>NW_022196895.1:9564554-9573054 GCF_008632895.1 Mastomys coucha
AGATCAGGCTGGCCTCGAACTCAGAAATCCTCCTGCCTCTGCCTCCCTAGTGCCAGGATTAAAGGTGTGCGCCACCACTGCCTGGCAGTATTTTCTTAAAAATATCTCTGTATGAAGGCAAAAAGTAATGACTAATGCCAAGAGACAATCAATCCCAGGACACCTAAAAATATAAAATTAAGTTTAACATTTTTACATTCTAAAATCCATGTGTGGGATTGAGAGCGTGGCAGAGCCCTCACCTGGCATGCACAAGGCCCTAGCGCCTCAAACACAACAATCAATGGGAGCTGGAGAGATGGCTCAGGGATTAAGAGCACTGGCTGCTTGCTCTTCCAGAGGCTCTGAGTTCAATTCCCAGAAACCACATGGTGGCTCACAACCATCTGTAATGAGATGCGATGCCACACCTCTTCTGGTGTGTCTGAAGACAGCTACAGTCTATTCATATAAATGAAATAGATAAATCTTAAAAAAAAAAAATCAAAGTAACCAAGCACCTTTAAAAATAACCGCCAAGTAACGAGATTAGAATAAGAACAGGTTTGTTGCTATGGTGATCAGGTGCTCACAGTCATCCCTGTTGTAGATGGGCCTGGTGCTGTTCTCATGAACCAATCACCTAATGAATAAAGGAGCCAATCAGGCAGGACTGCTGGGCTGGAGAGAAGAAGAGAGGAAGCAGGAGGGAGCTAGGTCCCTTTCAGAAGGGGACAGGTGTAAGATGTGTAAGAGGTGTAAGATGTAGTGCTAGAGTTTCCACGTTATCATGAATAACCGAAGGAATCAGATTTTAATAAGGCTTACGAGATTAGGCTTTAGTTGTTGGGCCCAGAGATTGAGTTACCATTGTTTCTGAACTAAGTTTGTGTTGTATTTTCCTTCACAAGGTGGTTTGTCTGGGATCAAGAGAGAAAGGTACGGTGGCCAAGAGTGGGTTTGCCAGATGTGCACCACAAAGGCCGTGGGGGATCTGAAGCACGGCGACGGCATTGATGTGGTAGTGACCCACCAATGGGAACTTAGGGAGTTGGGTGGAGAGACTATGGAATTCAGAGTCAGAATCTCCACGAGAAAAAACAAAAAGGTCAGCCATTGCCCTCTAGTGCATGGCTGTCCAGGCTGTGGGGCAGAGGCACAGCGTAGGAACGTGCCAGATTCTTTTTTAATATTTCCTGCAACACATCCACAAGGAGGCATCCCATTAATGTTCAAAACTATTGTGTGTTTTTATCTGGCCACCACATTTACAAACAGGTCTTCATTTAAAAAAACAGACAAACAAAAAACAAGAAGCAATTAAGCAGCTGAGCTAAAAATGTGATACAAGTTTGTATGACTTCAAAGCTTGTGATGGCTCTTTTAGAAGAGTTTCAGATAATAGAAATGCAATTTATAATGGCAGAGAAGTAAGGCACTGCATTATGCAACTGTGATCTCCATTAGGCTAACAATCCCTCTTCTGTGATTCTACTACATTTGAAAGACAAACTTCAAGTCTGGTGTGGTGGTTCCCGACTGTAACCCCAGCACTCCATAAGCTGAGGTAGGTATATTGAGAGTTCAAATTCATGGCTATGTATTAAAAACCTGTCTGAAGACGATGATGGTGAAAAAGGAAGAAAGAGAATTTTCATAGAAACTACTTATTTCTCATTTCCCCTCATTTCTCAGAAGGAAACTCATGCCTCTTACTGAGAGTTGAAATTTCACAGTATTTCTGAAAAGCTATCTTAAACATATACTAAAAGTTTGAAATATTAAATACAAGTTACTATGTGAAAAACTGTTTGTTCGGTATGCTAGACTCCTTGTGTGCCTATGCACCTGTAGGCATTTGATCCTGCATTTAGACATTTTGCTTTACAGAGACCCATCATACATTTGGTCAAAGACTGAAATTTAAAGCAGGCCCACTATACTTTGTGACCAGGGCTCCTGACAAATTCTGTCAGATATCAAAGTGCAGGGAGCACTCACTGCTACTTACACAGCAGGCGATCACTCTGGGAACAAAACAACCATCCCAAAAGAAAGGGAAGAGCAGGCAGAGTCTCATTTTGTAGCCCAAGATGGTCTCAAACTCAGAATATGGTCCAGACTGTCTTCAAACTCATGGTGACTCCCCTGCCTTAGCTTACGTGCTGGGAGTACAGGCATGTGCTATGTGGTAACACAGCATTCACGAAAAATTTCCTTAGCTCTTCTCAAAGCAAGACAAATGAACTAGTAAAGACCCAAAGAGAAGGGACCAAAGGGTTAATTATTAGGATTAATCTGCCAGTTTTTAGTCAGTGCCTCAAGTGCACCAGGCACCAAGGGCATTCTATTTACACTACTGCACTTCCTCTCCCAGCAAATCTTACAGGCTAAAGAGTTAATGGATTCCCATATAAGCCAACACCTTTGTCTCTTTAGACTGCTTCAGTAAGAGAAGAGCTATACAGTTTTATTAAGCAGATAATTTAAAAATTAAAACATGTATTTTTCCAGAAACTAAACATACCAACTTAACTCCTGTTCAGCCTTTAAATCATACCTTCCTTGAACAAAAAGATATACGCACACTCATTAGGTACTACATAAGAATGAGAGTCCTGGATTACAGAGTATTAAATACCATATGAAGCCAGCAATATAATTTGGCTCCAAAGTTATGATCTCAATACACTATATCTTCCCTCATGTAAACAAACTAGCACATGAAATTATGCCAACTGCCAAAATCAGAAATGCTAAGAAGGAATGTTTTTGGAAAAATTGACATTTAATCATTAAAAGATGAAATGGTGAAGGTTGAGAAGAACAAGCTGGTCATGTTTGCTCTAGGTTGTACAAAACATCTTACAGGCTGTGCCTTACCCTGGCTGACTCCATTTTACAAAGCATCATTTGCCCCACTTGGGGTGGAAGTGCTGATGCAGAATGACTTTATCTGGCCTGCACAGGCAAACAACTATCATCTGTACAGGACAAAGCATGCACAAACCAAAAAGGCTAGCTTACTCATGCCAAGTAAAATATTAAGTACAAACTGAGCAAAGGAAAACACCGACACGTGGCCATACCAAAGCTACACCAGAAAAACCAGGTCCAGGAACACACCACACAGCACAAAAATCAGGAAGGATACTTTACACTGCTGTGGCAGCACCCACCACTTGTAAAACCACCAGGAGCATGGCATCAATGTGTAACAAGCTTGCAACATTGTCTCTGAGTCAGTTCAGTACACTCCTCATCTCACACAGAACATTCAGATTGCAATCTACCTGGATGTGAACCTGCACCTTAACTCAGCTCTACCTTGAAGAGGCTCTGCCCTCTGCCATCCCAAAACCTTAGACCAGCTTCTTCATGTCTTACCTAGCGACCTGCCTTTCTGGTCCTGCCTTCCTAGGCCCTCTGGAGCCTCTTTAATCCTTCCCTCGTCATTTAGCATCCTGCATCTTCTTACATGAAGTACATGCATAGTCTTTAGAGTTAACATTGGGAAAGACTTCAGATAACCAGTCTATCAAGCAAAATCAGAAGTAATATGGGGAATTACAACAACAAAAAAAAATGACTTAGCTTAAAAATGTACTTTTATCAGAGATTATAAGTATTTTTAATTATTTTAAATCATGTGTGTGTACATATATGGTGAGACAGAGGGGAGATGTGCACTGGAGCACAGGCCCAGAGCCCAGACCTCCTAGAGCTGGAATGACAGGCTGGTGTGAGCCAAGCAACACTTGGATCCTTTGTAAGAGCAACAGGTACTTTTAGCCTTTGAACTATCTGCTAGCCCTGTTGACACCATTATTCAATAAACTCTGATACTGTGGAAAGAGAAACACGCCTATGTCTATACCAAGCACCTGTAGCTACTGTGCACCTGAATTAACAGCAGTGCGGAGGCCAAGGCAGGAAGAGCATGAATTGGAGCATTAGCAGTGGTACAGTGCAGAAGCCTCTCTGAAAAAGGAGCAAAGAAATAAGTGAAATGCTCAATGCACCGTGAAGGTTTTCCTGTGGCTCTGACGGAATTCTTTTAAAGACTTTTCAATGAATTCATACTAATATTTTCTTTTTTACACAAACATATTATATATGAAATTTGCGAAACACATACAAAGGCAGAATTTTAAAACTTGTGTATGACTTTGCAAGGCTTCCACTTTACTCATGAGAGAACAAATAGTCAATACCCACATAAAAAAAAAAAAACATAAAACCAGTTGTGTTTCTGATCTTATCAAACCCAATTTCTAACCAAAAATTATAAATAAAATTTAACAAAAATAAATTATGTATCTTAATTCAGAAAATACAGATCAAACATATCTGTAGAAAATAATAAAATGAAAATGGAAATTTAAAAATCCTGTTGGAGAGATGGCTCAGTGGTTAAGAGCACTGACTGCTCTTCCAGGGGCCTGAGTTCAATTCTCAGCAACCACATGGTGGCTCACAACTATCTGTAATGGGCATCTAATGCAGCCTTCTGGTGTGTCTGAAGACAGCAACAGTATACCCACATACATGAAATAAATAAATAAATCTAAAAAAAAAAAAAATTGGGGCTGGCAAGGTGGCTCACCAGGTAAGAGCACTCACTGCTCTTCCTAAGGTCCTGAGTTCAAATGCCTGAAACCACAAGGTGGCTCACAACCACCCATAATGAGATCTGACTCCCTCTTCTGGTGTGTCTGAAGACAGCTACAGTATACTTACATATAATAATAAATAAATCTTTGCACCAGAGTAGGCAGGATTAACCAGAAAAATTCAATTCCCAACAACCACATGAAGGCTCACAACCATCTGTACAGACACAGTGTACTCATATACATATAAATAAATCAATCTTTAAAATAAATAAATAAAAATAAAAATCCCACAGACAAGGAAAACACTAGTTCAGACAACCAAAGGACATTTTCACAACAGTTTAATAACTAATGGACATGCATACTGCTCCTTCTGAGATTGGGAGATCCAGTGGCATGCTGTTGAACAGGAAGGCAGCAGAGGGGAGCTCACCAAGGAGCTCAGCTTACAGAGCCGACTAACAGTACTCAGTTCTAAGTGTAAGGTCTTCTGCTCCTTTCACATGCATGTTTGTTCTGAAATACAATATGCCACAAGCACCCTGGCTACATCACTGTTACATATGTTAGTTAAATATGGTTACATCAATATATCCCAAGAATGTAAGCATGGGTTATTTCACAATCACCCAACATGAACAAGAATGAGGCCATTCTGAATTTTGATGGAAAATAAAGTTTTGTTTTCCTTTGACAATACTATTTAGTATTACTTTTTGAACAGCTTGAACACAATGGCTTACCAGCTAATTAGACATGTGACACCCAAGCATTGCTTTTAAAAATTCAACTCTAGATGACCTACCCCTTCCTGTTTAGTGAAGAGATTAAGACAGTCACTCAACGCCACACAAGTCTCTCTAGAAGCTTCGGAGACAACATCAGCTTTCTGAAGAAATGATGGAAGCATATCTATAAACAAACAGAAATGGGTATATACAATGAGTGAGCTCTGAAGTGATGTCAAAGTAAAACACCAAAGCCTTTTACCGGCCCTATGCCTGCTCCCTGCTGGGAAGTGGGACAGGGCTTGCTTCTTACCACTGTAGTCAAACACCTCCTAATCAGTCACAAAAGGACAGAGCTAAGGCTTTGGGGGCCTAGGAACTGGGCAGCCGAGATGCTAAAGGGGCAGCCCAGGGCAGAGAGCACTGCTCACGGCACAGCCTTCCTTTCACCATCTCTGCTGGGTAAGTAATGTTATTCAAAACCGAAGTGCTAAAACAAGACAAAAATAATTCTGTGGTTGACATGGAGGCTAACATGTCTGAAGGCGGCATTAATTCAACTTCCTCTAGCTCTTATTTGGAAAAATGTTTCCCATAAATGGGTATTTGTGCTTTCAATCCCAATGGAAGCCCGCTGCCTGGTACTGTGTGCTTAAGCTAGGGACAAAGAAGGAAATAGTAGTATCAGACCCTGGCTCTGTCAAGCAGGACAAATCTTTAACCATTTACTCATTAAAAATAAAAACAATGCCCATGAGAGAAAGCTGAAAATAGACATTTCTCCCTTAAAAATAAATTAAATTTTGTGAATGCCCTGTCTAACACTGATGCAAGAGAAATGTTTGGCTTTTTGTTAAGTTCATTTAAGATCATTTAAATTTACTTTTCTAACCAAGTAAAATTCTTAATATTTAAGAAAACATTTTACTAAAATAAAACAAAAAGAAACCTGCAGCATTCTTTGTATTTCAAATATTCTTGACTTATTTAAACCAATCGAGACCATAAGCAAGGCCAATAGGCCAACGAGCTCAAGCGACTCAAATGCCAGTGTTAGCAAGTGTCAGGTGGTGACCATGAACCCAGTCGTGTGCAGTAGGCCCACTACAGCTCAAACACTTCCAACTGTAAAGAAATGACGTCCTGAGGAGAAAAAAGTTTAGGAACGCAGGCGAATCACCAAACACGTGCATTCAGTCATCACTCAGGGCGATCAACTCTAAATACCACACGTTCTCAGTCTGGCTTTAAATAGTCCAAAACTGTCTACATTAATGAGATTTAAGGAAAAAGATCTTATTTAGGAAAAATACTTATCTAAATTTCTAAGGCAGAAGTAAAAAAACAAAAGGAAAAAATGAGTAAGTAAAGAAATAAGCGGCCTTCTTTAATCTGGACATGTAGGCCAAGAGTGTCCCTTCTCTTCCCCCTCCTCAGCAGTTCCCTGGGGACCTGGGATCTCTACCCTGACCCACACAGATGACTCAGCAGTTCCCTGGGGACCTGAGACCACTACCCTGACCCACACAGATGACTCAGCAGTTCCCTGGGGACCTGGGATCTCTACCCTGACCCACACAGATGACTCAGCAGTTCCCTGGGGACCTGGGACCACTACCCTGACCCACACAGATGACTCAGCAGTTCCCTGGGGACCTGGGATCTATACCCTGACCCACACAGATAACTGAAGGCATGCTAGACTCTGAAATACATGGCTTTACATACGTTTTCTTTCTATTCCGATCTTTCTTCTCCACTTGCTTGTCAAATGGCTAAGAAAGTAGCACATGCTGGATGTCTGGTACTCCAGCAATAGAAACATAACAGATGTCACACACAACTGTGAGACAAGCGAGAGAAACAGACTCAGCCTTTGTCTTCCATAAATGTTCTGGGTAATCTAGTAATGTTCCACTTTTGTGACAAATAATATTAAGATGAAATCATGGATCTGCTTTTAAGTAAATACCACTTAATCATCCCCAATAAAATCTAGGCTGTATAATTTCTGATTTAGATCCCTGATTAATACAAAACAAATATTAAGTGTCCAAACATGTAAGAAATACTTAAGTGTATTTAAGCAATCTCATTCTATAAGCTTTCTAAACACACACACACACATACACACACACAAAATGCATGCACACAACACTACCCCCAAACAGATAGTCAGCGATTTCAGAGTCTAGGAAAGCATAGGTCAGAACAAAAGTGTAACAAGCATGTGGGGGCTCTCTGTTCAATTCTCAAGTAGACACACACAACTTCATTTCTCTGGCAATCTACTGTTAAAACAAGGTCTTGAGATTAACCTTAATTTCTGTGGCAGTTTGCTTTAAGACCTGAGGACCCCTGGCTTATGACCTACCTTAAAAGTATACAAGACCACCTCTCCCATAGGCTGGCTTTGTCGACAATGATGTTTACATACTGTTACACACACAAAAAGAACCAGGAACTGAAATTTCAGAAAGGTAAACAATTAAGAATCACTAACAATATGTTTTAGGCTGTTAGTATTTGGAACTAAGTGGTCAGCACAAATGCAAAATGGTCACTATGTGACCCTTATTTGACCTCCTATCAGAATATTATTGCTAACTTTGAGGAGAAAATTATTTTTGTACTGAAAATATTTTTAAAGTCATAAAAGCAGCTTGAAGATCATACTGGAAAAAAATCTAAGTTTGGAGACCTGTAAAAAGCTCAGTCTGTCATTTTTCATGATTATACTGTACAACCTTTAATGAGTATGCTTTAAAAACAATGAGAAAGTACTTGTTTCTTTTGTCTATGTAGCAAATTAAATCTCAATGTAGGCAACCCTCTATCTAGTACAAGTCTGTGCACCTCTATAATGCCGAAGACGGAATTATAGTCACTGGGAGCCAGGCTGTTTCCTTAGAAATACTAGTTTCTCTAGAACACCTTTTACTTTGTTTCTTTCAAACCTTTGGTTGACATAATACTTCTCTAGGTATCACATGTCCTAAGAGTCGCGATTTTCTCCCTTGGGAAAATACATATTGCATTCCCTATGAACTTCAGTTCATATCCATATGAACTATAAACCTCCCACTCCACTATCCATATGAACTGTAAGCCTCCACTCCACTATCCATATGAACTGTAAACCTCCACTCCACTATCCATATGAACTGTAAACTTTCC
>NW_022196895.1:9573716-9590124 GCF_008632895.1 Mastomys coucha
GTAAACTTTCCACTCCACTATCCATATGAACTGTAAACTTTCCACTCCACTATCCATATGAACTGTAAGCCTACTTGGTGAACTCAAGCTCTACACACAAACACACACAGAGAGACAGAGACAGACAGAGACAGAGACAGAGACAGAGACAGACAGAGACAGAGACAGAGACAGAACAAAAGAAATTTTTCAATCTGACTTTACTACCAGATCAGAATCACATGAACTCCTTGGAAAATCAGTATTCTTTCCTGAAAGTGGGAAAAATTATATGTACAAATAAAAAACATCTTCTCTTTTAAAAATGTCTATATAAAATGGTAATTTGAAAAAAACCAATAGTGACAGTATACATGGCCCAAGAATATAAATTTACCTACTGGTTCAAGTTAAGATGTTAGTTTAAAAAAT
This sequence comes from Mastomys coucha, assembly GCF_008632895.1. Classification (NCBI taxonomy): domain Eukaryota; kingdom Metazoa; phylum Chordata; class Mammalia; order Rodentia; family Muridae; genus Mastomys; species Mastomys coucha. The sequence goes on from NW_022196895.1 coordinate 9,574,128, forward strand.
CATCCAGCCGGGTGTGGTGGCACATGTCTTTAATCCCAGCACTTGGGAGGCAGAGGCAGGCAGATTTCTGAGTTTGAGGCCAGCCTGGTCTACAGAGTGAGTTCCAGGACAGCCAGAGCTACACAGAGAAACCCTGTCTCTAAAAATCAAAAACCAAAAAAAAACAAAAAAAACAAAAAAACAAAAAAACAAAAAAACAAAAAACATCCACTAAGTACATACATCAGAATGCTGTGTGTATTGGTATCTGTATGCTCTCTGTATGTAATTTACATTAACTGCACTAAAGAATATAAGATATATAGCTTAAAATTCAGTACTCAACGAGTTAAATACTAAAAAGGCATCAGACAGCAAACAAGTGAAGCCTTCCTTAAACATGCTAGCTGTCCAGGGAAGGAAGCCATTATGGATTAGAGAAAGCAACTGTGAGGGAGAGAAGGACTGACTTGGCATCCTAGTAAGGCCTGTGCCACCAGAATAAAGTGAGGGAAGGTTGTGAGGATGGTGGTCAGTGTGCGAGGCTGTTGCATATTTGAAAGCCGCTCCTATGGTGTCCTCCTGCTGCTGCAGACTTTGGCAGAAGAACACATTAGGTCATTTGGTTATAAGGCACACTGCCTCACCTGCTGGCTCCTTCCTTAACCCTGCTGTTTAAAAGCCAGCCTGGACCACAGTTGGAAGTTCCCTCTCCAGTGGCTATATAATGGAGTTTACTACAGCAACCCTTGTGACCTATGCCTTTCCTTACTCATCCTGTCCTTTCTAAAAAGTGTAGAGCCACCGGTAGCTGGGACAGACACACAAAGCTACATAAAGATGACATAGGGTACAAAGGGAGAATGTGCAAAGTGACTTGGAGACATGTTGTAGATTTGGTTTAACACTTGTATTATGTTAACTGGGATCCCAAAATTGTTCAAAATCCGAATGTAAGATGCTCAAGGTCCCTGCCACCAGGTGGTTCTGATTGGTAAATAACATTGCCAGGGCCAATAGCAGGGCAGGAAGACAAAGGATTTTAGGATTGGCGGCAAGGGGACTGAGAGAGGAAGAAGGATTCAGAACTGCCATGCCAGGAAAAGAGTAAAGAGCAGGCCTGAGAAGCACAGAAGAGAGAGCATGCCAATCATGTAAGAGCCAGAGAAGAGAGGAACCCCTGACTGGGTCTAGGGCAGCAAAGATGACATATAGATTCTAGTAAGTGATAACTCAAGGATATCAGAGGGGAGGTTAGCCTTGTGGAGGTTTAGCAGTGGCCCAGCCACTGAGCTGATTAAGCCATATTAAAATACAAAGGTACGTGTATGTGTCTTTCAAACGGGAACCCAGAACATTGGGGCAGGTAGTGAGGAGCTGCTGGGGCGATTTGAGCAGCCTTAATTGGCTACAGCAACACAAGTAGCAAGACCAGAGATGCCAGAAAGTTTGAAGAAACTACATACAAAAAGATGAGAAAGAATTCCTATCTCACGCCTTGTGATCAACATATGCTAAGAAACACCACACATGAGAAAAAGTTCATGTTTCTGAACAGAGTGCAAAGAGATGAGACTACTAAAGTAGACCCAGGCCATATAGTCAGTCCACTCAACTTCATCACAGAACCTGCAGGCACTAATAAGGCTGCAGTACGACTGTGCAAGGCCTGCTTTGTAAAGGCAACTCTAACTGCACTGAAGAATAGCCCCCGAGACAGATGGGGCGACACTGTAGGATTGTGTGGGAAAGACAGCTCTGCTGAATAGAAGAACAACAGAAGGACTGACTGGGGGAGGGGCAGTGCTGTGTGGGAGGTGGGAGGCTGGGGAATGACATCAGGAGGCAGAGAAAGGGAAAGTGACTACAGGTACAGGCTCAGGAAGCTGTGTGAACTGATGATGCAGTTTTTGAGATGAAAGACAGAAAGACCGTATGGCTGAACACAAAAAAAACAAAAGAGCTGACAACATAAAGCAATCTGTACATTGCAGGCTGGGAACTTGTGTTCTCCGTCAGCCATACCCTCCTTTGGATTTCTGAAATTATGCTGACAAAAGGCAATCATCTAGCCCGCCATGCCAGTGAAGATGCCCAACTGAAACAGTGACGTCACGGCAACAGCAGAGCCAAGTGAGGTGAGAAAAAGCAAGGCTGACAGGCAGGCTACAGTGTGAGCAGGGTAAGCACAGAGGTGGGTGTCAGACAGAACAGGAGCCTGGGGACTGACAGTCATGAGGGGCACACTGACACACTCCCTCCATGTTGGCTAGTTTCTATGTCAACCCACCCAAGCTAGAATCATTTTAGAAGAGAGAACATCAACTACAAAAAGTACTCCATTAGACTGGCCTATAGGCAGGGCTGTAGGGAATTTTCTTAATTAGGAATTGAAGTGGAAGGGCCCAGCCCATTGTGACTGGTACCATTCCTACGCTGGTAATCCTGTTTGCTATAGTAAGCAGGAAGAGCAAGCCATGGGGAGTAATGCAGTAAACACCACCCACCACAGCCTCTGCACTGGCTCCTGCGTCCAGGTTCTTGCCCTGTTTTGAAGTTTGGTCTTTTGGTAGCTATTGTAGTGCTAAATGCAAGCTTGTAGTCTACACATAACCCCTCTGAACCTGCCCCCAAATTATTTCTGACTGGTAAATAAAGATGCCAACAGCCAATAACTGGGCAGAAGAGACATCAGTGGGATTTAGGTGGGCTTTGAGTCAGAGGAGAACCAAGAGAGGTGGAAGGTGAATGCAGGGGAGCAAAGCACTCTGGATTAGGAAAAGGCAGGAGAAGATGCCTTGGGTTAGGTGAGCCATAAGAACATGGCCCTGTGCACTGGTCAGCTGGAGGCAGGAGCAGCCCAGATGAAACCTAGTAAATATTGAATAACTCAGGGTTATTGATAGGAAAATAGATTCTAACAGCACAAAGGGTATTGTGCTGTTTAAGAATTATTGTGCTGGGCAGTGGTGGCACACATCTTTAATCCCAGTACTTGGGAGGCAGAGGCAGGCAGATTTCTGAGTTTGAGGCCAGTCTGGTCTACAGAGTGAGTTCCAGGACAGCCAGAGCTACACAGAGAAACCCTGTCTCAAAAAACCAAAAAAAAAGAAGAAGAAGAAGAAGAAGAAGAAGAAGAAGAAGAAGAAGAAGAAGAAGAAGAAGAAGAAGAAGAACAAGAACAAGAACAAGAACAAGAACAAGAACAAGAACAAGAACAAGAACAAGAACAAGAAGAACAAGAAGAATTGTAAATATAAAGTCTGTATGTGTCTTTCATCCAGGAACTTAAATACCATAGGCAGTGTAGAAACCTCAGAATGGGATTAAATAATTACTGATACAGCCCTTGTTTGCGTTTCTGTCCTGAATTCCTTCCATAATGAACTCTGATGCAGAAGTATAAGCAAAATCCTTTTCTCCCCCAAAGTACCGGTGACCATAGTGTTTTCTCACAGCAATAGAAATCCTAACCCAGACACACTCAAGAGTGTAAAGCCTTGTAAATACACACTGCAGGGCAGGGAGCAAGGTGGAAAAAGGTTTCCCTTCAGTCCAGCAATAAATTAAGAAGGGCACTTTGTTTGTTGCTCAGGGTGGGAACCAGAATGACTGAGAAGCCCTAGACTGTGAATCATCTAGTTAAGAAATCCCAATTTCAGCCTTCCAGTTTCCATCTGGCCTGGAGCTGATTCTCTGCCACAGGGCTCCATACCCAAATAGCTCCAGGAGAGAGCTAACTTCCCAGGAGTGCCTACAAGCCTGTGAGCTCAGGTAAAATCACCACTGCTGCTCAGAGCGACCCACCCTGAACCATCAGGACATGGAAATCAAAGGACAGCTGAGGACAGGATCCTTCTGATTTCTGTCTGTACCCCAGAGACGACCCTGTGCCACAGCTGTTCATGCCCAACTTGTCTCCCAGAGAACTTGTCTCCCAGAAGTACTGAGAAAGAGGCTTGTAGGAGGGACAAGACACAGTCAGAGATGCAAGACCAGCTAACACCAAAAATAAGCAGATGGCAAGTGCAAAACATTAACAACAGAAACCAAGGATACTTGACATCATCAAAACCAAGTTCTCCCACCACAGTGAGCCCTGAATAACCCTACACAACAGAAAAGCAAGACTCCGATTTAAAATCACACTCCATGATGATGATAGAGGACTTTAAGAAGGACATAAATAACTCCCTTACAAAAAATACAAGAGAACAATGGTAAACAGAAAGAAGCCCTTAAAGAGGAAACACAAAAATCACTTAAAGAATTACAGGAAAATACAATCAAACAGGTGAAGGAATTGAACAAAACCATCTAGGATCTAAAAATAGAAATAGAAACAAAGAAATCACAAAGGGAGACAATCCTGGAGTTAGAAAGCCTAGGAAAGAGATTAAGAGTCATAGATGCAAGCATCACCAACAGAATACAAGACATAGAAGAGATGATCTCAGAGGCAGAAGATACTATAGAAAACATTGACACAACAGTCAAAGGAAATGCAAAATGCCAAAAGCTCTGAATGCAAAACATCCAGAAAATCCAGGACACAACGAGAAAACCAAACCTAAGTATAATAGGTACAGAAGAAAGTAAAGATTCCCAACTTAAAGGAGCCAGTAAATATCTTCAACAAAATTATAGAAGAAAACTTCTCTAACCTAAAGAGATGCACATGAACATACAAGAACCCTACAGAAATCCAAATAGACTGGACCAGATAAGAACTATCTCCTGTCACATAATCAAAACACCAAATACATTAAATAAAGAAGGAATACTAAAAGCAATAAGGGAAAAAGTCAAGTAACATATAAAGGCAGACCTATCAGAATTATATCAGACTTCTTACCAGAGACTATGAAAGCTAGAAGATCCTGGGCAGATGTCATACCAACCCTAAGAGAACACAAATGCCAGCCAAGACTATTATATCCAGCAAAACTCTCAATTACCATAGATAGAGAAACCAAGATATTCCATGACAAAAACAAATTTACACAATATCTTCCCATAAATCCAGTCCTACAAAGGATAATAGATAGAAAATGCCAACAAAGAGGGAAACTACACCCTAGAAAAAGCAAGAAAGTAATCTTTCAACAAACCCAAAAGAAAGCCACACAAACATAAAAATATCAAAAATAACAAGAAGCAACAATCACTACTCTTTAATATCTCCTAATATCAAAGGACTCAATTCCCCAATAAAAAGACATAGACTAATGGACTGGATACATTAAAAGGACCCAACATTTTTCTGCTTACAGGAAACATACTTCAGTGTCAAAGACAAACACTACCTCAGAGTAAAGGGCTGGAAAACAATTTTCCAAGCAAATGGTCCCAAGAAACAAGGTGGAATAGCCACTCTAATATTGGATAAAATTGACTTTCAACCAAAAGTCAACAAAAAAGATTAAGGAAGGACACTTCATACTCATCAAAGGAAAAATCTACCAAGAAGAACTCTCAATTCTGAACATCTATGCTTCTTAATGTAAGGGCACCCACATTCATAAAAGAAAGCACACATTGCACCTCACACGATAATAGGGGGAGACTTCACCACCCCACTCTCAGCAATAGACTAATCATGGAAACACAAACTAAACAGAGACACAGTGAAACTAACAGAAGTTATGGACCAAATGATTTTACAGATATCTATAGAATATCTCATCCTAAATCAAAAGAATATACCTTCTTCTCCAAAACTTATGGTACCTTCTCCAAAACTGACCATACAATCAGTCACAAAACAGACCTCAACAGAAACAAGAAGACTGAAATAATACCACGTCTCCTAACAGATCACTATGGATTAAAGCTGGTCTTTTTTTTGGGGGCGGGGGGAGTTGGGGGATTGACACAGGGTTTCTCTGTATAGTCCTGCCTCTGCCTCCCAAGTGCTGGGATTAAAGGCATACGTCACTACTACCTGGTCTTCCATAGCAACAAAAACAATAGAAAGCCCACATACACTTGGAAGCTGAACAATGATCTACTCAAAGATAACATGGTCAAGGTAGAAAGTAAAAAAGAAATTAAAGACTTTTTAGAATTTAATGAAAATGAAGGTACAACATACCCAAACTTACAGAACATAATGAAAGCAGTACTAAGAGGAAAACTCATAGCTCTGAGAGAGCTTAGAGAGAGCGTACACTAACAGCTTAACAGCACACTTGAAAGTTCTAAAACAAAAAGAAGCAAATAGATCCAAGAGGAGTAGACTGCAGGAAATAAACTCAGGGCTGAAATCAACCAAGTAGAAACAAAAAGAACTATATGAAGAATCAACAAAACCAGAAGCTGGTTCTTTGAGAAAATCAACATGATAGATAAACCCTCAGCCAGACTATCCAGAGGGCACAGGGATAGTATCCAAATGAACAAAATCAGAAATGAAAAGGGAGACATAACAAAGAAACAGAGGACATTAAAAAGAAAAATCATCATATCCTACTACAAAAGACTATACTCAACACAACTGGAAAATCTGGATGAAATGGATAATTTTCTAGACAGATACCAAATACCAAAGTTAAATCAGGATCAGATAAACCATCTAAACAGTCCCATAACTCCTAAAGAGGTTAGGAGTCATTAAAAGTCTCCCAACCAAAGCAAGCCCAGGACGACATGGGTTTAGTGGAGAATTCTATCAGACCTTCGAAGAAGACCTAATACCAATACTCTTCAAACTATTCCACAAAATAGAAACAGAAGGAACACTATGCAATTCATTCTATGAAGCCACAGTTAAACTGATACCAAAAGCTCACAAAGACTTCAGACCAATTTCCCTTATGAATATAGATACAAAAATACTCAATAAAATTCTCATAAATCAAATCCAAGAACACATCAAAACAATCATTCACCACAATCAAGTAGGCTTCATCCCAGAGATGCAGGGATGGCTCAATATACCAAAATCCATAAATGTAATCTACTATGTAAACAAACTCAAAGAAAAAAACATGATCATTTCATTAGATGCTGAGAAAGCATTTGACAAAATCCAACATCCCTTCATGATAAAAGTCTTGGAAGGATCAGGAATTCAAGGCATATACCTAAACATAGTAAAAGCAATATACAGTAAACCAGTAGTCAATATCAAACTAACTGGAGAGAAACTTGAAGCAATCCCACTAAAATCAGGGACTAGACAAGGCTATCCTCTCTCTCCCTATCTATTTAATAGAGTACTTGAAATTCTAGCCAGAGCAATTAGACAACAAAAGGAGGTCAAAGGGATAAGAATTGGAAAGGAAGAAGTCAAACTATCAATATTTGCAGATGATATGATGGCATATTTAAGTGACCCCAAAAACTCCACCAGAGAACTCCCAGAGCTGATAAACAACTTCAGCAAAGTGGCTGGATATAAAATTAACTCAAACAAATCAGTAGTGTTCCTCTACTCAAAGGATAAACTGACTGAGAAAGAAATTAGGGAAATGACACCCTTCACAATAGTCACAAATAATATTAAATACCTTGGTGTGACTCTAACCAAATAAGTTAAAGATCTGTATGACAAGAACTTCAAGTCTCTGTAGAAAGAAATCAAAGAAGACCTCAGAAGATGGGAAGATCTCCCATGCTCATGGATTGGCAGGATTAACATAGTCAAAATGGCCAGGCTGTGGTAGCACACGCCTTTAATCCCAGTACTTGGGAGGCAGAGGCAGGCGGATTTCTGAGTTCGAGGCCAGCCTGGTCTACAGAATGAGTTCCAGGGCAGCCAGGGCTACACAGAAAAACTCTGTCTTGAAAAAAACAAAAAAACAAAAAAACAAAAAAAAAGAAAAAAAACATAATAAAAATGGCCATCTTGGGATATCATTTGAAATGTAAATAAAGAAAATACCTAATAAAAAATAAATTTACAAAATGGCATTCTTGCCGAAAGCAATCTGCAAATTCAATGCAATCCCCATCAAAATTCCAACCTAATTCTTCATAGAGTTAGAAAGATCAATTCTCAAATTCATTTGGAATAACAAAAAACCCAGAATAGTGGAAACTATTCTCAACAACAAAAGAACTTCTGGGGTAATCAGCATAACTGACCTCAAGCTGTACTACAGAGCAACAGTGATAAAAACTGCATGGTATTGGTACAGTGACAGGAAGGTAGATCAGTGGAATAGAATTGAAGACCTACAAAGGAACCCACATACCTATGGTCACTTGATCTTTGACAAAGGACCTAAAACCATCCAGTGGAAAAAAGACAGCCTTTCACCATGGTGCTGGTCCAACTTGAGGTCAGCATGTAGAAGAATGCAAATTGATCCATTCCTATCTCCCCGAACAAAGCTCAAGTCCAAGTGGATCAAGGACCTCCACATAACACCAGATACACTGAATCTAATAGAAGAGAAGGTAGGGGAAAGTCTCAAACACATGGGAACAGGGGAGAAGTTCCTGAACAGAACACCAATGCTCTAAGATCAAGAATTGACAAATGGGACCTCATAAAATTGCAAAGTTTCTGTAAGGCAAAGGACACTGTCAATAGGACAAAACGGCAACCAACAGACTAGGAAAAAAATCTTTACCAATCCTACATCCAATAGAGGGCTAATATCCAATATACACAAAGAACTCAAGAAGATAAGACTCCAGAGAACCAAATAATGCCATTAAAAAATGGGGAACAGAGCTAAACAGAGAATTCTCAACTGAGGAAACTCAAAGGGCTGTGAAGCATCTAAGGAAATGTTCAACGTCCTTAGTCATCAGGGAAATGCAAATCAAAACAACCTTGAGATTCCACTTCACACCAGTCAGAATGGCTAAAATCAAAAACTCAGGTGACAACAGATGCTGGCAAGGAGGTGGAGAAAGAGGAACACTCCACCATTGTTGGTGGGATTGCAAGCTGGTACAACCACTCTGGAAATCAGTCTGGCAGTTCCTGAGAAAACTGGGCATAGTATTACCTGAGGACCCAACTATACCACTCCTGGGCATATACCCAGAAGATTCTCCAGTGTGTCATAAGGACACATGCTCTACTATGTTCATAGAAGCCTTATTTATAACAGCCAGAAGCTGGAAAGAATCCAGATGTCCTTCAACAGAGGAATGGATACAGAAAGTGTGGTACATTTACACAATGGAGCACTACTCAGCTATTAAAAACAATGAATTCATGAAATTCTTAGGCAAAAGGACAGACCTAGAAAAATATCATCCTGAGTGAGGTAACCCACACACAAAAGAACACACATGGTATGCACTCACTAATAAGTGGATATTAGCCACAAAGCTTCAAATACCCAAGAAACAATTCACAGAGCACGTAAAGCTCAAGAAGAAGAAAGACCAGAGTGTGAGTGCTTCGGTCCTTCTTAGAAAGGGGAACAAAATATTCATGGGAGCAAATATGGCAAAAAAGTGCAGAGCAGAGACTGAAGAAAAGGCCATCCAGAGACTGTCCCACCTGGGGATTTATCCCAGATACAGTCCAAACTCTGACACTATTGTGGATGTTAAGCAATGCTTGCTGAAAGTGCAGCCTGGTATAGCTGTCTCCTGAGAGGCCCTGCCTGAGCCTTACAAATAGAGTCAGATGCTTGCAGCCAACCATTGCACTGAGTGCGGGGTCTCCAATGGTGGAGTTAGAGAAAGGACTGAAGGAGCGGAAGGGGTTTGCAACTTCATAGGAAGAACAACAATATCAACCAACCAGACCCACCCCCCCACCAAGACCTTCCAGGGACTAAGCCACCAATCAAAAAGTACACATGGCTCCAGCTGCATATGCAGCAGAGGATGGCCTTGTCAGGCATCAATGGGAGGAGAGGTCCTTGGTCCTATGAAGGCTCCATAGATGCCCCAGTGTAGGGGAAATGGGATAGGGGGTTTCCAGGAGGGGAGAAACTGTGTAAGAGGGTATAACATTTGATATGTCAATAATTTTAATAAATAAATAAGAAACTTTGTAGCCTTCAAAGGGACAGAAGTTGCTGTGTAGGGGCACCTTCACACGCAGGAAGAGGAAAAACACATCCATTACGGAGCTCAAATGAAGAAACAATGCAGGGGATAGCTATTTTGTAGACCCAAGACTTAGCTGCAGAACCTGAGCTATGGGAGTGATTCAAGGAGAACTTAAAAACTGATATCTGTGTAATGAGTAGAGAGAAAATTAAAAATACACACAGATTAGAAAGTTCGAATTGCCATGGGAAAACAAACATTTTTGCATTTATTTTACTCTGTGTGTGTATGTGTGTGTATGTGTGTGTCTTCATGAATGTAAGCGGTTGTGTGACCATGGCATGCATGTGGAGGTCAAAGGGTAACAGGAAGGCTGTTGTCTCTTTTCACCATGTGGGTTTCCAAGGATTGAACTACATCATCAGGCTTACTGGCAAGTGCCTTTACCTGTTGAGCCATCCTTTAGGCCTACAAAACAAAATTTAAAACTACCATCTACAATTTCTGGGTCAGAAAGGCATTAAGACTAGAGATTACAAAGTCAAGGGATTAAACACATAAGAAGACAAAAGTGAGAGAAACAAACTAGAAAATGATTCTTAAAGTAAATTACTAGATACAACATAGAAGGGACAGGAGGTAGCCCACTGGGGCATTCCTCAGCCCAGTAAAGTCTCGATCAGGCCACTCGAGGCTCACTCAGCCCCCTGGGACCTCGCTTAGCTCACTGGAGCCTCAGCCTCCTGGGGGCCTCACTTAGCCTACTGGGACCTCACTTAGCCCACTGGAGCCTCCCTTAGGGTTCTGATCCCCACACAAAGGGCCAACATCAAGCAGGAAGGCAGAATGCAACATGAAAACTTGGAAATTTTCAGAGAAACTAAGAGCTAGGGAATAACATAAGAAAGTTCCATACATATCTATCATGTTTCTCTTCTCATGGAAGAGGAAAAAAAGAGCAAGACTTTTAAGAGAAAATAGTTTTAAAGTTTTCTAGATTGAAGAAAGATCACTACTGAACTTGTAAGCTAGGAAACAGAGACTCAAGCAACCTATACACAGGGCAACAAAATTCAAACCTACAGACAGAATAAAACTACATAACATCACAGGTACAGTCGGCTTTGCACCAGCAAGAGAGGGAGAAAAGAAAGACTGCTAGAGAGCATCACATGGAGAACAAGGCAAGTCAGAAGAGGGTGGAGCTACATCTTCAGATGTAGGAGCTAGAGCCTGGGGTGTGGCTCAGCTGCCAGAGCACTTGCCTTGCATGCTCAAGACCTATGAATCAAGGGGAAGAATGAGGAAGGAAGAAGGTGCAAAATTAGGGCAAAACAAAGACACAAACACATATGCATGAACACAAAATAAATGTAATTGATTTTTCAAAGAAAACAGTGAATCCAGAGGGTTAAGAATGAGGTACAAAAAGCTACAGGCATTAACCGTGTGATCTCTACAGCCAAAATGCAAACCACGCAGTTTCCTGGCTTCTTCCCTATTTTGATTGCTTCTGAAAGATCTTAGTGACTTGAACAACCTCACATTTACTAACCAGAAATACACTCCTTTCTCCCCAACACCTAGAGAGATGCAGTGCAAATGTGTAAGCTAGAGAAGTAGTAGGTCACCTGTTTCATTCACCAGAAAAAAAGGAGAGGAGGAGGGAGAGGGGAAAATGGTGGAAAGGAGGGGGAAGAGAAAGAAAGGGGCAGAGGGAAGGAGGGAGGAAGTTGGGTTTCATATATGCAACATGCGCAAAGTCTGGGAGCCAGCACCCACAGAAGTGAGGAAGACTGTGAACTAACAAAGCAGAAGTTGCCATACTGGGAAGAGAGGGGACAGTAAGACCAAGGTCACCAAGGAGTCAAGGGGTGGTGCCATACACAGACCTGGGTCCTGGGACAGGTTGAGGAGTCAACAGCACTGCTGAGCCATGCCTCAGGGCAAGGCAAGCTCCTATCCACATATATATATATTTGGTTTTTCAAGACAGGGTTTCTCCATGTAGCCCTGGCTGTCCTGGAACTCACTCTGTAGACCAGGCTGGCCTCGAACTCAGAAATCCACCTGCCTCTGCCTCCCAAGTGCTGGGATTAAAGGCGTGTGCCACCACTGCTGGGCTGTTTTTTTTTTTTTGTTTTGTTTTTTGTTTTTTATTTTATTTCAGCTAAGGTTCTTGGAAGAAACTTACATGAAACAGGCATAATCACATGACTATAGTTCTTTGTTGGGGGGGAAGAAAGGAGGGAGTGGGGAGGGAGAGAGAGATCTGGAGAAAACTTTGCTCCTAAAGCTAAATTCTCTGCCCGCAGCAGAAATGAATCTGCCAACTTTCTTTCTAAACCGAGGGTGTAGAACAGAGCATGCTCAGGAATGCGTCCAGCCCTGCACATGCATTCCTGTATGAGCATGTGTGGGTCTCTCATAAACTCTCTTTGTTCAGGAGAGCACTGCTTCCAAATGTTAGTGCTCTCCTTGCTCAAGGGTGAGTCTCCCTACCCTCACTTGGTTGTGTGATGGGGCTGTGCATTCACCAAGATGCAAACATATTTTGTTCTGTTACAGAGGGAACAAAGACAAAGCCCTAATCTACTTCTCCACCTAAGCCTTGAGAAGCCTCCCATTTGCTGAAGCCATCAGAGATCCAAGTGCAAGCAGGTTTCTGCCATGGAGCCTGGCTCCACAAGGCATGGTAGAATTGGCAGGAGGACATGCCCAGAGAGCAAAAGGCAGCATCAGTCTAAGATTTTCAGAGCATTGTTATTACAACCAGAATTGGAGCTGGTGGGAGGACCCAGGGGTTAGTGGCTCAGTGGATAAGGTACCTGCTGCCAAGCCTGACAACCTGAGGGCCACTCCCCTAGACTCCAAGGATGAAAGGAGAGAACTGACCCTACACCTTGTCCTGTGTCCTCCACATGCACACCATGGCACAAATGAGCAAGCACGGTGTCTACACTCACACAGCAGCACAGAGTCACAAAGCCCAACAGAGGAGTGTCAAGGGTCATTCCTGTTCTCTCTCTGCTCTCTCCTCCCCCACCCCTGCCCCTTACCTTTGGCCATATCACACTCCTTAATCATTTTGAGAAAGTTGTAAATTTCCCTATCTAGTCTCTGTTGACATGTTTGTGCTCTCTGAAAGGAAAAAAAAAAAAAAAGACAAAATTAAAACAAACCAAATAAAGGACTTTCAAAATTACTTATACATTAATGTTTCTATCAAAACTTGCAATTTGGATACATATAATACAATATCTTTACAAAAGGATATAAATAAAACATTTAACCAAGTAGTTAATAAGTATTTAATATCAAACACATTCAACATCAGTCCTGTAGACACCACCCAACTACTGTAATTAACAATGCCTACTCTCATTATGCCATGAATATATAGTCAATTTCTTTGATTTGCTAGATTTGAATAAATTCACCAAGAGAATATAAATTGCATTTCTTAAGGATACATTTTTAAAACTGTTTTTTGTTTTAAAAAATCCAGATGGTCCTAGCATTTGGAAATCACAAGCTGATTTTTCATTCAGCATTTTAAATACATGCTTCCACCACCCACATCATCAGACCAAGCAGGACATTTTCTTAAATGAGTTGAAGCATAGAAAAATAAGGTAAAGTCAATTATGGAGAACATTTTTCCTTGAAATTTTACATTTCTTCATAATAAGATCCTACAAGGAAAACATAAATGCAAAGCCATCCTCTGACCTGCACCTCAGCCTAGAACAGATTCAAAGAACAAAATGCAAATTACTATCAATTTTAAGTTGGTTTTATATAACAAAAAGAATGAACAAGAAACCATACTGGAATTTGTTGTAGCCAGATGGGGGTGGTGCACACCTTTAATCCCAGAACTCGGAGGCAGAGGCAGAGGTAGACAGATCTCTGAGTTCAAGACCGGACTGGTCTACAGAATGATTTCCAGGACAGCCAGAGCTTCTCAGAGAAATCCTGTCTTGAAAATAAGTAGCTAATTAAAAAATAGCTATTCTACAAACCATGCCCTTGGAATACTATACTGCTGTGAGCAGAATAGCAACTCAGCTTCCTTGCTTTGGACTCATAACCCCAAATAGCCCATCACAGAAAAACATTTGCTTATTCAAAATTAATAACCCAGTGCCTCAGTGTGCCAAGGTGACACAGGTAAGCACTCCTTTCTCCTTATCAATTTTTTAACTCTTATAAAGCTCAACCCAACCACAGCAGAATTATTCATGGGACCACATTAGTGACAGAGTTCTCTTTTAAATTTGTATTATCCCTTCTGTTTTGAGACTCCTAATGACATCTAAATATAACCCACATTTACTTATTTATTCGAGAGAGAATACTTATTCTATGTAATTTGAAACCTCATAAGGAGAGCTGGCTTGCTTGCTCACTTTTTCAGACACTGCCTGCGAATACAGACTGAAGGGAAAGTCCATCTGGAAACACTGTAACCAGATGCATCACTCCTGACTTCCTAATAGAGACAGTCCATCTGGAAACACTGTAACCAGATGCATCACTCCTGACTTACTAATAGAGACAGTCCATCTGGAAACACTGTAACCAAACGCATCACTCCTGACTTCCTAATAGAGACCATTCTCACATGGTGCACATTAGGATTCCTGCTCATGTCCAAGTCAATGCTGCCACCCACTTGTTTCCTTCCCATGGTAACAGTTGTCTAAGGAAGCAGACCTCTTGCCTGATGCACAGTACAGCTCCTGAGTGGTAACTGAAGGCCTGCAAGCCACCCAGTGACAGTATTATCTTCACATACTGAAATCACAACCCTCTTCACTTAGCATTTTTATGTCAAAGCTTTAAAAGTGTTCCTTTGCTCAGTGGTCTATAAGGTCCATAAAAGTCAGCTAAAAAAGAGTTCATAAACACACATTATTAAGCGGTGGTGGCACACGCCTTTAATCCCTGCACTTGGGAGGCAGAGGCAGGCGGATTTCTGAGTTCGAGGCCAGCCTGGTCTACAGAGTGAGCTCCAGGACAGCCAGGACTATACAGAGAAACCCTGTCTCGAAAAAAAAACAAAAAAAAAACAAAACAAAACAAAAGATAACTCTTAGCTGACACTAAAAAGGACAGTAGTTTACAATACAATAAAATAAAGTACATTATCATTTGCTATCCCCCATATTGAGTTATAAAAAGTAAAACTCTCTGGGCTAGGAAGGAACCACACACCTGTCAGTCCTGGTACCAAGGAAAAAGCTGGGGCCAGAGGATCATGAGTTCTTGCTTAGCCTGGGCTATAAAGTGAGATCATGTCTCAAAAAATTAATGCTCGTGAATACTTTGCGGTATCTGGCATGGTGCCTCATTATTGAGTTCTAAACCACTGACATTATGCCTAGGAAGCTGAAGTTTTAAATTTGATTTATTCACTACATAAGTAAAGTCCCATTATAAACAATGTTCTAATATTAACATTTGACAATACTTTTACCTTTATCCAAGTTACTGTGCAGATGATCTACACAGCAAGAGGGGCACCCACAAGCATAGAGGCTTCTTAACTCCAGCCATGCTTACCTGAAGACCAGCTGCATTCTGTCTTCCCTTGCATAAAGCAAAGCCCAGCATGCTAGCGCTCCTCTAGTGCCTGGCGACTAGCCTGGCCTGCAGCTAGCGGTGGTGACTAGCCTGGCCTGCAGCTAGCGGTGGCGACTAGCCTGGCCTGCAGCTAGCGGTGGCGACTAGCCTGGCCTACAGCTAGCGGTGGTGACTAGCCTGGCCTGCAGCTAGTGGTGGTGACTAGCCTGGCCTGCAGCTAGTGGTCTTAGTGTTTTATGTTGTAATAGATGCTCACAGGAAAATAAAAACTAAGATGCTCTGGAAAGAAAAGTACTTGTCCCTCACACACCTGGCAGCCAATCCCAGAGCAGCAGCTATTCATTTCTCTTCTCTCCATGGATGCTCTACCCCAACCTAAATGTGAACCCGTACATCATCCCACTATATGTTTTATTTTCTCCCAAGTAGTATCTTTTTGTTTGTTTCTGATTTTTTTTTTTTT
>NW_022196895.1:9590228-9597980 GCF_008632895.1 Mastomys coucha
TTTTTTGAGGCAGAATCTAAATGAAACCCAGGCTAGTCCAAAACCCCACTGTGTAGCAGCTTACTCCTAAGCTGTGGGCAAGCCTGCTGCTTTAACCCTCTGAGTGCCGGATGACAGGTCGGTGCGCACCACTACACCTGGCTTTCTGCTCTTTGCACACTATGCACCTGTAATTCATCAGTATATCAGTGTGCCATATTTTATAGATGCACTGTCTTTACTAGCCCCTCAATTTATGCATACTTATTTTTCTGTAGACTCATTTTAGTTAAGAATCACTTAACTAAGTCAAATAAACAAATACTCAAGTTCCGTAGTTTAAACTTAGCATTCTCTGTTAATTATTTTGTATATCACACGTAGCTGAGAGATCCTAAAGAATTGTGTCATCAACAAACAAAAGCCTCACTTGGTTAGCACCACCCACAGTATTTGGGAGTCCACGCACTGCTGTCCACGGTTCCTTCTGATGACCTCACAAATTCTCTGTCTGCTTCTACCCTGAGCCCTTGAGGTGTTTCTGGTTAAAATGAAGAATTGGGCCAGGTGTAAAGCTAAGCCTGTAATCCCAGCACTGAGGAAGCTGAGGCCAGTTCGAGGCCAGCCTGGGATACATAGCAATACTGTATTTAAAAAAAGAAAACAGCCGAAGTGAGTTAGTGAAACTTAGTGTGATTTTATTAAGTGTAAGTGGTTGTGTGAGGCTGGCATTGACCATGCTGGTATTGTAAACTAATACTGAGCTTATCTCCTCCTCTGAGCTGTTTTTTGACATCCTCTCACAAGGCAGAAAATGACTTGTTTCTTTTCCTCTTAGTCCCTTAACCTCAAGACAGTAACAAAGGCTGAAAGAAAAGCTTTTTACATTTTGCGAGAGATCCTTTGTTGGAGGGATGATAAAAATGAGAGAGTATCATAGAATAGGGTAACTCTTTCAATAGACACCACACCCCAAATCTCTTGTAAATGTCCTTTCTGTCAATGGAATGCTGGGGAATAGAACCAATCTGTACTTTCCTCAGATGACTGACAATTATGTTTGTCCAGACTTGTCCTCACTATGTCTGTGGCCACCAGAAGTAGATTTGTTCCAATACTGTCCCTAGAATTTCCTTTAACTTCACTCAAGAATCAAAGGTATCCCAAGTCTGTCTGCCTAAGCTACATGCAAACATGCTTCAGAGATCATTCCAGATTTCAACTGTTTCCAACAAGAATCCAGACACTGACAGTCAGAATTCTCCCAGTTACCATCCAAAGTGCACTGCTCAGAGATGTCTGCAGCTTACAAAACCTGGACATTCTTCACACTGGCTAAATTCTCACTGACTTCTGACACATGTTACACATAAAATAAAACTTGATAGTGTAGAAGTCCAAAGAAAATGTTTGAAAGGGAATAAAATACAATGTACAATTGAACTGGTAACCAATAATGTACCTGAAAATTGGAAGAACACATTTTTAGAAAAATGTCTTTAACTATGTATCTTAATAATAAGAAAACTAATATGTTTTCATTTTACTACTAGTTCCCATTTAAAATGCCTCAAGTTACCACAATCCTAGAAGATACTGGCTGTTCTGTAAATCCATATACATTTTATCACTCACACTGAGGCACATAAATAGGAAGGCATTCTCTTCACTTAGAAAATATTAACTAAATGTTAAAGCATTTAGCATAATTTTAATTTTTTATTTAAAATTTAGTCACATGCATTTAAATCCTCCCTATTTTTAAAAGAGTTATTTTTATTTATGTGTATGTTTATCTTTCTATATATGCATGTGCCCTGAGTGCGGGTGTCAGCACAGGCCAGATAAAGGCACTGGGTCTCCTAGAGCAGGCACTATATGGTGTGGGTCCTCCTGAACTCTGGTTCTCTGCAAAACCAGCAAATATGCTTAATCTCTGAGCCCATCCTTGATGCCATTATTCTAAATGTTTTGATAGATGTTATTTTTTAATTCATTTGCTAAAGACTTATGTTTATGGTTAACACATTACGTATTACACTCTAAAATAGTAGAGATAAAGCAATCAACAAAGTCTAGCAGATACCTTCAACAAATCATAAACTAGTTTAAATTCTCTGATGTTCTATCACAAATTAAAACTAGGAATGATGGAACATAACATCCTTCGATCATTGAGATTAGAGGCTCTTAATGTCAATAAAGCTCTGTAGAGATTAGTAAACTTAACTTCAATAGATTTTGCTTATCTAGAAGCATGCAAATCCTTTTAAATAATCAACTTTCTTTTTTTTTTTTTTTTTTTTTTTGAGACAGGGTTCCTCTGTGTAGCCCTGGCTGTCCTGGAACTCACTCTGAGGACCAGGCTGGCCTAGAACTCAGAAATCTGCCTGCCTCTGCCTCCCAATTGCTGGGATTAAAGGCGTGTGCCACCAATGCCCAGCTTCAACTTAATTTTCATATGGTTAAAGTTAATAGGAAAAGTCACGTGTTTTGAGATAATCATTTAAACTGAAACAGGCATCCCTTTGTAGTGTAACTCTTCCAGATCCACCTATATTTTAATACACAAGACGAATTTAAAAGGTACAGCCAGAAACTAACATCTGTTCCCTCCCGTACCCCAAATACCTTCTGTCAGGAAAGGGGAGGTGCTGATGTCCTGTCAGATAAAAATGTCTTCACTCATTACTGGTGCTTCACCCTATCCTTGAGCAGTGGCCGTTACATATTGAAAGCAGTTTTCAATGAAAGTACTGGCCAAGAAATGCATCACTATGGTTGCATTATTGAAACTCTGAACTATGTAGTGAAGTCATAAAGGGGCAGGTTAGGCTCCACACTTCCCACCTACTAGAGGCAATTTGCAAATACAGATGTGTTTAACATAAAAACAGACTCAGAATGTCTTAGTTTGGGTTTACTGCTGTGAACAGACACCGGGACCAAAGCAACTCTTATAAAGGACACAACTTTTAGTTGGGGTTGGCTTACAGGTTCAGAGGTTCAACCCATTATCATCAAGGTGGGATCATGGCAGCTTCCAGGCAGGGATGGCACTGGAGGAGCTGAGAGTTCTACATCTTCATCCAGAGGAAGCCAGGAGCACACTGCATCCAGGCAGCTAGGAGGAGCATCTCCAAGCCCACCCCGACATTGACACACTTCCTCTAACAGTACCACTCCCTATGGGCCAAACATATTCAAACCACCACATTCCTGGTGTCTATAGGCTTGTTTAAACATGAGTCTACAGGAGACATACCTAGCATAGTGTAATGCGAAGGATATTTAGTAGAATTTCAAAAGTCCTGTAGTCTAAAACAGTCTCTACAACGTTAAAGGTCTGAAGTTCAAAGTTTCTTCTGAGATTCATACAATCTCTAAACTGTAATGCTTTAAGAAGTCAAAATCAAAAAGCAGATCATATACCTCCAATATCATACAGGATATATATTACCATTCTAAAACATCATAGTGAGGAAATACTGAACCAAGGCAAGACTGAAAACCTGGGCAAACTCCAAACTCTGCATCTCCAACTCCTTTCATCTTTGTTGACTGCTATTGGTAGACTTTGCATTCAGCAGCAACAAACTTTGTTTTCTTGGGCTGGTTCTACTCCTTTCGAGTAGCTTTCCTCACCATGGCCCTGATATCTCTAACATCTTAGGGTATCCAAGGCAATTTCTTCCAATGTATGGGATCCACACATGACCTTCTGGGCTCCTCCAAAGGGCTTGGGTCACTTCTCCAACTCTGTCCTCTGTAGCACTGTAAACTCTAGTTGACTCCACTCTACTGTTGCTATTGTTCTTGGTGATCATCTCACAGTAATGGCATCTCCAATTTGTTTGAGTCTTCACTGCAACTAGGCTTCACCAATAGCCCTTCATAGGCTCTCTTCATGTTGCCAAGCTTCAAATCCCTTCAGTCCTGGGCTATCAACTTCCACTAAGGCTGAACCTTCATCAGTGGCCTTCCCTGGGCTCTCACAGTGCCAAGCCTCAGCTGCTCTCCATGACTCTTCATATCTTCAAAACCAGTATGATTTAGATGATTCTTACAACACTCAGCTGTAGTACAAGGTACAACCCTGGCTATCTCTGGGACACAGCTTTTTTGTACTCTTGGAAAACACTTCCCAGAAGATTTCACCTCAGTGATGCTGGTCTCTTCTTAATCACAACTAATTTCTTAGCTCCAGCTAACTAGCACCAATTGCCTGTAGTCTATCCTGTAGAGTCTATCCTGACTCTAAAGCCAGGGTCACATGGCTGAAGCTGCCAAGTTCTGCCGCTTGCCAGGGCTGGAACGTGGTGTCCATGTTCTATTAAATTATCACCAGCTTTCTCTTTTCCAACTCCTTCACTGCCTAAGCTTGGCTATCCTGGAATTTGCTCTATAGACTGACCATGAACTCAGAGATCTACATGCCTCTGTCTCCTGAGTTCATGGATTAAAGGCATTTACCACTCTGCCTGGACCTAAGCTTTTCTCTATTTGGAAGTTGCTCTGTACCAGGCTGGCAAGGTCCACTAGCCTCTGTCTTGTGGGATTAAAGGGATATACCACCATGCCTGGAACTAAACTTTTTACAGCCACTTTTCCTTAAAATCTGGATCAAAAGCCTGTCTTCCATTTCTGGATTGTAGTTCATTCTGAACTAAAATTCCAAAGGAAAACAATAACCATGTCCTTTGCTCAACTGCAAAAACATAAACAATAAGCTTAGCTGAGTGGGATCTGGCTTTGAGGTCAGCAATCCCTCCATCTGCTCATCTCCTTGATCACACAGGGTTCAGCACCACTGTACTTCCTGGTACCCCTTTATTCTTTGAACCATACATTCTGTACTTTTCCTTTCATAGCTTGCTATGCTTGATCAAAACTCTCTTAATGAGACTAAACCAGAGAACAAAGTCTCTGCTGAGCTTTTTTGGGACTTCCTTTGTCAATGCAATTAATATAAATCTCTTTACCTTAGCTCAGGCACTCTTCAGACAAGGGCAAAAAGCAGCCACATTCGTCGTCAAAACACCACAAAAACAGTCTCTAGGCCACAAACTGAAATTCTTCTCTACTGAAACCTCTTGGGCCAGGTCTGCACAGTTCAAATCACCCTCAGCACCAAAGTCTTCCAAATCCCTGCTAGGATGTCCTATGAATCATCACTTAAAGCTTGCACTGCTCTCCAAAGTCCCCAAACCCACACTCCTCCAAACAAAAGCATGGTCTGGCCTATCACAGCAATACTTTGGTTCCTGGTATCAACTTCTGTCTTAGGGTTTTACTGCTATGAATAGACACCATGACCAAGGTAACTATTATATGGACATTTAATTGGGGCTGGCTTACAAGTTCAGACATTCAGCCCATTCTCATCAAAGCATGAGATGCTCATGGCAGCATCCAGGCAGACATGGCACAGGAAGAGCCGAGAGTTCTACATCTTTATCCAGAGGAAGCCAAGAGCAGACTCTTTCCAGGCAGCTAGGCGGAGGGTTTCCCAGCCCACCCCCACAGTGACACACTTCCTGCAACAAGGCCACACCTCCTAACAGTGCCACTCCCTGGGCCAAACATATCCAAACCACCGCAAAGAACATCACAGCATTCTCACCAAGACATTTTATATACCGTCAAAGCAGAGGTATATCAGCAGAATGCTACTGGACAAAGCACTATTCCTTCTGCTATCAGAAGTCATAAGTTCAAAACCTAGCCTCCCAACAGAAAGCACGGGCAGGCTAGCTATGGCAGCTGGATGGTGTCTGCTCACCGCTAAGGACTCCTTCAGGTCCATGGTGGAAACCACATCTTCCTCTTCCTCGTCAGTCACTTGATCCTGGGAACAGTAGTGAGTGCTGTATGCCGAGTGCTCTTCAATTGCTTCCAGCCACTTCTGAAACAACCCAAGAATTACATAACATTTTTACTCCAAAGAAACAGCAATAATCTGTGAAGCATAAGATTTACATGAAAGGAATAACTATGGCAAAAATGTTCCCACAATGACATTATGAATATTTCTTGCCTGTGATCTGCCTGCATAGAAAGTTATTCCTAGTGCTCTTAAAATATCATCTATACATATATATTAATTAATGCTTAAATATACTATAGAAATTAAGCGATGAGTAATTTTTCCACTTAAAATGACTTGTTTCCAACACTGTTGAATCATTTAATTCACAGCAGTAGACTTGGACACAATATTATGAATTTAAAGTAAAAATTATATATACAATAATCTTAGATTATTTTAAGAAAGTCAACTGCCTGGTGATTTCACTTTTGTAAGTTTTAAAAATAAAATTAGTTTGAAAATATGGACTAAAAATACTTCCTTGTTTCCTTACAAAATTGCATGTTGTAATTTCTTATAATCCTGTGAAATACAAAGAAAAAGGATAGCCAATGGATGGTGCTAGGGGTAGAACAGGAGATCAGATGAGGAGGAACAGGGAGGGAATAAGAAGGGACAGCTATAACTAAGGGCCATTTGACATGTTGTATGAAAACCTAATGCAATAGAAACGTCTTAAAATACACACATATATGAAAAAAAATCAAAATGAAATAACCAAATAATGGGGAAACAAAGCCCCAACAAATGAATCAACAATTGAAACCTCCAGATCTAAGAATAGGATACATCTAATAGAGTTTCTGGCTAAAGGAGCCCCATGAATACACCCAAATAATTCAGGCTACTGCCAAGGGTATGGGATGTGCTCTATAAACTGATGGTAAGGCTCCATTACTAAAGACAGCTATACAACTCAGTGAACATGGAGAAATCATGCTGCTGCCATCCTAGAGCCTTCACCTACTGACTGGTCTTCATGGTACTCAGAGGAAGTCTGCACACTAGCAGAGGAGAAAGGCAAACACCAACCCAGCAGTAAACCCTTCAATAGACAATAGTGACCTGCCTGCAGAATATGCTGGTACAACAGTAGCACAAAACTTGTTGATTTAAGGCCCACTCCATGAGATGAAACCCATACCCAATACTGCTTGGGTGGCCAGGAACCTGAGATTAGGCAGAAGTCCAAATGCTACAATTCTGCTAAAGCAACATAGCAATACAATGACTCCTAACAACACCCTGCTACACTCCTAGAGCAGGGCCTTGCTCAGCCATCATCGTGGAAGCTTCCTCCTATGGTAAATGGGAAGAAAAACAGACCCACGACACAACAAAGTGCAGAGAGAGAGAGCTTGGTACACTCAGTCCTAAATGGGATTTTTTCATCAAACCCTTCCCCTCAGAGCTCAGGAAACCTGTGAAAGAGGAAGCAGAAAGACTGTAAGATCCAGAGGGGATGGAGGACACCAAGGAGAAAGGCCCTCTACACAAAGCAGGACCAACACACATATGAACTCAGAGTTGTATCAGCATGCACAGTCCTTGTCCCAGGGCTGAGAAGGGAAGTAGACACAAGTCCCCATCTCTAACCCAGAGGCTATCTCTAATTGATAACTGATCACCAAGGACAGATCAGTTCCCTCCAATGGAGTGTCACTGAAAGTACAAAGCACCCTTAAGGACTGACCCCACACCCAGCAGTAGACAGCAACACAAAATGAACTCCATGGCGCCTTTGGAGGGTCCATGTCTCATAATGCTGTGCCTCAGCATTATTTTTATATTTTAACTTCTTTCTTTCCTTCCTCTTTCCCTTCTTTCCTTCCTTCCTTTCTTCCTTTACAAGTCTTTTAAACACATATTATAGTTTCCAGTGCTGCTTTTTTTTTTTTTTTTTT
>NW_022196895.1:9598182-9633794 GCF_008632895.1 Mastomys coucha
ACCAGGCTGGCCTCAAACTCAGAAATCCGCCTGCCTCTGCCTCCCAAGTACTGGGATTAAAGGTGTGCGACACCACCACCCAGGCCAGTGCTGCACTTTTAAGGGATCTTTGTGCATCTGTGTTTCTTTCTCTGCATCTCTTTCTTTCTCTGCATCTGTGTTTCTTTCTCTGCATCTGTGTTTCTTTCTCTGCATCTGTTTCTTTCTCTGCATCTGTTTCTTTCTCTGCATCTGTTTCTTTCTCTGCATCTGTGTTTCTTTCTCTACATCTGTTTCTTTCTCTGCATCTGTGTTTCTTTCTCTGCATCTGTGTTTCATATACTTTTTCTTTGGCTTTTTCTCCTGGTAATTACATACTTCATCCTATTCCAGTTTATTTGTTTTATTTCATTATTATTTTTAGATGCCTATTTGTATTCTAATAATTCTAATAATAGAAAGGGTATGGATTTGGGTTTGTGGGGAGTCTGGAAGGATCAGGGAGAGACTGGGGGAGAGGAAACTAAAATCAAAATATATTATGTAGAAAAAAATATTTTCAATAAAAAAATTAATTAAATTAGAATTAAATCTGTATTTCAGCCAGGCAGTGGTGGTGCACGCCTTGAATCCCAGTACTTGGGAGGCAGAGGCAGGTGGATTTCTGAGTTTGAGGCCAGCCTGGTAAACAGAGTGAGTTCAAGGACAACCAATGCTATACAGAGAAACCCTGTCTCGAAAAAAGAAAAAAACAAAAAAACAAAAAACTGTACTCCACCAAACTGGAAAATCTAAAAGAAATGGATAAATTTCTTGATATATACAACCTATAAAAGTTAAAACAAGATGAAATATACAATTTAAGCAGACCAATAACCCCTAGCAAAAAGTTATTAAAAGTCTTCCATCCAATAAAAGTCCAGAGCAAGATAAGATGAATTCAGTACAAGAATTCTACCAGAGCTTTAAAGAATTAATGTCAATATTCCTCAAACTATTCCACAAAATAGAAACTGAAGAAACATTTCCAAGTTCATTTTACAAGGCCACTATTACCATGATACCAAAACCACATAAAGACCCACTAAGAAAGAAAATTGCAGACTAATTTTCTTTATCGATACACATGCCAAAAACTCCACAAAATACTTACAAACAGAATACAAAAACACATCAGAAAGATTATACACCATGATCAGGTTGGTGTCATCTCAGAGACGTAGGGATGATTCAACATTGGTAATCAATAAATGTAATCTACCACATAAACAAACTGAAGACAAAACTGCATGATCATTAGATACAGAAATGGCCTTTGACAAAAATCCAACATTCTCTCATAGTAAAAGTCCTGGAGAGACTAGGGAATTCATAAGATATACCTCGACATAATAAAGGTGGTTTACAGCAAGCCTACAGCCAACATCAACCTAAACAAAGAGAAATTCAAAGCAGTTCCACTAAAACCAAGAACAAGGGAAGAATTATCTCCATAGCTATTGAATATAAAATGTGAAGTCTTAGCTAAAGCAATAAGACAACTGAAAGAGATCTGGAGGTTACAAATTGCAAAGGAAGAAGTCAAGGTATATCTTTATCTGCAGATGATATAATTTTATACACGAAAGATCCTAAAGCTCCATAAAACTTCTATAGCTGGTAAACAATTTCAACAAAATGTATGGATACAAAATTAGCACATTAAAAATTAATAGCCTTCCTATAAACAAATTACAGACTGAGAAAGAAATCAGGGAAATAGTACCTTTCTTAATAGCCTCAAAAATTAAATTTAAAAAAAGCTTTGATAAGACTAACCAAGCAAGTGAAAGACTTGTGTAATAAAAACTTTAAGAAACTGAAGGAAAAAAAATCAAAGCTGCCAGAACATGGAAAGATCTCCCATGCTCATGGTACAGTAGAATGCAAGTTATAAAAATGGCTATTCTATTAAAAGCATCTACAGATTCAACAGAATTCCAATACAGTTCTTCATGGAAATTGGAAAATATTTCTCAACTTCATCTGGAAACACAGACACACAAAAGAAATAGGATAGCTAAAACAATAGTGAGTAATTTAAAAACTGCTGGAGCTATCACTATCCCAGATTTCAAATTGTATACAAAACCAACAGCATAGTGTTGGCATAAAAACAGACACATTGATCAATGGAACTGAATCAAAGACCCGTACATAAGTCCACATACCTATGTAAACCTGAAGTTTCACAAAGAAGTCAAAAATACACACTGGAGACAAGACAGTATCTTTAACAATGGTACTGTGCAAACCAGGTGGTTGCATAAAAACAGACCCATATTTAGCATTCTGGTAACTTAAGTCCAAGTGGATCAGGGACAAGAGCAGACATCCTGAATGTGGTAGAATAGAAAGTGAAGAACAGCCTTGAAGTCACTGGAAAGGAAAGGACTTTCTGACCAGGACACCAACAGAACAGGCACTAAGAACAACAATCAACACATGAGACTTCATGAAGCTGAAAAGCTTTTTAATGGCAAAGGACCCCATCATTCGGACAAAGAAACCTACAAAATAGGGAAAAAAAAGTCTTTGCCAATTATCCATCTGACAGAGGGTTGGTATCTAAAATATACACAGAACTAAAAGAAAAAAACAACTCTTAAGATCAAGAAAACAGCTCACTTTATAAACCCATGTTCAGAATTAAGCAGAGGTCTCAAAGGATGGAGCACAAATGGCAGAGACACACTTAAAGAAATAATGTTCAATATCCTTAGTCATCAGAGAAATGAAATGGAAACTACTTTGAGATTCAGCTTACACTAGTCAGAATGGTTAAGATCAATGACCCCTCCTGCTAGTGAGGAGTGGGGAAAAGGGGACACATATTCATTGCTGGTGTATTAACTAGACATACATAGATCTACCTCAAGATCCAGCCACCTCACTCTTGGGCACATACCCAAAGGCCTCGACATTATACTACAGACCCTTGCTCATCTACATTCACTGCTATTCTACTCACAATAGCTGGAAATTTGAAACAGCCTAGATTTTAGGAAAAGAAAAGAATATAATGGTGGGCGGGTAGGAAGGTGCGGAGGATGGAGAAATGGAGGGAGAGGAAGGCAGGTTTAGTGTATACTGTAATTACACTCAGAACACACATTCTGACATACAAACCACACACTCTTGGGCGACTTTTTTCCATGCTGTGGTTTCCTTATAAATTAAGGGAGATGCTTCTAAATAATTATTTAATCTGTTTTTTCCCTAAGTAGGTATGAGCTAAAATAAAAAATTATAAGCAGAAAATATCTGCCTACCACTAAAATTCCTCTGCCGAGCTTTAACTATGATACTCCCAGTAAGCAAGTGTCATCCAGGCTGGGAAGACGGTGCAATGGTTGCATCTTTAACTATGATACTCCCAGTAAGCAAGTATCATCCAGGCTGGGAAGATGGCACAATGGTTGCATCAGCACAAAGACGTGAAGCCAATGTTCAAAGCCTTTGTAAAACAGTCCCAGTTATAAAAACAAAACAAAAAAAACAACAACAACAAACAAACAAACATTGTGGCGCACACATTTGGTCTCAGCACTTGGGAAGCCAAGGCAGGCGGATCTCTGTTCAAAATCAGCCTGGTCTATAGACCTAGATCCAGAACAGCCAAGGTTATACAGAGAAACCCCCATGTTGTCCTCTGATCTCCACATGCACACACATGCACTTGCACACATATGATTGTGTATAGACACATGAAGTGAGAACACACAGAAATGAATAAGCCAAAACCCTATTTTAAAAACAGTAAGGTTGAGCTGGATCCACGAGTAGTGTGCTCACTAGACAAGTCCCAGGACGTGCGTGAGATCCCTGGAACCCAGTCAGACGTGGCAGCTCACATCTGTAACCACATCACTCTTGTAGTAGATGGGATCAGAGAGAAGAGAACCACCCAGAAGCTAGCCTGGAGTTTACAAAGGGCAGAAAACAATGGACTGCTTCATCCAGAGGGAAGATAAGAACAGACTCCCAAGAGTTGTCTTGTGGCCTCCACACAGAGCTGTACTCTTACACACACACACACACACACACACACAGACACACACGCGTGCACACACGCGCGCGTGCGCGCACACACACACACACACACACACACACATAAATTTTACTTACTTTAAAAGTTCTAAGTAATATTTATGTATTTATTTCTGTCTAAGTTACATTCTTAAGTTCTGGGAAAGATCCATGAGTCGATGCGTAGATTACCTCTCTTGATTGCTGTAGGCTGTTCTTAGGAACCCTGAAGCCATGAACAGTGTCATCGAAGCATCGAATAGAGAAGAGGCAGCTATCTGTAGGCTTCACCTGCACATAAAGAAATCAGAAAGCAATGTTCACTCACTGGAAACAATGTCCCTGAAATTATCCCTCACAAATGTACACTTTAGCACAACGTAAGAACACTTGGTGGTGCAATCTGAAAGGCTGATAAATGTCAGGGGAAGTGGATTCCCCAGGAGATTCAAGGCCCCACAGCAGCTTATCCACACCAATCCTGCCATCAGCTTGCTCATTCTAGAAAACACTTCGGGTTCACTGCCTTTGTGGCATTAGGCTTACTAGCAATTAAATATAAGTTAATATGTACCTAGGCAATAAAATCCTGTACATATGAAAGCTCCAATTTCTTCATACCACTCTTGAATGTTTCCTCTGCGCCAAATGTAGAAAATGTTTTAGTATGAACAGATAATTGGTAGGTAGGGTTAAAGATGAGGTGTTAGAGGAGGTAAAAAGAATTAGGAATAACTCTTTTTTAATAAAGAATTAGAAATGGAAGGGATTTAAAAGGTTAGACTTCTGTTCCTAGGCTCTGCCACAGTAATGCCAGTAGGAAACAACTATGAAACAACTTTGTCAACTGTCTGCTGTCCCCACCCAAATCAAAACCTGATACAGAAGGAACTGGAATGGCCACGGCCATCCACACAGATAGGGCTGAGTGCTTGCTTGTAGGAGCCACAGTCAGAAGCTGTGGAATCATTCCCGTGGCCCAAGGTATTTCAAGGGCACAGGTGGGACAGCTGCCTGGCTGTCTTTGAGAATTAATAAGGCAAAGCTGGACAGCTACAAACACTCAAGAGAGCAGGCCAATCTCCCGAGAGTAATGTGGAGATTCCTGTCTATCACATCACTAGCTGATCTGGGAACCGCACGTCACAGATTCAAAACAACTCACCCAGACAAGGCCAATCTGAAGTGAGACCAGAGGCTGCTCAAGACATGAGAGGTTATACTCTGGAGCAAGACAAGTAACAGAATCTACTCGCCAGGATATAGCATGCATTATACTAAGAATGTCACTGTAAAGTGACCTAACATGAGGAAGGAAGGAAGCAAAAACACATTGAAAATGATTCATTAAAAATCAAAACCTGTCAGAATGGAAATAGAAACTAAATAGAAAATACATACCACCCACAAGAGATAGAAGAAAAATACAGAAAGGTTCAAAGTAAATGATAAGTAGTCAAACGGCCAGGCTGGTCTTATTAACATCAGACAAAAATCAATTTTAAAACAAAATGTCAATTAAGAAAGCATCATCAACAAGTATGCAATCAATGACAGCCACAGATGTAGAGCTCCACATGCCCAAGTAGAGCTCTTAATACTTCATCAACTGATAATAACTAACAGTAAACTAGAGAAAACAAATGATGTGAATACCAGCATGACTCAACTTAGAAGACATATTACTTAACAATAACAAAATACTTTCTTTCTCTCTTTCTTTCTTTCTTTCTTTCTTTCTTTCTTTCTTCCTTGTGTATGAAGTTTTTGCATGTGTGTATATATATACTCCACATTTGTGTATGGTGTCTTCAGAGATCAGAAGAGAGTGTCAGATCTCCTGGTAATAGCCACTACATGGGGTGCTAGGAAATAAATAAATATTTTCTGCAAAAGCAACAAATGTTCTTAGCTGCTAAGCCATCTATCTTCCCAGCATCAAGTACAAATGCACTATTACTACATTGCATAAGTACAGTTATTGAACAAGCCTCAGTAAGTCTGACAGAATAGAAATCATACAGTGTATGTTCTAAACCAAAATGGAATCATTAATCCAGAGCAAGATAATCAAAAAAGCCCAATTACTTGAGTGTTAAACCTCACACTTCTAATATTTAGAATTATTAACTGACTCTAAGCAGAAATCATAACAGAAATTAGAAAATAGTTTAAATGATAATGAACTAAAGCCTACCAAAGCTAGTGTGTGGTAAAACAAAATCAGCTACCAATAGTAAAACATGGCTTAAAGGATCTGTTAGTAAAGAAGACTGATCTCCTATTTTAAGTTTCAACCTTAAGAAACTATGACAGTGTGCACAAGAAAGTCCAGGGCCAATCCTAGTACCCAAGCAAAACCCCATCAAACTATGAGAAACAAATTAAACCCATGCAACTAAAGTTTGAGGTGTTGTTGCTGCTGTTGCTGTTGTTGATGTTGTTTTAATGCCACGAATGGTGGTGATGCCTACAATCCTAGCACTGGGAACATAGAGGCTGGATGATCAGGAATTAAAGGTCACCTTTCCTCCCCTACACAGTGAGTACCAGCCTGAGCTACATAAAGCATTCTCCCTGTTGGGGCGGCACTCATGCTGAAAGACTTATGAGGCTGCTGGGGACGAGTCAGCCAACTGTCCTTACCCACTCGTAGACCCTGAATGCAGTACTACTAACAGGTCAGACAAGATGCTCCCAAGGGCACAGTTGAAAGCCTATTACAGCGGTCACAACTACCCTCTGACTAGATCTTAACCCTGACCCACAGGAGGGAATTCTCATCTGGCACTATGACCACAGTGAAAATATAATGTCTAGGGATTTCATAGGTCCTCATAGGGAAGACACTGCTGTCATTTTGCTAAATGAAGATGATGTGCCCATCAAATTACTTCCTTAACAACTGTGTTTATTCTCATAAATTACTATTGCTATCATCTCTGGAAGAAAAGAAGTTTCATATTTGCAGAGGGCAACAAGAACTGCAGAGGTTCATAAATAGTTTAAGCAATGAGAATAGGTGGCAGTCTAATGGTCAGCTGTAAAGAGAACATCTGTGTTGTAATCACCACAATCAACCCCTAACCACCACCATCAAGGTCAGGAAACCCTGCATAAAGGTAAAAAAGAGTGTAAAAGCCAGAAGAAGGGCACATGGTACTTAGGAAATAAGAAGAGGAGGAGAAGGAGGAGGCGGAGGAGGAGGAGGAGGAGGAGGAGGAAGAGGAAGAGGAAGAGGAAGAGAAAGGAGAAGAAGGAGGAGGAGGAAGAGGAAGAAGAAGGAGGAGAAGGAGAAGAAGAAGAGGAGGAAGAGGAAGAAGAAGAAGAATCAGAATCAGAAAATACTGTGTGATGAAACCAACCCAAATAACAGCATTCAAAAATACATGAGCTATGCCCCACCCTAAAAATCAGCATGGACACTCATCAGTTCAAAAATAGCCAAAACAATCTTGTAAGCAATGAACAAACTTTTTCAGCTTAAAACTCACTGCAAAGAGCCAGGCAGTGGTGGCGCACACCTTTAATCCCAGCACTTGGGAGGCAGAGGCAGGTGGATTTCTGAGTTCGAGGCCAGCTTGGTCTACGGAGTGAGTTCCAGGACAGCCAGAGCTATACAGAGAAACCCTGTCTCCAAAAACCAAAACAAAAAAAACAAAAAAAAAAACAAAAAACAAAAACAAAAACAAAAAAAAAAAACCAACCTTGCTGCAAAGCCACAGTGAACAACACTGTGTGACACCAGCAGGTACATGAGTCAATGAAAGAAGCAGACCTCACGTACAGGCAAGGGACTTTAGAAGAGTATGCCAAGACCACTTAGTCATGGAAAGGAAGGACACACTCCAAACCCCAGTGTGAGTGCAACTGGGTATCCACAGCAGAAGAATGAAGCTGCATCTGTGCCTTACACCATGTACAAAAGTTAACTCTAGGTATATTGGCTCAAAATGTTAAAATGCAATCCATGAAATTCAGGAAAGAAAAGATAAGGGAGAGAAACTGACAGTGTACCTGAAATGCTGTCCTAGACAAAGCACCATGGCAGAGTGACCAAGGTGACCAGGAAAATCACACTGGGTCAAAAATCTAAGTCCTCGGTATGTCAGACAACACCATCATCCAAATGAAGAGGCCATTCAGAGTGGAAGAAGCACCAGATCATTATGTGCACAAATATCCAGAATACATAAAAAACACCTACAAGAAAAAAATCATCCACTGAACTGAACAACAGGCAAAGGACTTATACAGACATTCCTTCAAAGACTATTCACAGATGATCAAAATGCACCTAAAAAGACGCCACACCCCACTAAGACAGGGAAAGGCAAATGTCAACTGTACTGAGGTACCACAGCTCACACCTAAAGATACCCACAATCCAAAGAACAGCACACAGTGTTGGTGAGCTGGGAGCACAATGTAAGCCGTCAGGTCTATTTTTTAGGCATATATTCTCAAAGTAATTTCTACCCATGCTCCTTACATGGGTAGATACAGTCCACAGTAGTCAGGAAATTTAAAGAACTAAATGTCCACTGAGAGCTGAGTAAGGAATAGAGAAAGCGTGGCATATGTATACAAAGACATAGGACTTTGTAAAAAGGAAATCTAATGGCATAATAAGACACGGATGAATCTGGAGGACATTGCGCTATGTCAAACAGGCTATCACAAAAACACAAGCATGACTCCACTTATGTATGGAACCTGGAGTGATCAGGTTCATCAAGATAGAGAGTGGCTGGATGGCAGACGCTGAGGGTGAACAGTCTGAATCCAATAGACTGCCCTTTGGAAGAGGAAGTCTTCTGGGACAGCGCACTATTCAAAACTAGCAGAAGAATTAAGTGTACTTAATGTCACAGTGTAAAATAGTTAGTTATGTTCTACATATTATAGATATTGTATGGTAATTTTTAAAGGACAGTTAAGGATAGGAATACTTGTACAAAAAAAAATCTCAATCAGTCAGGCAGTGGTGGTGCATGCCTTTAATGTCAGCACTTGGGAGCCAGTAGGCGGATTTTTGAGTTCCCAGCTAGCCTGGTCTACACAGTGAGTTCTAGGACAGCCAGGGCTATATGGAGAAACCCTGCCTTGAAAAAAACAAAAACCAAAACCAACCAACCAACCAAACAAACAAACAAAAATCTCAATCAACCTAGGTGTCTACCCTAGGAAAGAAGAAATTGAACATAGCTTGATTCATTTGAGTATTCAATGAGTCTCTTTATCTTCTCCTGATACAACTCAGATAAAGCTGTAAGCAGACCACTACACAAGACATTAGGAGTTATAAAATAGGCAGAAGCCTAACACAACAGGACCTCGTCAATTCCACAGAAGGTAAAGTTTTGAAAACGAAGTGGGAGAAACTAACAAGTTCACATTATAAAAATAAATTAATAAAAGATCGCAGTAGAATAAGAACCTTGGTGTAGAGCAGAACCAAGGGGTATGAGAGAACGGGCAGCAAGGCGGCAGACAGGAAGGACAGGGTGAGATGGCAGAGCCTCAGTCTGCTGTGTCCAGTGAGGACAAGATAGAGGGGCCTGGGGATGGACCGACTTGCTCATAGTGTGTTCAGAATTGACGGGGCAGTTCACTCAGCCTACAACCTCTCAAAGGGTCGTACAGCGGCGCTGCAGAGCACACTGAGGTAGAGAGCAGGACAAGCGCTCTTGAAGGCAGGCAGGCAGGCTGCTACAGCACAACCCTACTGCATCTAGATGTGCCTGGGCTCCACGTTGGCACAATCTCAGTCTCCTAGAGAGGAAAGTGAAACAGCTGGGAGTGAGTACAAGGAACTGATTCTGACACAGCTTTAAGTTTTATTGTGATCCCAGAGAAGTTTCCACCATCCAGATTTACCCATAGAAAAGATACTCGTGTACCTCCAGTGTTGACGTGGAGCCTGCACATGCACAAACAGAATCTTTAACATCAATTGTTCTCAAATGTGAAAACCCAGTACCCCATGGATTCTCTAGAGTCTGCAATGTTTGGACAATCCACTGCAGCACTGACTTCATAGTCTGTACAAACACACATCTCATCTTACCGTGCACACCGCTTGAGTCAGGTGTTTGCATCCTTGGCGGTAAGAATTATGGACCGCATCAGGCCTTCAAAACAAAAATTAAATCAAGGCAAAGAAAAAGACCTAAATGAAAACTTCTAATATTTTAAATGTTATATTCTAAAACTTAGTAAGTATAAGGATAATACTTACTGTTTCCTATACCAGGAAAGGACTCCGTGTTCTAACACTACCCAGAATAACTTCCAGCCAAAAAATCTTGAACTCTAAAGGAAAAGGACAAAAATTTTCCATGCTGATGTGTCTGGATCCAAATATGTAACTAAGGAAAAGTAATTAAGCTTAAATAGACATATCTGAGACTTCTACCTAGACAGGAGGACTGAACAATATACCTTAATAAATTTGAGCTCAGATATTAAATGCACTGATGTGAACATAGCTCACAGAACACAATGCCACACTGGTAAGGTCACAGCTTATGGCTCTAATCATTCTGTTCAGGACTGTCCACAGCAAACAGCAGTTCTGGATCTTAAACACAATTGCCTCAAAGTTATGACTGAATGTCTAAAAAGAGTTACCTAAATCATTTATATAATATACTTACATATAAAAAATTCATATACACAGACTGCTTGTGGATGCAAATTGTAGTAAAGCACTACCATGATTTATTTTAGAAAATAACTAAATTCTAAAATACATAGAAATGTTTACACCAGGAAATGTTCTTTCTAGGACAATTCAGGAACTAACTTTCTGTGAAGTCTCCCATAATTTGATGATTATAACAAAAGTAATATTGCAATTATGACTTAATGAGAAAAAAATATTTTCTTCTACTCTCTGTTAAACTTACTCACTTTAAAGTATAATCACCCTAAATGAAGTGATTGATACAATATTAAGAGGCCTTTGAAATGGACAAGTAAGATATCAATCATCTATAGAGATGTCAGCTTGGGAGGGGTGTAGCCCAATAAACCCCTCCTGACTTGATAATACTGTAACTAAAACTATTCATTTAAGGGCTGAGAATATAGCTGTGCACAGACATCTTACCTAGCACACGGAGGCCTTGTATTCAATTCACAGAACCACTCAAAAAACTGAGTCAAGCAAGGATTTAGTACTTAAGCTATCCAGCAGTACAGTTGAGCTCAGAACACTCATATTTACCTTAGCTACAACTGAACAAAACTCTCTCACAGGGAAGCATATTCCATAATAAACTGTAAAGCGTCCCAAGAACATACATAGATGGGCTTTTATAGCAACACTAAGATTCACAAACACAAGCTAGGCTATGGGTCTATCTTGGTGGCAGAGCATTTTCTGAGTCTACACGTGCCTGGCAATGTATGCTGTGTGCACGAAGAAAAGGAGCTAAAATATGCAGTGCGCAGTGTCAGCTGCCGCCCTCATGGCCATGTGGCTGATTGGGAACTGCAGCTTACTAGCACTGCCCAAGCACAAGGTAAGAAAAGATTAAAAATTCCAAGTCAGAGTATAGATGCTACCAAGTTCACGTCTTTATATGGAACTAAAAAGTAAAACACTCATAAATCATGGTCAGTCAGGGACATGATGTAAGTCTGAAAAAATTGGAAAAAAAACAAAACAAAACAAAACAAAGCATTACGCATCCCCTCCTACCTTCCAGAGAGGGCCTTCATAGCGTTTCAGTGCTTTGTGGACAACCTGCTGGAAACACATTTCATTAAAGATGATGCATCTACAGAGCTGAAGCATTCATTCAAATCTTTTCAAAAGACTTACTGCTTTAGGAAATTAGAAATTCAGACATTCAAGGAATTAGAAATCTAGCAGTTCAATCCATCAATCCATGCCTTAGAAGCTTAGAAAGGTAAGATTTAGTCCATCAGTACACACCTTATGGCCAACAAGAATATGTTTCATCTCAGCACCATGGGCAAGGTCAAGAGGTTTCTGATCTGTGTGACATACAAGGAAAACTGTCACGATGTCAACCGCACAACAAAATTTGCTCCAACTGTACCATATAATGCTCCTTTGTGCTTTCAAAAACTCATCCCCGCCAGCAAAAAATAAAACCAACATCACCTGCCAGAAGCCCCTCTCAGATCCTGAAGGCGTCCTGGGAGGCAGCTGGTAAGTCAGGAAACCTGACTGGCCTTAGAACACTCTGCGCAGGTCCTGTGACCGGGCAGGCTTTCTGTCCATAAATGATGGATGGAACAGATTACCACAAGCTTACCAGCTTAAAACAATACAGACTTCTTATCCCATAGTCAGTTTGATTAAGCCTTACATTAACTTGTCGGTTAACTACTCATTTTTTTTTTTAGGATTTATTTATTTTATATATGTGAGCACACTGTAGCTGTCTTCAGACACCAGAAGAGAGCATCAGATCCCATTACAGATGGTTGTGAGTCACCATCCCATGTGGTTGCTGGGAATTGAACTCAGGACCTCTGAAGAAGCAGCCAATGCTCTTAACCACTGAGCCATCTCTCCAGCCCAACTGTTCAATTCTTTTTAAAAACAAAACAAAACAAAAAAAACCTGGTATGTATTAGTCACATTTGTTTCTACTACTTCTCAATAAATTTGTTATGTGTCAATCACCATTATAAAGCACCAGCCAGCGATTTACAACGAACAACACAGGACACAGTAAAAAATTCATACTAAAAGAGACATTAACAGGAAATAAATGATGGTATGCTAACATAATTAGTGACAGATTCGATGGACAATAGCTTGCACTTCAGACAGAAAGTGAGAGACTGGTCCCAGATGACTTCGCTGAGTAAGCGATGGTTACTGGAAAGGATCTTGTGACGACTCAGGCAACAGCCAACGCAAAGGCCCCAAGAGAGAAACGAGACAGCACAAGAGACAAGAAGCGGGTGTTCACAGAGCTAGATGTCTGTGAGCAACCGTTAGTGAGCTGTGTTTTTCTAGACACAATGGGAGGCCTCTGGAAGGTCTCAAGATGAGAAGTAATATGATTTGACTAATGTTTAAATCTATCAAAGTGTTTAAATGTAAACTTTAAGAAATTACAATATAACTGACTGATCCTATTATAGTGCTTCAATTTTTATCAACTCTACTAAAAGAAATTTATATGTCAGACAATTTTCATTTAAACCATACACCATACAATTATAATTTGAAGGGCATAATTAAGCCATCCTTAATACACTCAGAAGTGTACACCTATGACATGGCTGTTTATGGAGTCTTTATCTTGTATTAATATAGTGAAGAATTTATCAAGGGAATGGTTTGCTCTCTGGAATGGCTTGAGGATAACCCAGGGGTGGGAAGGGATGAAAGGAGAAAGGCCATT
Organism: Mastomys coucha; assembly: GCF_008632895.1. Lineage (NCBI taxonomy): Eukaryota > Metazoa > Chordata > Mammalia > Rodentia > Muridae > Mastomys > Mastomys coucha. The sequence goes on from NW_022196895.1 coordinate 9,611,625, forward strand.
GTTTTAATCTAGAGAAAAGATCAGGAGCTTGACTTTGTTCTGAGGCAGATTAACAGAACTGCTGATGTGTGAAGTAGGGGCTACTAACATTTGCTCCTTGAGTGAGAAGAAAAACCCTTTTTAAAATGTTCACTGAGAACTGTCATCAATCCAGTCTTTCTACACAGCACCTAGAAAGACAATGGTCTGCCAATTCTGATATCCCCATGTGTCTGCAGGGCCCTTTTGAGAACCTAGCCTTCCGGTAGAGAGAAAAATGGCAGTATGATTTCGTTCATAATAGTCTTCCCTAATGCCAAAAATAAATTCTGAGCTGCTGCCAACTGGATGAAATCTCAGCCTCATCTCTGGACTGAGGTCTGCAGGTCCAGGCATACCAGAATAACTCAATAAAGCACACTTAGAACTAAGTGAACAGCTTCCTACCTACGTGAACTTATAGCCAGCAATTTCACAAGAAAAATATGTGTGTGTGTGTGTGTGTGTGTGTGTGTGTGTTATCAGAGCAAAAGAAAATGAGTGGAACAATAGGACACTAGAAAACGCATGAAACATCTTTGTCCCTTAATGGAAAAAAACATCACCTCTCTCCAAATTAACTTGCATAGAAGGGAATTCCAGTCTAAACCCATCAGTGCTTTTACCAGGAGCCCAGCAACTCCAAGTGTCATGTGCACCTGAGCATGTGCAGCAGCATCCAGGTCAGCAACCGGATGCCCAGAACAAAAGCACAAATGCACAGAAAGATTCCAAAGGTTAACAGTTTTTTACACCATTCTTAAGAATGCTTCAGTACACACCAAATCTGCCTATTGTTAAAAAGGATGTCTAACTGCAAAGTCAATTATTTGGGGCAATTTTTTGGACATTCACAGATATTTCCAAAGCAGTAAAAACTTTGGAACACCCAATGCTAGCTTTCCCAGATTGCTCTACAAGCTAAAGTAGAAGAAGGTAAAAGTTGGCTTTCTCCTGTCCCTCTGGGGATGGCCAAGAGTCCCTACTATCATGTCTCAAGTGTGTTTTGTTTTTTTACTTTCTCATATCAAATGGCCCCAAAGGACCATGCTGAAATGCTGGACAGTGTTTCTATGTGCAAGCTTATGATGCGCCTTATGGAGAAACCCTAAGTTAAGAGATGCTGCACTCAGATTAAAGTACTGCTGGCTGTGACCTATGTTAATGGATCAGCACCATATTACAGAAGGGGATCTTAAACAGTAGCACTCACAAAGCAAGGCTGTGTACTGACCGCTAGATGAAAAGGCCATAAGAGGCTGCTGATATTCTAACCCTGGGTTCTCCTAAAGCAGTGCTCCCACATTCTCTAATTCCACAGTGATGGCAACCTTATAGTATATAACTGCTACAAACAACAGCAATCAATGAAGCTGTCTTTCCTTGACGGTAGGAATAGCTTTCTCAACAGGGTCTCATTTGGAGTGTGGAGTGCATTACTAGTTAAGTCTTAAGGGAGAAGAAGATACCATTCTTGTACTTATGTAAAGAGGAGAGCATCCAATGGAACCGTGGAGTCAAACAACCAAGGATAAGTGTCATTGTCATGGGCATGCTCACCGTTCTTGTTCTTCAGGCTGGGGTCAGCTCCACTTCTCAGAAGCTTCAGGACACACTGCTTGTGGCCCCGGTAAGCCGCACAGTGCAAGGGAGTATTTCCTAACTGATCTGAGCAGTTCACGTCAGGAGGATTGGGCCTGCTGAGCTAACACAGGAAGGCAATGCGATTATACACCAAAGACAAGCTTCTCTCATGACATGCAGGAAGGCTCCAAAGCAGCCCCGCAAACAGCAGGGATGGCAGCTTTGCAGGCTGTGCACCTCCCACTTACTCTGCAGCTGACCCAGGCTCGTCCTCAGCAGGTGTGAGGTCTGAGGCCTGCGTCCTGGCTCCAAGCAGCAGTGCTGCCCACCGATGCCTCACATTAAGATGTCACTCACTAACTTGCCTATTCCCTACAGTCTTGCATTTCGCACTCAGCAAAACTATAAATCAAGCACCAACCAAGAGTCCCAAGAAGAACTTAAGCACAAGATGCTAGCAGCGTAAATGTCAAGGTTCTGCCGAATTGGTCCTTCCCATCTCACTGCTTTAGAAATCTCTAGTCTCCATTTAAAAAAAATTTTTAAATGTTGCAGGTACTATACTTAGAAACCAAAGAAATGCTTTCAAGTGAGCTAAAATAACTTTAAAGCAAATGGTAATGCTTCAGTCTTGAATTCAGAACAAATTTAGAGTTTCATATTTAATGAGACCACGCAGGAAATGGAAACAAGAAAGTAGGTCTCCTAGGAAAAAAAGAAAAGTAGGCAAAGCTGCCAGCTTGCTCGGCTTGATCTAAGCCCTTGATCTAAACGCTGTCCCTTCTCGGTATATTAGAAGGACAATATTCTTTCAGAATTTATTGTTCATCAAAATGAGGAAAACTTCCTCTTTGACTGGATTCTGTAATTTTTTCTTATTTTAAATGGACTTAATTTGAAAAAAAATTAAATTTTCTTTACCTTAACTGTTTACTATGAAAAACTGGATTCTTAATCATCAGATTTTTGATTGCGGGTGAGGAGATAAATCAGAAATCTAGAGATATATCAGCATATGAACCTCCTAAACTATTCCCATCCTGAGTTGCTGGACACTTGTGTATAATCACACTTCGATAAAAGGTTTTCTCTCACAGACACTGAATTATGAATTAACAGTTAAGGGGAAACCCTCCTACCATATAAGAAATAATGCTTCTCATTACCAGAGCTGAGAGTTCAGCTGTTCTTCCTTCTCTGGCTGCTCCTAAGAGCAATTCTTCAAGCTTTCTTTGTTGAGTCCTTTCCACAGCTGCAAGAGAAAAAAATATATCTTAATCGTTGAGAATGATGGTTCTCAACCTTCCTAATGCTGTGACCCTTTAACATAGTCGTGTGACTGCCAACCATAAAATTATTCCATTGCAAGTTCGTAACAATGATTTGCTACTATTATGAATCTTAATGCAAATATCTGATATGCAGGCTCTATGATATGTGACCGCTGGGGTGGGATGGGGAGGTGCGACCCACAGGTTGAGAACTGCTGCTCTACAGCCAGGTGTGATCTGACTGGAAATTCATTACAAAGATATCAGAGGACCTGAATTGAGTTCCCAGCACTCACACTGGACAACACAGCCACCCATTAACTCCAGCTTCAGGGGATCTGATACCCTCTTCTGGCTTCTATAAGTACCCACCATATATACATGAAACACATTATACAGACACACACAAACTCATAAATAAAAACAAATACTTTAAAAAAAAAAAAAAGTAACTTGATCACAGTGTAGAAAAATACAAATGTTTGAACTAAAATTCAAATACTGTTAGATTTGGGAGTTCAATTCAAAGATACTAGGGATTTACTCAGTATAAGACTTAGTAAGGAGGCTGGAGAAATGGCTCAGTGGCTAAGAGCACTGACTGCTTTTCCAGGGGTCCTGAGTTCAATTTCCAGCAACCACGTGGTAGCACACGGCCATCTGTAATGTGATCTGATGAACTCGTCTGGTGTGTGTGAAGACAGTGGCAGCATCCACACATACATAAAATAAATAAAGCTTAGAAGAAAGACTTAGCATAAACAATTTGAACTTTTGATGACCAGGGTGAGTCAGTGTCCACTCTCACTAGCAGCACGAATCACTCCTGTGTTTTCTAATACAATGCAGTAACACAAGAGATAAGCTGCACCTGCTTAGTATTCCTGCCCCATTATATGCCCTGTATCTAATCACATGGACCAAAAATACTCAGACTGAAGGACAGTCAACTAAAATGCACAACTGTCTTTCCCTCTTCTCATGCACACACACACATATTTGTTGAGATACAAGTCTCACTGTGGAGCTCTGCCGGCCTAGAACGGCCGGCCTGGAACTCACTAAAAAGACTAAGCAGGCTACAAACTCAAGGCCACATTCCCTTCCTCATTCATAGCCCTCTTCAAAACAGTCAATTTTACATAAAGCAGAAGGTGGTATGCTATCTCAAACAACAACAACTCAGAGATACAAGTACAATGGGAAAGTATGCATTAGATCCAGATTGGGAGATGTCATGTAGACAGCTGACAAAATCTATATATGAAAGTGTTCCTAATCCAAAATTAGAAATACTCAAAGGCCCTTAACTTTTTAGGCATTATGGCATCCAAATGTTTTAGAATTTGGAGCCATTCCAATTTCAGTTGGGGATGTTCAGTGTGTACATTAGATTTATTTTATTGTATATGCATGAATGTTTTACCTGCATATATATACCGCATATGCCTATACCATGTGGGTGCTGAGATGAACTTGGGTCTTCTGTAAGAACAGCAGCAAGTGCTCTTAGCTGCTGAGCCATCTTTCGCAGCCCCTCGATTTATCTATTAGTGCTGTATTTTCTGATGTTTATCATTACAGAATCAGCCTTTAGCACTCATGGGTTCTATCTCTGGGTTTAACCAATCATAGGTTTAAATAAAATAGATACAAAGAGTCTGTTCTGAACACCATTTCTTGCCAGTGTTCCCAGAGTACGACACAACTGCTTACATAGCATCACACTATATAGGTATCATGAATACTCCAGAGACTATTAGATTGATTTTCCATGGGGGCATCAGTACTGTCCAGTGAGGACAGAGGAATTTTCTGCAGAAAGGTGCTAGGACAACTGGCACTTACTTACACAGGAAAGGACCCCCTCATAGCATATGCAAGTTTACCTCGAAATGGAGCACAGGCTTATAAAAGACAGAACTCTTAAGACAGAACATCTTAGTGACATTAGACTAGGAATAACAAAACAGAAGAACAAAGGGTGAGTGGGAAGCAGACCAATGGTTCCTCATCAATAGATCAACATGTCCATATAAAATTGAACTTTTTAAAAAGTGAAAAGGTAGCCTCCAGAATGAGAGGAAATTTTTAAAAAAATCATATGTCTGAAATGGACTTATAGAAATAGCTTATAGCCGGGCAGTGGTGGTACACGCCTTTAATCCCAGCACTTGGGAGGCAGAGGCAGGCAGACTTCTGAGTTTGAGACCAGCCTGGTCTACAGAGTGAGTTCCAGGACAGCCAGGGCTATACAGAGAAATCCTGTCTCCAGAAACCCTGTCTCGAAAAACCAAAACATAAATAAATAACTTATTATAAAGTAATTTCTGCACACTTTAAAGTTCCACAAAAACAACAACAAAAAAATACTATTTTATAAAAGACATTTGGGTATCCATGTATTTTAGAGTTTACAGTACTAGGATTTTTTGTTTTGTTTTGTTTTTCAAAACTGAGTTTCTCTGTTCTACCACAAATAAGATTATCTCTCTCTCTCTAAATACCATCATTTTAGATATTTAGGTGTGTACACCTCTATTTCCTGTCTCTGTACGTTATCCTGTTGTCTGGTTTCTGGTCTACCTATCATTATGGTGAACTGTTCCCAGCACTTCCTGGAATATGTAAATGGTGAATTAATGCTGTCTACAAGTGGCATTATATCTGGGGAAGGTTTTTGTGGATGGCCCTGGTGAGGCCTGTATTTTGATGTTAATTCTGCTTTCCCAGGAGGGGCTCACTGGAACTAAGAATGAGTCTCATAGGTGACTTCTTGTGAACCTTCCCAAAATGAATAAAGCAACCATTCACTGGGTGAGTAGGTGGGACTTCTGGGGTGGACAGATAGTGAGAAGGCAAGACGTAGCTACTAGTGTCCCCTGGCTTATATGTCCAGTAGAGGATTTAGATTTATTATGGCTTACAAGATTAGGATTCTAGTTGTGTCGGTGACTGAGTTACCATTGTTTCTGAACTAAGTTTGTGTGGAGTTTTCCTTCACGAAGTGGTTCTACCGTGTTCAAGAGAGAATGGTAAGGCAGCATAGCGTGGGTTTGTCAGATGTGTACCACAAAGGCTGTGGGGTTTGGAAGCCTGGGGCTGGTGTGGTAGCCAGTGGGAACTTAAGGAGCTGGGTAGAGAGATATTGGAGCTTTAAATCAGTCTCCATAAGAGCTGGCCGGCAAGACCACTGGGGCTGAGAGTAGCTGGGTGAAGCACGAGAACTTGCCGTCCTTTTTTATTATTTCCCAAAACAGAAGGTGATCTCATCAGAACAGAATCACTCAATCAAGTCTCTATCTTCTACTTCCCAGGCTAGAAGCACATGAGCTAACAAATGGCACTACCTGTGAAATCATCTAAGTCCTTGCCTTGCACAGCTTGGGTTTCAGAGGAGCCTTAGGAACATGTCTTTACAATGCCCTATCAAATGTCCACCTGGCAGACTAACCCAACATGCAGTCTATCAGGAAAAGCTCAGTCCTGGGTTCCCATGACAGGCCAGGATCAGAAACAGTTATCTCACCTGTCGATAGATCACTATGTGTTAAAAGCCAAAGACCATATCCAATATGAGCCAGGAGCCCTTCCACCGCATGCTACAATGACTGGGAGAAGACAAGTGTGGATTTGGCTATTCACAGAAACCAGTGAGGTCAAGTGAAAGCACTGACCTAGAGACGTGGGACAAAATGTCACCCTCAAAGATCAGCTAGAAGAAGGCGGCTGGATGTGACCAGTGCAGAGAAAGATCACTCCAAACCCACCAATATGTACAGTACCTGTTGATAACAATTCTCAAGCGGTGGTGGCGCACACCTTTGATCCCAGCACTTGGGAGGCAGAGGCAGGTAGACTTCTGAGTTTGAGGCCAGCCTGGTCTACAGAGTGAGTTTCAGGACAGCCAGGGCTACACAGAGAAACCCTGTCTCGAAAAACCAAGTGTCTAATACAGGTACCACACAAACAGTTGCTATTTTTGAAACTACAGAATAAGCAAGAAGATTTCAAATGATTAGAAAACTGTTACAAGCAAGACTGTAGATTTCACATGAATAAAAATACTAATACTTACAGTTACAAAGTTAGCACCCTTAAATACAAAGTTGTATCACCCTTCTCTGAATTGCAAGAAAGAGGAACAGAATATGTGTGAAGGCACAGCTGTAATTCTCAGACCTTATGTGCAAAGTAGAAATTACCTGGTCTAGCCTGGACTATCAAAGACTAACCCTATTACCTAAACACAGACATGGTTTTGTTTTAAACTGCAGTGGAGATATTTCTCTGCACTATTCAGGGCTCATATATCTTCTTTAATGCAATTAAATCTCTGGTGTCCATAGCAATTAAACCAATCCATCAAGAAAGAGTGTTGGTATTACAGCATAGCGAGGCCCTGTGGAAGCCGAAGAGACAGAAACCTGCTGTGTGGAATGACTGACACAGCTCAGGCTAGGCAGCACCTCCACCTCCTCCAGGGAGCCCTCATTGTCATGCTACAGCAGCTGATCTAAGCCACAGCGCCTCGTGTCTGAATTTTCTAGCCCTCATCTTGTTATGCACCGAAACCATATTTTTAGCGTGCTATGTTCTTTTATAAGTGAAGATTTTAATAGTCATGAAGTAAATGCTTCAGCTTGGATGTGAAATGTTCCCCAGTCTCTCATATCTGAACATTTGGTCCCCAGCTGCTGGCAGTGTTTGGGGAGCCCTGGAGCCTTTGAGGTTGGACCTTGCAAAGGAAAGAGGGTAGTTGAAATGGGTCTTGAGTTTCCTAAGCAGCCCCATTGGCTGTCTCTCTGCTTCCTGTTCCTCCACAGTAAAGAGCAATCTCCCACAGGCTCCCAGCACCATGGAGCCACGGCCATGCCTTCCTGCCAGAGTAGATTTTACCCCCTTCACATTGTGAGCACTTCGTTAGGCTGCTTCTGCCAGCTATGACACCACAGTAGCAAGTAACTACCAGAGTGAGGGAACAAAATGACATGTAAACAATGGCTTTGCAATGGCCTTAGCAACAGAGGGTTTGCAGTCATCTACACGGGTGCTATAGAGCCGTGCTTATGCAATAATAAAACAAGACACTATGCTTACCTTCAAGCATGTTTCTGATTTCTTTGTCATGGGTGGCTTCTCTTGCTGTCTGTCCACTTCCATTTACAACTGTCGTGTCAGCATTGTATTCTAAAAGAAGCAGTACCAGCTCCTAGACACATAGAGAAATTACTTCAGTTGCTGTTAAGTGATAACTTTATTATATGACAATCCTTTTTCAAATTAGTGACTGCCATGATTTCTAAAATAGAAAGAAATATGTAAGAATTGTCATATCAAATCAATTATGCCTATAAAAATTCTGCTAATAACTTATAATTGCTTAAACAATTCCCAACCCACAATCAATATATAGCCAACTTCTTTAGTTGACTTTTAAAAGTAAATTATCTAGGGGCTAAAGAGACAGTTCGACAGTTAAGAGCACTTGTTGCTTACAGAGAGGACCCAGGTTCACTTCCCAACATCTCTAGGACAGCTCACAACCATCCGTAATCCCTGCTCCAACACGCGTGAATATGGTATACATTAGCACATGCTGGCAAAACACTCACACACATAACACAGGAATAATTAAGTCTAAGAAAACCTTTAAGATAAATTATCTAGTTATTTTATTAAAATAATGTATGATTAAACTAGTTATGTAAGCAAACAAAATCACAGTTTAGAGAGAATTCAGTATATTCATTCATTTTTATAAGGCCTGATGAGAATAAGAATTTCTTGAACACTTACATTTTCATAAAGTAATTTTAATATTTTAAATATTTTTTAAAGTGGACAGATTTTTGGGACAAATCACACTGAATGAAGTTTATACTAAAACAATTTCCTGAAGTCAATATTCAGCAAGTAAATACTATTCGTGTTTACTCTGCGTGGTTAACCTTTGGAGCTTCCAGATGACTAGTAATGGATTAATCCGTAAGTCCAGCAGCACTGGAACACCACACAACCTTCAGCAGTGACGTGGAGGACCCAGACAACAGACATGGCCATACCCTAGGATCCCTGCCCCAAGGCCGGGTGGCCACATTCACCCGGAAGCACACAGAGCGAGGTAGGACCTGTCAGGCTGCCCGATACTTTTCCTCCTTCCTTTAAGGCCATAAAATCTCCTACATTATTTTTAAGTATTTATACAGTAGAGATACCTAAATAATGTTTAAACTATAACAAAAATATATCTACTATCTTAATTACTATATGACAACCACCATCATTTCAGCCTATTTCTTTCCAGACCGAGTTCCTCTTAGTCAGCTTGGGCCTTCCCGCCGTTGGCCTTGAACAATCCTCTTCCCTCGCTTTCTCCAGGAGATAAGGCCATAGGAGACACATAAGGGAACAAGAAAAGCAGCAGTATTCTAGTAAAGGAATTTTTTTAAGGACACCAGTATTCCGTGTCACTTTAGAGGTAATGGTTCATGAAAATATTTCATATGAGAAAATGAAGAACTCAGAGCCTGGTAAAAACTATTTAGCAAAATTGTGGTAGTGGTGGCATACACCTTTAATCGCAGCACTTGGGAGGCAGAGGCTAGCAGAGTTCTGAGTTCAAAGCCAGCCTGGTCTACAAAGTTAAGTTCCTGGACAGCCAGGGTACACAGAGAAACCCTGTCTCAGAAAAAAAAAATTACAAATCATGTATTTGGTAAGAGACTTGTACACAGAACATACAAAGAACTTCACAACTAACAACAAAAAGGCCAATTTTAAAATGCAAAGAGGAGAGTACAGCAGCATATACCTGTAAGCCCAACACTGAGGAGGCCGAAGAGAAAGCATCATGATGAGTTCAAGACCAGCATACTGACATCTTCTCTCAAAGACCAAAATAGATCATTTTTAAAATAAATAAAATGGATGAGATCGCATTTGAACAATCAGACTTCCTAAATCAGGGCTCCAAGTCTACTTAGCCACCTCCAGGCGTAGAAAGCAAATGCTCAGAAAAAGAACTAGTATCAAAACCCAAATGTGTTACTCAGAGTCAAAGGCACCCTCAGGGACTGGTGTCTGCGCTTACCCCACTGACATCACTGAGACACCAGAGAGACAAGGCAGGGACTACTTCAACGTTTTTGGGGCACTGCAGAATAGCGCTCCTTATAGTTGAGAACTTTCTGTAAGCCCAGCTGTGCTGCTCTCTGGCCCATCCAAGGCCACCTGCCTTTTGTAACACTGCAGACACAGAAACAATTCATCATCTTCCTCATGCCTCAAGATCTGGAACTCTCCCTCTAGCCCTGAGGTGTCCCTGGTGACTGAAGAAACACCCACTGCACTTACATTTCCCTCACCGAGAACCATTCGGTACCTCCCCGAATTCTTATTGATTATTGGCTTTCCTCATGTAGTCAACACTGTAAAAGGCCCTACAGAGAAAACATTTCTAGATTCCAAATAATGAAGGGAGAATGGAAAGCTACTCTGTAGCCTGAGGGCTTGGGAGAGGTACAGCGAAAACCTCACAAAGACAAGGTTCTGACAAAATCGAAACTGAGATCATGATGTTCAATGGGACATGCCCAGTCTAAAGGTCAAAGTAGAATTTCTAAAAGGCCAGGAAAATGCCTGAGGGATGAAGCTTAGAGAAAAAGCAATGACTACATTCCTACTCCTAAGTACAGAAGGCAAGAAGAGCCCAGTGTGAAGTAACTGAGCACTCATGCAGACACACACTGCACAGGGCTTCAGTGTAGAGCACGGGGAGTCTGTCTATAGATGCAGATATCAGAGACCTGAAGCATCAAGGCAGCTCCCAGAAGGACCCGGATGCCTCAAGAAAAGCATGGGGCAGAATCACAGGTTCTAAAATAATCCCTTAGGGAGATGAAATGAAGCCAGAGGAACAGACTGGTTGGCTGAGGTGGAACATTTCCAGAGAAAAGAGAATGTTAAGAAAAACACAGAGAAAGGCCTCCAAGGGAAGAACCATCTCAGGAGCCAGAGAAGCAGCAGGAGACAGACCATGCCGACTCCTCCCAGAGAAGTGCTCAGCTTGTCAGACTGCAAAACATGAAAATAGAAACCCTGAGACTTAACAAACCACCAGCGACATCCCAGAGAATGCAGCTAAGTGATGGCACCAAGAAGGAGATTGGAAAGGGTGCCAGGGAAGTTGAAAGGAGTGGAATTCTTTTAAACTTAGGGCTGAGACAAACTCCTGCTCAAAGCAGGCTCAGTGCCCGCACTATGTAAAGTAGAACACAGCCCCTCACCTCAGACCTGCCATCACTCCTCCATCTTCTTACCCTCCTCAGCCTCTGCTCCCCATTCTTAGTGTCTCCTTCCTCACCTTTCCATTTTTCTCCCTACGTCTGAACAGTAGTCACTGTTGAACATTTATTCACAAATGAAGATGTTTTGCCTCACATATTTCTGGCCAAGAAAGCACTTCGAGCAACTTGTCTGATAAGTCAGAAGACAGAGTCTGTCTGCTGCTCTGGTCTCGTGTCTCAGTGAATGCCCATCAAAGGTGGGGACTGCACAGTCAAGGTCCCAGGAGAGCTAACACAGTCATGTCTGCAGCTGCCCTAAGCCCGCTGTCAGTCACTCCTCGCTGATCCCTTGTGATGCTGTCACCATCCCACAGTTCATTTCAGGTGAAGGAGAGGAAAATCTCACAGTCACAGTGCTTCTGAGCAATTTCTAAGGAGTAGCTCACATCGCATAGCTCTTACCCTGTGAATGAACAGGATTCTTTGGCTTCTAGTATATATCCTCACAGAACTATGCTGTCACACACACTACCAAACATTAGAACATTTCATCACCCTTGGGGAACCCCATGTCCAGACACCTTTCTCCACACCCCCTAGCAACCACTCATCTACATTTGGTCTCTACAGACTCGCCTCCTGAACATTTCAATGAAAGAAACATACAGTGTCCGGCTGTATGCTATGGCTCCTTTCAGTCACAGTTCTGCTTGGGTGTGCACAATACACCATTCCTCTGTTGTTGACTTCCCAGTGCCTGCGATGAGCCACACCTTGCTTAACTGTTAGAAACTGATGAACATTTGGCCTTTTTTGGTCTTTTTGTTTGTTTGTTTGTTTTTTGGTCTGTTATAAATGATGCTGCTAAAAATATTATCATGTTGATTTTCTAAAACTCTATTATAAAGTAGGTTATAAATTAAAAAAAAACACACACACACAAAAATTAACCACACCTAATGGCTAGAAAACTCAATGAATTTTTTACAATTAGAAGAGGCATTTCGAAATTGTAGAGCTTCATATTGTTATGGCTTTCACTTTGCTATGTATTTTTAGGAATTCATCCACTACTTAAAATGAAAAATCCACAAGAGTTATAATTAGAAGAACAGTCAGCTTGAAGTCCACTTCTGCAGCTCATGTCCATTACCTGCATTCACTAATTTAAACATTCACAAAACTCTGGGAGGTATGAACTACTATCCAAGCTCTGTTTAAAGATATGTTTAAGTCTTGTGACTTAAATCTCTGTTTAAATGTCTGAGCAAGACATTAGTAAATGTGTTACATACTTGTAAGAAAACAGCTTAGACAGGTGCACAAGTGTAGTTTATGTACTATGTAAATTCAACAAAGTTCATGCCATAATGACAATCAACAGCCAAGTTCTCAAGTGAGAACCGGACACATAATTGATTTTACTTCTGTAATTGGGTCACAGAGCCATCACAACTGACTTTAATAAATGGAGACTGTGCTGTGTGGATGGAACCTATTGACTCAGTCCTCTGGAAGGGGCTAGAAAGTCAGGCATCCTGAGCTACAGAGGAAGTTCCAGGCCAGCCTAGGATACAGTATGAGACTCAAAAGAAGTTGGAGAAGGGAACTGGATATTTCCTGGAAAAGACGTCTCCATGGCGCTAAGCCTGAGTGCGGCCTATATGAACTTTAAACAATTCTCAACAAGCTGGGACCCCCAGTCTTGGGACTTCAGTGAGCTCTGCCAACAACCTCAATGAGCTTCCAAGTAGCTCTAAGCCTCAGAAGAGAATAGTCCAGCTAACACAATGCATTTAGTCTCCCATCACCCTGAGCAGAGCATAGAGCTAGGCTATGCTGAGTTCTCCTTAAATCCTAATGATAATCTAGTTTACAGCAACCAAACTAATACAGATTAGAAGCCCGAAGGTAAGCAGAGTAAAGTCTTGTGACTTCTGTCAAGGGAAGATGCTCACATGGCTAGTAGCCATGAACATGTACTACCTAAACCCGAAGGCTCACTTCCCAGCTAACCTTTAAGTACGGTCTGGTAAGCGTTCTAGCCAAGGGGACAGGCACAAGTATCCTGCGAGAACTTCAGGCATCTCCTGAGAGACTGTTCTCATACCTTTGCTTCCTCTAACATGATTCCGGAATTTTCTGGCTCTTAGCATATCAGAGATATGATGCCACACTCAGATAAAACAAAGACAAAATCCCCAGGTGTGTGCCTCCTGTCCTAGACTTACCTGACTGGACTTGCATATGGGAAGAATACTGCAATGTGAGTCCCTGTTATTTATGTTCCTCTCCACTGTAACTTCATCTGGAATACTGCCAGTGATTAGACAGCACAGGAATTAACCATGAATCACAACTCTAGACTTGTCCCCTCCACCAAAAGCTCGAAGACCAGCGCCTTCCAGATTCCAACAGGTGACTCCCAGACTATCACTCAAGCAAGATGGTTAAAAGTTATTTTCAAATATGTGAATTCCTCAAAAGCTGATAGGCCAGGCAGCCTTTCCCGGAATGACCATGCTTAAAATAACTGAGGACCCAGGAAATGTAAATTCTACCCCAGGACAATGGTGGACAGGTCTCCCAGGACAATGTAACTGCAGCTATAGACTGACAAGCAGAGGACAAGAGGACAGAGAACTGGAGGGGCTGGGCTAAGAGGGGCATTACACTGGACAGACTGACAAGTAAAGAACAAGAAGACAGAGAACTGGAGGGCTGGGCTAAGAGGGGCACTACACAGGACATACAGCTAGAGAAAGTAATGGCAGAAAAATCTGAAGGGCTTACAAAGATTTTAATGTTCATTATGTAATGATAAATAGAACTAATGAAGAATATTCAAAAAACATTAGGTTCAAAAATAATGAATTATGTAACAAAGAAAACATATATAGGTCTCTATGAGGCTTAATCTAGTATAGTCAGGACAATGTATGTAACTGAAGTCCAGTTACAGATTAAGAGAATGAGAAAGTAAGGAGACCTAGACAGGGATTAAGGCAGAAATAAGAGGAAAAACCACGCTGAGGAAGGGAGTGTTTCTCCTCAGGAGTATAGATGCTGGTGGGCCGCCCATGCTTATACAGGCAGTAGTGCTTGAAATTGGTGGGTTATTTGGAGGAGGACATGATGATAATGATGATAATGATGATGATGATGATGATGATGATGATGATGATGATGATGATGATGATGAAGAAGAAGAAGATGACGACAATGATGATAACGGTGGTTATGCTGATGAAGAGATAATGGTGATGGAGATAGGGAGGAGAAGGAGGTACGTGTTGAGTATGTTGGGGGATGCAAAGGCTGGGGAAAGGATATGATCATGTTAGATTGTAAAAGGAAGTCAAATACACTTCAACTGCTTACCTGGGGCTGGAGAGACTGCTCAGCAATTAAGAGCACCTGCTGCTCTTGCAGAAGACCTGGGTTCACATGACCAATGTGCTGGCTTAGAACAATCTGTAACTACTGGGGATCTAACACCCTCTTCTGACCTCGACAGACAGCAAAACATTCATATACATAATACAAATCATTAAAAAAATATAATGCTTATCTGCCAGAAACAAATAAATAGAAATCTAACATTTAAGAAGAAAGCCAAGAATCGGTAATGTAAGTACTTTATAAACAAAAAAGTTTAAAAACCCAAGGAGCTGCAAAAAAGAATTTGCTCTTGATATGAACCACAAGGCTCAGTTGGAGGGTCACTAGTTTTTCATTATAAAGTGTCTTAATATTAGATGTCATTTCAAGTTAAATATGGGTGCACACAACACACATAAGGAAGAATTAAAGAATGTTGAATACTAACTGACTCAGATAACGCTTCATCATATACATGTGAAAACTCACAAAGCCTGTTCCCTCAGTTAACTGGGTCTTTCAGGGCCCTCCTAGGACTAGAAAACTAGACTGTGTCACTCATTACTGTAGAAACAATGGATGACATTTTACCCACTTGAGAGTATAGGAAATCAGGAGGTCAGCTCCACTGGGGCAGGCCCAGAACAAATGAGCCAGCTGCAGGCAAAAGGGCTCAGTGGGACTGGGAAGTATGGTCCAATGGAAGGTATTGCCCAGGGTATATGAGGCTCTAGGGTTGATCCCAGCAGCACCAAACAGAGTAAGATAAAGAATTCCGTGACAAAGTATGTGCCTAGAGGTCACCTGCTGTTATCTATCCACTTACTCCTTGCCTCAGAAGCTCTGTCACTAACTCTCAATCTGCCCAGCCTTGACTTTCTGAGCCTCCTGCTGGACCATGATGTCATCCACTTGGTCAGATCTGACCACAAATGCTTGGAGCACTGCTTCCTATGCAGTCAGTAAACTCACACGCAGCAGTCTCTCACAAAGGCCCAGACCACAGGGTGAGTACTCGTTAGTGAGCTCCTCAGTGAGGCTCGTATACTTTATACCCACAATTTCCTCTAGTACAGTCCTTGGACTCTGGAGAGATGATTGCCTCATGCGCTTTCTAGCCTTTCATCCTTCATCCAATCTAGCGTGCTCAGTTACTTTAGTCTGTAGCAACTGGGACATCTTGCCATGACTAGGGCCATCACTGGCCCACACTGCTGGGGACTGCCTTAGAACAGCTCAGTTGCTATCGAAGAAAACCAGTGAGGGATGACTAGAAGCTAGAAGTGTAAGACACAATACTACCTAAGCCAGCTTCTGGAACTGAATCAACTTTGGACTATTTAATCAACTATTCACTAAAGGAGAAGTCAAAATCTAGAAGTTAAAATCTTACACTATTCCCAGGCTATTTCCAAAATGGTCACTTTCTGAAGTAATTGTATTTTTAGGAAAGGAGAACCGTTAAACCCAGCACGGACTGTGCTCATTGACAGACAGGAAGTGCCATTAGGACCCTTTGTTGAAAGAAAATAAATATCTCCCCAGCCTAGGTGGGCTCAGTGTCTACATAACCAGGTGGCCTTTTCCCAGTCCCTCTCTGTAAAATTGGTGCAGACAAGTCGGTTCTTGCTTCCATGGCCTTAAAACTGCCTTCTTCCAGCCTTTAGCCAAGGCAAACCAAAAGCCATACCCTATGTAGAAAAGAATGGCAAAGTTAGCACCATCTTTAAAACCCCAGAGAAAGGGCAGGGGTCTGTCAGTAGACCACTATGCAGCATGTTCAAGGTTCTGGGTTTGATCACCAGCATTTGGTTGCTAACGGTCTCCTCCAAGATGAAAACATTCCATCCTGTAGGAAGCTCTTTAAATAGGAAGGTAAAAAAACTCAAAATAGTCCCTGAAACCTCAGAACTTCAGATAGTCCCTAAAACTGACCAGATTCCCTGGCCCCCTCTCTGCCAGAGTAAACAATAAAAGCCGAGTCCCTCTCTGAGAGCTGCAAAGAGGGCTCTGAGAACAGACCAGATTCCTAGAAGCAGTAGGTATTAGTGGAGCATCTGGAACAGGCTTAGACCAGTCACTTAGCAAGGACACTCTCCAACCTGTCGAGCTGCCTGTAGCCTGCATACTACGTGCCAGGTCCCAGCTTTGTGAGCCGTCACCCATGCTAGAGTGGGCTTCAGTGATACAGCTGTTTTGAGTCATTTCTGCTTCAGTAAGGAACCCCAGTAAAAATCCTTGGTTTGTCAAGTTGGATTTTGGTGGTATGCATATTTTGGTCTGTGGTAAGCTCCCTATCTGGAACAAGAAGACACGTGTGCTGTGTCTCCCCAGGAAAAGTCCTATCACACAGCAGTTTACATAACAATGGCCATCAGATACTGTCATCCTGGAGAGGCAAGGAGTCTTGTCAGGCAAGACTCCTGATGGCATTTCCTACCACATTTCCACTTCAGCCACCCGTCCGCCACAACCATGGACACCAGATGCAAAGTAGAGAGAACGACAGGAGACTTCCACGAACCCAACCAAATACAACAGGCTCGATGACAGCCACTCAGTCTCATGTGCTGCTTGCTGGAGAAAGGGATACCTAACCCGAGGTACACAGGAACCGATATGGATAGCCTATTCTTTCCCATCCCAATCAGGAAAAAGATCAAGGGCAGCCTGCATTCACGAAGACAGCAGTATATGTTTCCAGCTCTGCCTCCTCCACTGGGCATCTATGGAGCCTCCCAACTGTCGACCTCATCAACTAGAATATCATTAAAACAAAACCTAGAGGAGCTGTTGTCAATCTTAAGAAGAATCAAGGGACCTTGCCATATCAGGCAATTCTTCTCAGAGTGGCTAATGCCAAGATATTTTCTCAAGAGCAAATAGCAAATAGCTGACAAGATGGTATTTTAGCCAAGCCTGATGACCTGAGTTCCCACCAGGATTCACATGGTAGGAAGAGAAAAACACTTCTGCAGGTTGTCCCGACTTGCCCATGTGTGTGGAGGGCAAAGGTACATGTGCCTCACACATACAGACAAATAAAGAAACAAAGAAAATTTAAAAAGCAAGTACCTGGAAATACAATCCAAAACACCTAGCTAGCATGTATGACTCAGTTCCCCGCACACATGCACGAACAAACATGCACACACATGCATACACACACACACACACACACACACACACACACACACACACACACACACGAATTACAGTGTCAAGAACAAGCAGGCAAAAACAGTCACCATAAAGACTGAACTTAATCATCTGAAAGAAGAACACAGACCTAGAGGAGATGTCTAGCGGACACTATACAAAGCTCTGGCAGCCTGCACGCTCATGTGCTACCTGTTTATCCATTTGCTGTTTGAGGCAGAGACCTCCCATGTACTCCTAACTGGCCTGGAATTCCTGACCCTGCCTCTGCTTCCTCAGGGATAGGATTACAGGCATACATCATCATGTATGATCTTGTTCAATGAGAGCAAGCAGGCAAGGGTAGTGAATGGAAGGGTAACCAGGGCTGAGAGCCTGAGTCACACCCCAGGAAACCTGTCAGGAAAGGTAAAAAATCCAGAATGGACAACAGGCCACAAGGAGCTGCTTCACTTGTGCATCCAGTGTGACCATGGTCCAGCAGCTTTCCCACAGATGCTCCTTCTGGGAGAGGCATGCGGACATCCTGAAGTTGCTGTCCCACAAATGGATGAAGCTAAAAAAGGGTACAAAGATAGGTTGTGGGAGAAGCTTTGAATTGTTGCCAAAGTCCCCTGGAGGAATAAGATCTCCAACTGCAGTTTCAGAGAGTGGCTGGGAGGCAGGCTTTTCCAGCAGCAGCTACAGTGCATGCATGACTCGCAGTCACGCCTCCAGAGCGGGTGTCTCCATTACCTAGCAGTATGGAGCTGTAAGGTGCTGCTCTTCCCCAGTGCTCTGCACAGTGGCTGACCTAGCCTCTGTCCATTCCTGACATCTCCACCCTTCTATAAGAGTGATACCACAGTACAGAGCTGCTTCCCAAGTACAAAAGGCAATGTGGCCATCTCTGTTTACAGTCAGTTTTTGGTGGTGTGTGAAACATCCTAGGCACAGGGGACCCTTACATACACTTCCGATCACATATCACTCCGTTAGGATATACAACTCCTAAGGGACAGTATATGGAAAGCATTTATTTTAAATTTATTGAATTCCAGTAAAAATGAAGGTCAGTGTCACAATCCAAATATTTACTATACTTCTTATGTCACTATTTTAGGCAATTTACAAAAGGTATAAAAACTCTAAAATTATAAAAGTCTCTGAAAAATAAAGACAGGAACAAATGCCAAACAACTGAAAGAATTGTGTTATGTGGATTTCAAACACAGGACACTAGGGGTCGCTAATATACCAAGAAAAGACATGCACTCTTTAAATTTTGGCAGCTGAATTTTATTTATTTATTTCAGAGTACAAGGATTTAAAATAATTTTAGAGTGGGTTTTTTTAACTCAATATTTTATTTAAAAATCACTTAATTTCAGGTTTATAAAATATTTAAAATTATATTTATGATAAAATATAAGATAATTTGTAAATATGTGAGGACAATTAGAAATTAAAATTTATATCTAATCTAATTATACTTAATTATTATATGTATAAGCTTAATAATTGAACATAATAGGACCATGTATTTTAGCTGTTACCTGATCATACTTGGATTTTTAGACTAAGGTCCAATTTAGCATGATCACATATTTAGAGATCAAGAGAGTAGTAGAAATGCCCAAATGAGCGGTTGAGCACAGAGGATGAACTGACGGCTCTACGTGAGTGGGGATGGGCACTGAGATGCGCGCCGCATTCCTGCAGGACAACATGAAATGTGCTAATAGCTTGGGAGCAACATTGCAAAGCCTCATGGGAAGGTTACACACAGCAGTAACTCTAATGCAAGATGTAAGATGAACTGGGTCAGAGAGACCTGGCAAAGGAGAGCTTCCTGCGAAAGGCAAAGACTCACTTCAGAAATAGGTAGACAGGGATCATGAGGGAAAGAAACGGAGACAGAGTGTTCTGACTTCCTAGAAAAAGATGATTAGTCCAGGGACATGGAGAGAAATCATAAGAAGTCAGACCTAAGGCCCAGCCAGGGCCACACGATGTGTGTTAAAAAGTCAGGTGTCTGTCTCAGCTGTAGTTAAGGTTTCACAACTGGCTTACAAGTATCAACTCAGGACCTAAAAAGCAAGAAGAGATTCATTCAGAGCACCCCGACATGCAGGGGGTGGCTGGTGATTGACACAAAGCATCATGAGAAGGATGGAACTGTGGAGCCATGGGACATGTTCTCTAGGTGACAAAAGCCCTTACACAGCTATGTGTCCACAGGAAGCACAACCTCCTTTATAATAGAGAGATTTATGAAAACTTGGGACGAGGTGACTTCTGGCTGCTAGGACACTAAAAGCTCAGGGAATGGTTATCCTGAAAAGAAACCGACTGCACTGGACAAAACTACCCACATGACCCAGGTCCTGGTCCTGGGTGTCCACTAGGGACCCCCAGCCCCACAGCATCGTAAACAGATACAAAGAGCTCTGTAAGTAACACAGCAGCCTCTGTAGGAAATAACCCACAGAACCTGCAGAGAAAAGAGGCTGCCTCCCCTCAGCAGCTCTAGTACTGCTTCAGCTAGCACAGACCTGGAGTTTTAAAACACTGAAGTTAATCCTACAGTTGCACTCTTTACTAGTTCTGAAATGCAGCCCCCTGGAGGAAGTCAAAGCAGTGAAGGATGGGATTGTTCCAGAAGCTCTGTAGGGGAATTTGTTCCCCAGCTGCTCTAGCTTCTAAACGCCATCAACATTCATTGGTTCATGGCTGCTTCCTATGGTTTGTAAGCCAGAAGCATAGCATCTAACTGGACAAACTTCTCTCTGAATCAACTCCTCTTCTCCCTCCCTCTCATAGTTTTAGGGACTCCTGGGATTGCAAAGACCATCTTTCAGGCAGCTGAATAGCAATCTCAGCTCCATGCACAACTTCAAAACCAAACATATTCCCACATACTAAAGACCAGGATACAGACATCTTCGAAGCTACTGCATAAGCACTGGGCTGTGCTGTCATTTGCCCTAACAGAGAGATCCTAAAAATAAAAGAGCCTGAAGAGAGCAGGTTATCTTCCCATACAGTCCCAGATACTAAGGAACACCATTGTGTTCAGGAGACACAAGAGTGGGGCTGTCAGGGAGAAGCAAAGTGAGAAAGGGCTCAACTCTAAGCACTGCCCAACCTAGGCTTACAGACAAAGCCGAAGCCCGGGAGACTGAGTTCTGGATCCCACTGCTACCCAGACACTGGCTGACCACTATGCCATGCAGATGCAAGGTGCTAGGAAAACCTCAAAATATCATAGTTCGTATTTTTAAAACGTCCCAGAAGGGCTAGGAGGGCTCAGAAGGCAAAAGCATCTGCTGTATAAGCATGAGGACCCCAGTTCAAAAACACATCAAAGTCAGGAGCCATTGCATCCAAGCCTGTTACTCCAACACCCTGAGGACGGAAACATGAGGACTGCTGGGGCTTGTGGCTTTCATGGTATCTCTGGGGTCAGTGAGAGACCCTACCTCAAAGGAATAAGGATGACAGAGCAGCACATAGAATTCCTGCTCTGGCTTCACACCCCATACTTGCACACACCTGTACACATGTACTACTGTACATTGCAATACGTGTATAGATGAACCTCTTCACTGTGGTACAAAAGGATTTCCACTGATAAGAAATGTCTGGAAAGGCAACTATTCAGGAAAAAAAGGTAACCTGGGAGTTAGGCAGGGACAGGGAATGAATGTATAGAGGATCCAAAAAACTGAGCGGAGTGATACAAATGTTCCAAAACTGGTTATGTGATGGCCACACAACTGTGTAAATGTACTATAAATCACTGCAATATAGACTCCCCCAAGGTAAACTGAGAAAATGTTAGCCAGACTTTGCTTTTAGGAGATGCAAGGGTGGGGGTGGGGAGAAGGTGGGGGAGAGGCTGGAAGGCTGAGCATGTTCAATCATGAATAGATAAGCTCCTGGCCTCTATGTTCTACCTCACTGTGCAATCTCTGACCCGTAAGCCCTTCTGACCAAAGTGTTCTGTACGCATCCTGATGTTCCCAGGAGCGGGAGAGTGGGAAGGACTGACAGACAGCAGTGACTGCTCTCCCAACCATCTCACCTTCCGTCCCGTGAAGGCGGCTCGATGCAGCGGCGTGTCACCCATGTCGTTTAACATGTTCACTTTTGCACCAGCCTGGCAAACAGGAAAACTTTAAATAACGTCCACACATAAGTAAACACACACACACAAACCCAAAGAATTCCTAAGTGCTTTAAAAATGAAAATAACACTGCTTATTGCCACAAAAAGTAAACTGAATTCATAGCTGAAGTAAGCAGGTCTCACAGATAGGCAGAGCACAAAACCTTTCTTTTTTTTTTTTTTTTTTTTTTTTTTTTAGATTCCACACTTGGATCTATTGATTTATTATAGGTACCTATAATCCTGTTTACAATTTTTTTTTTTGATATTTTCTTTATTTACATGTAAATTTCTCCATTCCCGGTTTCCCCTCCAAAAA
>NW_022196895.1:9633805-9635396 GCF_008632895.1 Mastomys coucha
GACTGTTCCCGGCTTAGGAACTCACTGGAGAGAAGATGGCAGCTCTCACTGGAGAGTCCGGGTCAAAAAAGGCCACAAAACCTTTCTTAACCCCTGCGGCTCCACCCACTCTAGCAGTGGACAGACTGTTTGAAGAACCGACTCTAGACCTAAAGCATCTCTCCCATCACCAATGTTTAAGTGTTCACATTAAAGAAGGTGTCACGGCTTAAATGCACAAATTAAGTACATGATGTAACCCAATCTCAAAACTATCCTGTGTGAAAATTACCAGGCCATGTGAGGCCTTGGCTCTCACTAAGTCTGCTCTGACACTCGGATGATAGTTTTTAATTATTTAGGATGTGTTTCACTTCTTTTCTGTAACTATCATACTTGCAAAGCTAAAATCACTAATATCTACCATTTTAAGATGCCAATAATGTAACACTGAAATGTTTTAAAAATGGAATTATTACTTGTTAAACTAGCCTCATTCCTGTATTTAGCAAAGAAGAACTATGTGTCTGAGGATTTGGCTCAGTATTTTTAGACTTCTCATCAGATGATTCCCACAGAATTATGTCATTAACAAAGCTATAAAGAGACCTTCAACAGATCCTCCACCACTTGTTTGTGTCCAAAATAGCATGCCAGGTGAAGAGGTGTCCAGCCCAAGTTAGACTTACTTCTTCCTAAAAAGAGGTGAAAAGGTATCTTTAGTTATTACTTAGATAGTTCTCAATAAGCTGGATTTCTTCCTAACAACTACCCTGGCCTATAGCTGTCATAGTGCTGATGAGAGGCAAGACACACAACCACAGTAAGAAGTGCAAAAGTGCAGTGAACTGGGTGCCACAGGACTAGACTGGATGCCACTTGTTGACTTACCATGTCCATCTTTCAAAGAGAGAGCATCCATGCAAGGTTAGATCCCACCTACCAGATCTTCATAAGCCTGCTGGCCCTAAGAGGCTAGTCTGTATCCATCTTGCTACCATCAGTTCTTCAAACCCTAGTACCACTAAGGAGGGAGGGCTGGGGAACTCGAGGTGGTGCAGAGCCCTACAGAGTGGCAACTGTTACAGTGTTCCTGCAGCAGCTGCCAGACAGCTCACCCCAGACAATGACTTGCAAGAGAATCTTTGACTTCAGATACAATCTCAGTTAATGAGAAGATTGGGTTACTAGAGTACTGCCAGAAAACCAAACCCAACATTAAAAGCAGTGAACTATCAGATGGAAACAGCAATGCTGAGGAGAGGACCTACACGAGCAGCAGACATGAGAGCTGTGTAATTCTACTAGGCCAAGGAGACAAAGGACAGTCTACCGGGCTGAAAACTGCAGGAACTCCAAAAGCTGACTAGAATTCCAAACCAGGCAGCAGAAATGACAGCCCTGTCAAATTCCCAAAGCACAACTAGAGGATCTAGCAGAGCTCAGGAGCCGAGTCACCCCGCACTATAGGTCCTGGAGTCCAGTCACCCCGCACTATAGGTCCTGGAGTCCACTCACCCCGCACTATAGGTCCTGGAGTCCACTCACCCCGCACTATAGGTCCTGGAGTCCAGTCACCCCGCACTATAGGTCCTGGAGTCCAGTCACCCCG
>NW_022196895.1:9635407-9640791 GCF_008632895.1 Mastomys coucha
CCTGGAGTCCAGTCACCCCGCACTATAGCTCCTGGAGTCCAGTCACCCCGCACTATAGCTCCTGGAGCTCAGTCACTGTGCACTGTAGCTCCTGGATTCCTAGCTCTGAACCCCCACACAATCTTCAGCCACAACTGTCATGTCTACAACAGGCTAATGATTCCTTCAACCTATCTATGTGAAACTTAGCTGCCCAAGGGCCAACTGCTGCATCTGTTTCTTCCCCAAGAGCCCCATGGAACTCCTAAGGTTACTTCATTGACCATATCTTTTGTCTTCTCTTCTTCAGTAAAACCTAGGTTTTCCCATAATAATCCTGGCTTTCTCACATCCAGGCTCCTCACTCCAGAACAGCCATAGCACTAAGGAGAAGCCATGTGTTGAACCTCTGCAACAAAGTCTACAGAGAACCCTGGTGAAGAAATTTTCCATTCATGTTATAAGCCCTTCTCTGAGCCACAAGTCCAGCAAATGCTTCCCCAGTCGCCTGCCAAGCCTCCCAGAAAACCGTAATATTGCCAACATAGTCCTTCTCTAATCTCTGTTCCCTAATCTGTTTCTCACTTCACTTCAGTTCTGTTTTGTTTTGTTTATTTACTGTGAATAATTATGTGTATATACATGTCTGTGTGTGTGTCTGTGTGTACATGTATATGTGCATGTCTGTGTGTGTGTGTCTGTGTGTGTACATATGTGTGTGTACATGTATATGTGCATGTCTGTGTGTATGTGTGTGTCTATGTGTGTACATGTGTGTGTGTACATGTATATGTGCATGTCTGTGTGTATGTATGTGTGTCTGTGTGTGTACATATGTGTGTGTGTGTGTACATGTATATGCCATGGCACACACATAGAAAACAGAAGACAACTTGAGAAGTCATTTCTCTTCTCTCCTTCCATCATATCAGTCACAGGAACCAACTCTGGTTGTCAGGATGAGCAGCAAGCGACTTTACCCCTTGAGCAATCTTGGCAGTCTTCTCCCATCTTTTTTGAAACTAGATTTTATGTATCGGAGGCTTCTATCTGCCATGTGCTGAGAGTCCTGGTATGCAGCAGCATGCTCTGCTCATGTAAGGCTGTGGAGAGAGCCTAGGGTGTCATGAATGCTAGACAACCACTGTAACAAGTGAACTACATCCGCAGCCCACTCCCATCATTTCTTATGAGTTGTGTCTCTGCTCAGTGTCAAGTAGCCACTGTCAGAGCCAAGACCTAGTGCCACTATGATCATAGAAAGCCATTCTCAGAGCTGAAGAGATGGTTCAACGATTAAGAGCCATTGACTGCTCTTCCAGAGGACATGGGTTCAATTCCCAGCACCAACATGACAGCTCACAAGTGTCTATAGCTCCTGTTCCAGGGGATCCACCAACCTCATACAGATATGCATGCAGGCAAAAACACCAATGTACATAAAAAATAAATAAATTTAAAAAAAGAAAAAGAAAACCATTCCCATAAACTTAACCCCTCACTTATCCGTGCGGATCAGGCCTCAGCTTGTCCACAAAAGTCAGTCCTCTAGTCTTACATCACTTAAACACGTAACTTCACCAACTCTGGCATGAGCACTGAGACCTAATCATCATTATCTCTGTCAAAGCTAGCTATAAAATCCCAGGTTATAGTGCATGCTGAAGAAAAATAAATGCACCCTGAAGAGTTGGGCACCAAAGTCAAGCCCCACACTCTGACTTGGCATCCTTCTTATGATGCCTGGCTGAGGAGCATCTCCCTCACCCACCCCCCCATAACTACTGACACCTCTTACCTACACCGCATCTACTAACAATGACTTCGCCTTTCAGTACTACAGCAAAACCAGAAGCTTTCACAGAACTCCTAGGCCTTCCCCACTCAGTGCCACCTCCCACCCCAATTCCTTAGCCACACCCACCCCACAGGGCAGAGTCTGGTCACCCTCTTAGACCACAGTCCTTCTGGGTCCTCTGACTCCTCCCTAGCTTCATTCTCTCCCCTTTGGTTTCTCATAGGAAGGAACAAGCAGCCTATACCCTCTCTGACCAGCCAAAACCAGCCAACACGCTCTCTTCAGTTTCCACTCCTCCCTTGCTCTCCACAGCACTCCAACCTACCACCAACTCGCCTGGGGCAGCCAAAGCCTGCCTCCTACCTTGACATTGACACTGTCTTCGACTGTCATCAAAAAATACTGTCACTAAATCTAGTGGGGCACTGTTCACCTGCCAGTCCTGCATTCTGGTCTCTCAAATCCCTAGAATACCTTCAATGGTCAGTCTTAGTTGTCGAACTTGACTGAATCTGGAATGAACTAAAAGCCAGCCATTGGGCACTCTGTAAAAAGGTTTTCTTGATCAGGTTACCTGAACTGGGACAACTCACCCTAAATAGGAGTACCTCCCAGATAAAAGGTGGTAAAAGAAATTAAATTTTTTGCTTTTTGTCCGCATGCCTTCTTTCCTGCTGGCAAGTTCATCTACCCTGTTGCTTCAGCTCTTCACTAATATCAGAACCCAGCTTCTTCTAGCTTCAGTGTACACTGAAGACCAGCAGCAGTCCAGGACATCTCTAAGCTGTCAGCAACAAATTGGTACTGCTAAGGTATCCAGCCTCCTGGATGGAGTAGCCTCCATGCTCCTGATCTGTCGAGAGATAGCCATTGTGAACCTGCTGGCTGCTTCATGGTAGCCAACCAAAATCCCCTGTTATGATGCAACAGAACTTGTCAGCCTTGCTCCTCTAGAGAACCTGACAGCCCTTCCTTCACACTCTCTGTTGTCTGCCCGGGGTCTCCTTCTCTGCCAGCCCTTTCCACTCTTTTTTTTCATGCCTTTGACTTCAAATGCATATTTCCATTTCCTGCTCTCTACCTTCATTATGAGTCATACATAAGCCCTTGCTGAGACAGAAGAGTTGTAGAAATGGATGGACAACAGATGTACAGAACATATAGTTCCTGGTCATAAGCCCAGTGAGATTAAATTAGAGATCACTAAAGCCAGGCAAGCTACATCACAGACAATAGGAAAGCATTCCCCTAGCAGGGCACCTATCTCACCATCTACTGCCTCAAAGCAGACCCTGCCTAGGGCTCAAGCTCAATGGTGGACAGACAGACAGACAAACAAACACACGCACACTCAGACACTCATACACACATGCATAAAGAGATATAGCCAGGGAAAGGCTAAATCTGGAGACTTGCAGGTTCTTTAGACCACAGCAATGACTTCCCTGGCTCTCCAGCCTCCAGACAGCCACCATGAAACCTCCTGATCAGGGAGCCAAGCTAAGATGTCCCCAGCCATAATTATGTCTCATATTGGTTTTGTTTAACTTTTCTTCTCTATCTTCATCTAGTTAAGTCCTACACAGTCCCTCTCTTATCACCCTAAATCCATTTCTAAGAAGCTGCTCTTCAAACTAGTAATGAATCCTCCTCTGCGGATGCACAGAGCTTTCACACCCCAGCACCTATTTTGTGGTGGAGACTAGCCTGGTCTGTCAATCTAGAAAGCTAACCTCAATGAGGGTTGGGAGTTTGTCAGTCTCTCCCAAGGAAATCACAGCACTTTACCTGCTGGGCAAACAGCAGTCACTCAAACCTGCTGGCTCAACTGCAGTGTTGCTAAGAAAAATAAAGACATTGTCAGGGAATGCATACCCGGGCTCACCTCAGAACTTGTACGGATAGATCTCAACTCTCTACCTTAGAGGGTATACGGGTATAATATTATTTCACACAATATTGTGGGGAGTTCTTCCAAGGAAAGGGGAGTGAGATTTATCATGGTCAAGACTGAAAAAATTAAATAAACACATGTGAGGCTTGTAACAAGCAAGCGCTGGGAGCTCACCTTTACAGTCAATGTCAGCGGCCACTTCCATCCGTGCCATGGCTTCCAGCAGCCTTCGCACCTCTTCAGCATTGCCATTTCTGGCATGATGGAGAAGCTGCTGTTCTGCTTCTGTGTTCATTCCTAGATTAAAAAACAAAAGTAGAGTTCTCATCCAGCGGCATAGCATGCTCACAGCTGCTACTGCTAATGCGGCAGCAAACTGCTACCTGCTAATGCAGCGGAAAGGGAGAAAAATCATTTCATTTGTAGTTCATGGCAGACAGAAGAAATTTGTTTTGCAGGGCCAAAAACAAAATTAGAGATAAGGACATAAGAATCCTAGATGAAAATACTTAATTTTGTTCCTCTCATGCTGTCTTACCTAGCTCCAAACTAAATATAAAAAATCATAACCAAACAAAATTTTTATGTCAAAATGAGAAAATGTTATAAATAGCAATTCTCAAAAGAAACATACATTTCAATCTTACCAGTAAATAAACAAATAAAACATATTTTTCCCACTAGCCAAAAGCAACAACAATAAAAGAAAAGGCTGAGCCTGTCTAGTGCTAGCGGCGAGGCAGAACTGTGTACTGATTAGCTGCAACACAAGCCACCGTTTCAAGCAGCACAGAAAAGGCAACCATCTTCAGCATCAAGTCAGCCCCAAAGTACACGCGTAGCATTCACTGTGAGAGACAGAGTCACACAGACTGTTTTATGAGTATCTCCATGACTGTAGTACCTGCAATAATGGAAGAGATAGAGACATGCCCATGTCCAGCAAAAGGGAGTGGCCAAATAAATCCTCCAGAAAGGCTAAGAGATGGTCTCTGGATGGCGGTGGTGAGAGGGGAAGACAGAGTCTCAAATTTAGTAGCCTATGCAGAGAAAACCTGGTGGCTTTTATCGACATTCCTGACGGTGGCAAGCCAGGACTCCCTTCAGAAGACACAGTTAGTCGCTTCCCCCAAGACGCAGCTGTCAGCAAATGACCACACCAGTTGAGTCTGGCAGGACAATGGCTCCCCACCTTCCTATTTGCAGGCAGCTCTGCTTCTCTGCTCTTAAACAAGGGCCAAAGACAAGACATCAGAACAAAGCTTCTAAAGTACGGGAGAAGAAAAGCAACCAGAGGATACACAAGTTTTAAAATTAAGACTAATATATTTATAATATAAAAATAATATAATATTTAATTCTTTATTCTTAAAATAAAACAATGGAAAAAACATTAAAATTTAAATAGCTCAGTAGAAGAGTTGGAAAGTAAAGCTGAAAAAGATATATCCTAGAAAACAGCAGTGCTAAAAAAAATAGTAAAATATAGCCAGGCAGGGTGGCACAGAACTGTGAGACCAGCACTTAGAAAGCTGAGGCAGGAGCATTGCTGCAAGTTCCAAGGCCAGACTCAGCTCCACAGTGAGTGAAAGGCCGGCATGAGATACACAGAGAAACCCTGCTAAGCAAGCCTCATGGAACTGTGGTTTTGAAAGGAACTGTGTTAGAACTAAACAATCTTTCTTTCTTTTCTTTCCTCTTTTTTTTTTTTTT
>NW_022196895.1:9640801-9654157 GCF_008632895.1 Mastomys coucha
TTTTTTTAATTTCGAGTCTATGGACAAGACTAATAGTCTCCATGTGGTGGTTCACATGAGTGGGCTCCCACAGGTTCATATGTTTGAATGTTTGGTCCAAAGTTAGTGGAACTGTTTGGAAGGGTTAGGAGGGTGGCCTTTTGGAGGAAGTGTGTCCTGGGGGTGAGTGGAAGGTTTCAAATGCTTACATCCCGTGACTCTCACTCCCTCCACCTGAAGCCCGCGGATCAGATATGAGCTCTCAGCCGCTCCTGCAGCACTGTCCCTGCCTGCCACCACACCTCCCTCCATGACACTCATGGATGAACCCAACCCCCTGCCATGGTTATGGTGTTTCCTCCTGGAAACTAAGATATCCCAACAAAGTACACTATCACAACATGTCAGAATTTAGGAGGAAAGGAAGGAAGACAGCACAGGCAAAGGAGCGGGAATCAGAAAAGGTGACTTTCAAGTGAGCAGCTAAGAAATAATAAATATCCCAAAGTTCTGGAGGTAAATTATTTCCAATCCCAAATCCTGCAATTAGCTAATCAAAAACACATGTCAAATGAAGACAGGCAGCGAGAAGCGTGTGTGTTTGGGCTCCAACCCAGAACTTCTCACCTGCTCACTCTACTAGAGTTATGCTCCCAGACCAGCTGTGTTTCCAGATGTGCACACATAGAAAACTACTGAGGGCACGGCCTCAATTTCATAAGGCACAGATACCGTAAACAGGAATCTGCAGGGTTAACCCCTTGTGGTAGGAATTACATGACATGTAGCTGCAGTCCTGGCCTATATCTTAGTCGACTGTCTGACTCCATCTACACTAGCGGTTCTCAACCCTCCTAATGGTGTGACCCTTTAATACAGTTCCTCTTGTTTCAGTGACCCTCAACCATAAAATCATTTTATTGCTATTTATAACTCGAATTTCGTTACTGTTAAGAATTGTAATGTAAATATCTGATATGCAGGTTACTGATGTGACCCCTGTGAAAGGATTGTTCGACCCACCAAAAGGTTTCAACCCACAGTCTGAGAACTGTTGGTGTAGAATAGACATTCACATCCCTGCCTCTATATTCCACTGCCAGGAGAACCCATTTCAGCTCCCAAGAACTACCTAAACCTGTTTCTACCTAAACCTAAGAACCAGAGATTGGCCTCAGAGCTCAGAAGAAAATGGCTTCTGCCTCAAATTCCCAATGGTCACAGCCCCAGGCATGCTATCTACTGTTACAGTGTTGATAAACTCACTGGGAACGCCCACCCTCGAGGCTTACACACAGCCTCCTTCACTGGCTCCCCTTGGAAAGACTACTCAAAGACTTCTCTGTAGACAAGTTTTCCTAGCAGACAACTTCTAAGAGTAATGCAGTGTCCTCTTTTCACAACGCTTGCTAAACACTTCCATCCACCACACTGTGGTCACTCATCCATGCATACCGATTAAAGCCTGTAACTAATCATCCTAAATGTTTAATACTTATGTTCCTTGTAGCATTACAAGTGAGGCAAAATAAATAAATAAATGAAAGTGTATTCATATAAATGATCATGAAACCTTTAAAAATGACCTAGAGGCCAGGCAATGGTGACTTGTGTCCATAATCCCAGATTAGAGAGGCTAGTGTGGGAGGACTGTGCCTAAAGCCACAAAGCAAAACCCTGTCACAAAAGGAGAAAAAACCCTGCAGATTTTCTCAATGACTTGAAATTTCAGAGAAACATTTAATAGTTTGAGGTCAGAGAGATGGTCCCTAAAACTCCCTGACCAGACAGAGGGCGAATTCCACATACAATGAGAGACTGTCTCAAATATACAAATAAATAAGTAAACTAATAAACAGGAAAGGCAAGCAGTTAAGGAAAGCACACGATGTTGACCTCGGGTCTCTTCATGCATACACACATATATACACGCATGCACAAACAAAATTTCTAAATTTCTAAATTTCTAAAACCATATGTACTATGGTATAAAGTGAAATGGAGTCTGAGGGCTTCTACTGCGTCTTACCTGTATGTATCTAGCTGACATAAAACTAGCCAGCACAATTGACACTAAGCTCTAGGTTCGGTGAGAGACCCTATCTGAAAAAGTAAGGTGGAGCACCACCAGGGAAAACTGGATAACTACCCACAATAAAACAGTGTCTAGTGAAAGCTAACCTTTAGAAAACAAAACTGTTTTTTCTCAGCCAAAAAAAATCATCTAAGTTCACACTGAGGACCAGATATTTCAAAATAATAATTCTTAGAAATCATGGAAGCTTACTTAATACAGAAATGTGCTCTGCTCTGGAGTTTGAGCCAAAGGAAACGGACAAGCTGATCCTGAATGCTCTGGTCAGAATGGGTTTGAGCCATATTCTATCCCTGACCTCATTTTACAGACAGCATTCTGTCACTCTTTCCAGAGTCTGCATGTTACTTCTTGCTCATCATTACTAAGTACTTGGTGTCTGGGGGACAACACTCACATGAGGTCAGCAGACAACCTTATGGAGCTGGTTCTGTTCTTCCTCCTTGAAGTGGATTCTGAGGCTTACGCTCGGGTCGCCAGGACCTTCACCCACTGACCCACCACACCAGCCTAAATTTTAAGTTTCCTAATGAGATTATGAACAGCCATGAAAATGTCATCAACTAGATAAATGTTTCGCTTTAAACTGGGAGACTGCAGTATTTCTCCCTTATGTTGTCCCACTATGAGCCCACCTTGGGGCCTTCCAATTTTAATTTCTTTTTATAAAAGTATAATCTATAAAGTATAATTTATACTTTTTCTCTTAAATGCTATAATTAAAACAGTGACCATAAAGAGTAGACCATCGGGGCTGGCGAGGTGGCTCAGCAGGTAAAAGCACTGACTGCTCTTCCAAACGTCCTGAGTTCGGATCCCAGCAACCGTCCGTAATGAGATCTGACGCCCTCTTCTGGTACATCTAAAGACAGCTACAGTGTATTACGCCAGAGCGAGCAGGCCGGAACAGAGGTCCTGAGTTCAATTCCCAGCAGCCACATGATGGCTCACGGCCATCTGTACAGCTACAGTGTACTCATACACATTAAATAAATAAATAAATCTTAAAAAAAAAAAAAGAGTAGGCCATCAAATCTTGCTTAGTTTAGTAAACTCTTGACCCAAACCATTCTGAACTCTCGACAAAGATCCTGAGAGCAATAATGACTTGTAAAATTCATTCAGGAATCTATTTTATTTTCTTGGAAACAAGGCTTCACTGTGTAGCCCAGACTGTCCTTAAACTTGCTATGTAGATAAGGCTGGTCTCAAACTCACAGAGATTCACCTGCCTCTGCCTCCTGAGTGCTGGGATTGAAGGTGTATGCCACCATATCAGGACAAGGGTCTATTCTTTTACAATTTAAATCACAACTTTTAAAAATTCCAGAGTTGCCGGGCAGGTGGATTTCTGAGTTTGGGGCCAGCCTGGTTTACAAAGTGAGTTCCAGGACAACCAAGGCTATACAGAGAAACCCTGTCTCAAAAAACAAAAACAAAAACAAAAACAAAACAAAACACAGGCAGTGGTGGCACACACCTTTAATCCCAGCACTTGGGAGGCAGAGGCAGGTGGATTTCTGAGTTTGAGGCCAGCCTGGTCTACAGAGTGAGTTCCAGGACAGCCAGGACTACACAGAGAAACCCTGTCTCGGAAAAAAAAAAAATTCCAGAGTTAAAGAATTTTATATACTATAAATATAAAACTCCTAGAATATTTCATATAAAACTCCTTTGATATTTCATCAAAGATAATAAAGTTAAACATCTGAACTTATTCTTCAGAACATAAGAAATGTAAAACATTTAATAATATAGCTTATTGAAGCAACCAATTTTCTATGGTCTGCTGTCTGGAAATGTCTCTTACAGCCCAGGTAGAACTTAATATGTATCCCACACTGGTGTGGAATCTGTGATTCTCCTACCTCACACCACAGTTCTACCACACCCAGCTAAGAATAAAGTTCTCAAAAGGTGTTTCAAAAGTGAAAAGTTAGGGGGATGGAAAGATGGCTCAGTCATTAAAAGTCCTTGCAGTTTTGGGTTCCCAGTACCCACAAGGCATCTCACATCTACCTTAACTCCAGTTCTGGGGCTCCAGCATTCTTTGATCTCTGAGGTAACATCCATGTATGTGATGCATATGAACACACAACACATACATATCAATAAGAACAAAAGTTATTGAAAAGCACTGAGTAAAATTCACACATGCTGAGATTAACTCAGTTATACATCTGACATATACGTCCTGACACCTATGTGATGGTCCTTGAAGTCTAATCCTAGACTTAGCACAGGATACGATAACTCTCTGAATGAAGGGAACCAAACAGATGTTTGTATACATATACATGTATATCAGTATCACTCTGCTGCAGGATATCTGGTCACACTGTGAACCCCAAGATTGTGTTCTCTACTAAGAAACAAAAAACAAAGACAAACAAACAAACAAACAAAAAACCACTTTGTTGGTTTTGGCTCACCCCTAACATACCCCTTTTAACCAAGAGCTAAATAAAACCAACCTGCTAGCTCAGAGAGGTGGAGAAAGCACCCAGCTAAGCTTTCTACTCCACTGACCTCCCAGAAGGAAAAGGCTGCTCAGGCTGTCTTAAATCTCCCTCCATTCAAAGACCTTCCTTTCTGTTTTCTTAAATTCACTCTCTGTCAGATGGTTGCTTGTTCCTCCTCTTGACCTAGGGTTGACTTAGCTCTCAGCTAGGGTTGAGCCATACCACAAGTACTTATTTACAGTAAGCAGAAAATTATAGGCTCAGTTCATAATCTCAGGGCTCACAATATGTCCAAATATCCTGCAACATCTCTCAGAATACCCAAGAACCAATAAAAGAATGTGGTAAACATGCAATAGAATATAATTCAGCCTTAAAAATGATTCTCTGGGGACTGGAAAGATGGTTCCAAAGTTAAATGTTTGCTAACCTTCCAGAGGACCCAAGTTTGGTTTCCAGCATCCACATGGCAGCTCACGACTATCCATAACTTTCATTACATGGGATCTGAAATTCTCTTTTGGCCTTTGAGGGCACCAGTAACATACAATAGCACACATACATACAAGTAGGTCAAACATTCATATACATAATAAAATAAGTTAAGTCTTTAAATATTTTTTCTGGCATGTGCTAGAGCCCAAATAAATCTTGGACACATCTTGCTAAACAGCATCAGTCAGTTCCAGAAGAACAGCCATGTATGACTTCACTTACACGAGGCAGCTGTGGAGCACAATTCAGGAGCAGGAAGTAGAGCTACACCCAGTGATGTGCAACACTCAAGAAGCTGAAGCCGGAGGATCACAAGCTTGGAGCTAAGGAAACCCAGTCTCTAAAATTTTAAAAGCAATTTTTTTAAAAAGTTATAGTTGCCAGTAGCTAAGAGGGAGAAACAAATGCCAGAAATTGCTCAAAAGGTTCAGAATCTCAGTTCAAAGGACTAAAAAGTTTTACAGGCAGATGAGGAAGCACAGTGGTCCACACACCATCCTTAAAATTGTAAGATGTGACAATATGTAGAGGTCTTGGCTCGCACATCCAAGGCTCCAGATGTGAGCCCCAGTAGCACAAAGAAAAACAAATCATAGGCAGATACTTATTTTATGGTTGGAAATCAACATGTCAATATAATACTTTATATTTACATCATATACTAAGAATTTTAACAGTGAGAAAAATTAAGTGTATATACATAGAAACTATACCTTAAAAAGTATATTAATTATTTCACTCTGTATTCCAAAGTAGTCAGCTGCTAATAGACTTTGTCCCCATATTGTGTTTCCTAGCTAAACAATGGTTTTATGGTTGAAAGAACAATAAAATAAAATAAAATAAAATAAAGGAAACTAAAGTTATTTATGGAGGGGATGACAGCAGAGGCACAACCACAAGCTAGAACTTCCAATGGAGGGTTAAATACTGCAATCAAATTCAAAATTTCAGGCCAGTTCTAAAATGAAAAAGCCATGGATTCTGCTCATTGATCCCATATGGACACTGAGGAAGAAGAATCTGAATTTTAAGTAAAACAAGGCAGCTTAAGGAAGGCAGCAGTCTTTAGGCTCTGCTGGGGGAAGCCCTCTAGCGTTTTTTTGGGGGGTTTTTTTGTTTTTTTTTTTTTTTTTAGCTAAGGATCAGGCTGTTGATTTTTCACTTAAAACTTTCTCCTCTGGCCTCTCGGTGAGTCTGTGCCCTGATACTGAGCATTGTTCTTCTGAAAGAGAAATGACAGTGCTGACTGCGCTCTTGTGTCACATGACACTTTACAAACCACCTTCTGTCTGTGAAAGGCAGGGCTTGAATGTCACAAAGAAAATAATCACTGAGTAGTTATCATTCTGTCTAAATTCAGTTGAGAAGCTTCAGGCTTGAGGAACATGGGATAGGTGCCCTGGCTTTCCTTTACAACAGTGTTTCAACCTTATGTGCTACACAGTATTTTCCATCAAGGTTGAACTTTCCTGCACCTGCCTTCAATTTTAATGTGAAAAATTCTAAGAACTGTTAGCTAATGTTTCAAAACAGCCAAGTCTACAGACACTATAGTAGAGGAGTCTCAGACTAGATAAATATTTTAATAATACAAATACTAACAAGGAAGTTGATGGAATTTTATTTTTAATAAACATTTTTGAGCCTTAGATAAAACAAATTTCAATTTTTCCCACTTTATTTCACAATTGAAAATTAATTATCTTGAAAGTGGAATTAGTATCATGCAATACTGATGCATCATGGTTTATACACTATAGAAATTTCTCTCTCTTTTTTAAAAAGATTTATTTATTTCATTTATATGAGTACACTGTAGCTGTCTTTAGACACACCAGAAGAGGGCATCAGATCCCATAACAGATGGCTGTTAGCCACCATGTGGTTGCTGGGTATTGAACTCAAGACCTCTGGAAGAGCAAGCAACCAGTGCTCTTAACCGCTGAGCCATCTCTCCAGCCCCCTAGAAACTTCCCTTTAAAGAGAAGTTTTGAGGAGAAAGGGTCTGGCAGCTGCCTGGATGGTGTCCAGTTCCTGCGTACAGTGGATCCCCTGCCCCAGCCTCCCGAGCAGTTAGGAC
Source organism: Mastomys coucha (assembly GCF_008632895.1). Lineage (NCBI taxonomy): Eukaryota > Metazoa > Chordata > Mammalia > Rodentia > Muridae > Mastomys > Mastomys coucha. The sequence continues at coordinate 9,647,916 of NW_022196895.1, forward strand.
TAGAAGCCTGTGTCACTTTTAAAAGGAAAGTAATCAAAGGATAGTGTGCTTTTCTTTCCAGTGACGCATGATGGGAAGTGCACAGTTAAGGATGTTTTCACTGTCTAGTGTGGCAAGTTCCTACTCCAGGGTTAACGAATGAGAAAACTTAATGGAGTAACCTAGAAAACCACCTAGTTCTTACATTACACAGGGCCTTCCTACAGACCCTTAATGACGGCATCAGTTCAGTCTTGGGGAAGTAACCATGTGAGGAAAACTTCAGCAGTCTAGTGATCAAGACCATTTCAGACAAAGAACATGACACCCGAAATCATAATTATGCCCTGTGCTGAGTGTAGGACACATCTTTTTCTCATCTCTGTGTATATGATATATTTATGGCACGCTCATGTGTCCAAATGTGTGCACAGCACTTGTGTGAGGTCATATGACAACTCCCAGTGTCTCCTACCTTGCTTGTTTGAGTTAGGGTCTCCTGTTCACCATAGTCCGTAACAGCCTAGCTGTCACAGAAACGTCCAGAGATTCTCTTGTCTCTATCATGCTGTAGCAGTGTTGGGATTATAGACTAACGTGTCAGGCTTTACATGGGTTCTAGGGATCTGCCAAACTTAGTCAGGTCCACACAACACCAAACGCTTTACAAATGGAGCCATCTCCTTTGCTCTTTCTAAAACTTCACTAATGAATTCGTATAAGCCAATAACTATACCACAAAACCCCCGTAGTCTTCCTAAGGACATCAAAGAATTTTCAATGGCATCAACAAAATTCTAATTGCAAGCAGACCAGTTCAAGAGAACTAACAAAGTTCTAACCAAGTCAAAGGTCTCGGAAGCAGCAGCTTTCCTATCCCCTGTCCCCCGCCCCATGTTACCACTTGATTTCTTTTTTTTTTTTTTTTTTTTTTTTTTTTTTTTTTTTTTTTTTTTTTTTTTTTTTTTTTGGTTTTTCAAGACATGGTTTCTCTGTGTAGCCCTGGCTGTCCTGGAACTCACTCTGCAGACCAGGCTGGCCTTGAACTCAGAAATCTGCCTGCCTCTGCCTCCCAAGTGCTGGGATTAAAGGCGTGCACCACCACCGCCCAGCTGAAGTCCACTTCTTATGTCAACATGTAAGAGACTGTCTCCAAGTCTAGTGAAGTAGTACATACCTGTGAACACAGCACTCAGGAGAATGACAGAGTCCAATGCTAGCCTGAGCTAAGGAGATCTCAGCTTGAAAATAAAACAAGTTGTCACAAAAAGGCTCCAACTGAAAAATGCTATGATCACACAGCTCTAAGTCAAATCAGCAAGAGAGAATCTGTAATTTAATAGATACTGCATCATACAACCCCTCAAAAGAAACTGACTATTCTTTTACACAATTGTTCCTTCTTTAACCGTACCATTTCCCTTTAAGGGAATACAGTAGAAGGGAACTTTTGAGAGAAACACTGTCTGGCTGTTCGCCAGTATACAAACTGCTAGAATAATATCTACAAAACTGAGCAGCCTTCAGGACAGGGATTAGCCAACTGCCACACATGCCTGTTGATGTAGGAGAAGACTGAATAAGTGTCACTGAACAACTATTTCAGATAAATCTGCTCAATTTCTGGCAGTTAATTTTGACTCTTATTACCAGCTGCCAAACACTGTGGGAGTTACCTTGCCCGGGGAAAAATGAAAAGGAGAAACTTTCAAAATGTTACTGACATCTTTCTCTGTAGGTTATACCGGACTCACCTAGTAATTGTGAATTAGAATATCAAGAGAAAGTGGACTTTGTAGCTATTCCATAGTTACAGATGCTTAAAATTCATCCGAGGGAGTTAGTTTTCTATTAACCAAGTTGCAGGGGGGAAAAAATCTCAGGGTTAGGATGTAAACACTGACGGACCTCAATGTAGTGAACAAATTGCCCAAAGCTAAGAAGTGAAGCTTTGCCAAACAGTATCCACTATGTATCTTTTCCGGGACCCAATGCATACTTCAGGAAGTCGTCGTTGATTGCAAAGCTAGTTCAATCCCATTATCAAGCAGCCTTACATACACCAAATAGCTACTGAGCAGCTTTCAATCAGCTTTGTCTAACTTCCGAGCAGACGCTGAGCAATTCAGTTTCACAAATGCAGCCTACTTAAACTCCAAGCGGGAAAACCCGGCTCTATGCCTCCTGCGGACCAGGAGGGCCATGGATTAAGGGCATCTTCCCAGGCTGAGTGCAGCCGCAGTCATTCGCTTGCTAAATGGCCTTTAGGTCGTTGGGATTTGGAGAGCGGGTCAGATGGAACGTGGGACAATGGTCTCACGCACGACGCGTGACTTCCATTGTCAATCAATCCTCGGGCTGGAAGGAAACCGCAAGTTAGGACGCGCGCTCCTAAATCGCTCGCACTCGCGCAGCTCGTAGTGCCCGCGGCCCGGGCTCCACCGCCGAGATCCCGCGGTTCCGGGGCCCGTCACCTCCCACCCTGAGCCACACTGACCTGCGCGCTCGCGGGCCCCGCTCCTGAGGCGGCCTCTACCCGAGGCCCGGCCGCGCCCACCGGCCGGCCGTCACCCACGCGGGCCGCTCTCACGAGGACGCCCGGGGGATCCCGAGAGGGAACCGGGCGGAACCCAAGGATCCTCGGGTCAGGGGCAAGGAGGGCCCCGGTAACGCGCGCGCCAGAAGTGTTGGCGCCGAGCCCAGCACGTGACACGCTCGCGGGGCCACGCCCCTCTAGACCACGCCTCCTGCCAGACCGGGACTAACCGGCCGCCTCCGCCAGGGGGCGGGGCCTCTCCCTCCTTACTCGGAAAGCCGCAGAGGACAAGACCTGGGTGGGGGAAGGTGGGGATGAAGAGGGACAGCAGCAAGGATTCCGAGCAAAATAATACTGAGTTAATACTGTGAGGAGTCCTTATTAAGCAGATAAACTACCCTGAAGTCCAAAGCTATATTTTTAATTTTTACTTTGGTTGCTACTACACTCATGTAAACTTCATTGGCCATGTAAAATTTGCCACACCTACCTCATTTTGTTCTCACACTTCAGAGACTAGCCTTACTTAACACATCAGACAGAGGTGACCATTGTAAACTAGGGATACGTGAAGGTTGCATAGAAATGAGATTTTACAAATTTCCACTCACTGCTTTTCCACGAGACAATCTCTGATAAAGAACCTACCTTTTCACACTAGTGTGTGTTTGTTGAGACCAGTCTAGCAGGAGGAGTTACCACACAGTCAATAACACCAAGGTTCAAACTCATATAATTGCATGTTTAGAAAGGATTTATACATATACTGAAAGAACAGGAAATCACAAGCTTGCTAACATTTCAAGTTTCAAAAGTTTGCAAAGGGACTTAAACATAATTGCTTGTGGTGAAAAATTAACAAGCTTCGTTTTTAAATTTTAAAAAGGCTGTAGGTCTTGAAGTCTGCTCAGATCTAGAAACTTGTACTGAGAACCAGTTACAGGCAAGTTGCTCACTGGACTCATTAGAGTGTGACACATCTCATGTGCTTGCCACATATGACAGGTCTTTCTCAATGTGGTCTTTGGAGAATACAAGCGACCTGTTCTGCAGGCTGACATCTTTTTCTAATAAAACAGGCACTTAATTAATGCAATGTCTCAATTGCAAAATCTGGGATAACTTCCATAGTTATATTTGTCTAGAAGAAACCCTGGGGCTTTAAAAAAAATGCTGAACCATCGTATGTGAACATTTTATGGGGAGACTTAATCATATGCACTTCAGCTAAGACATCAATGAATCTACCAAAACCCAGCTCCGTGAACCAATGAGTTGGACTTACTGGAGCATGAGTTAGGGGTTACCTACGTGAATCTGAATGACCACAAAGCAGCCACATCACTAAAATGTATCAACCCTTGTTATTTTGGTTGTTGAAAAATTTATAATAGCCTTCTTCATCTAATATATTCCTGTGTTATATCTGTGTAATGTATGCTTGTTTCTAGCTAGAACAATAAAATTTTACTTGCCACATTAAAAAAAAAAAGTATCAACCCAGCATAGATAATAACTCTAGAGTGCATAAATCAGTGGCTCTCAACCTGTGGGTCATGACCCCTTTGGAAAGCCTCTGTCTTCAAAAATATTGACATTATGATTCAAAACAGGAACAAACGTGCACTTGTGAAGTAGCAACGGAAATAATTTTATGGTTGGGGGGGTCATCACAACACAAGGAACTATATTAAAGGGTCGCAGCATTAGGAAGGTTGAGAACCACTGGTGAAGATAGACTTGGACACTTGGACGACAATCTACCTTCTACATATTCTAGCAACATAGGAGAGAAACAAACATAGGAAAGAGAGGCAGGGCCTCAGATGAGCATCTGATGCCAGTTCCTGTGTCCTGCTGCTGGGGTGGGCATCTAATGCCAGTTCCTGTGTCCTGCTGCTGGGGTGGGCATCTGATGCCCCTTCCTGTGTCCTGCTGCTGGGGTGGGCATCTGATGCCCCTTCCTGTGTCCTGCTGCTGGGGTGGGCATCTGATGCCCCTTCCTGTGTCCTGCTGCTGGGGTGGGCATCTGATGCCGGTTCCTGTGTCCTGCTGCTGGGGTGGGCATCTGATGCCGGTTCCTGTGTCCTGCTGCTGGGGTGGGCATCTGATGCCAGTTCCTGTGTCCTGCTGCTGGGGGTGGGCATCTGATGCTCATAACTGTTATGAAGACACTGTCTAAAACACAACTTCACAGCCAAAATAAAAGGTGACTTGGAATAATTAATCACGTGATTTCATGAGGACTTCCTTCTCACAATGATGCTTTGATGCCGTGAATTCACCGAGTGTTCATAAGTAACTCCTTCACTCTGTGAATGAACGACACTCTCTAGCCCACGGCAGTGTGAAGCATTCTGTTCTTGATAGGATTACCAACGATGCTGTATTCTTACAAAGTTTTTTTGGTATTCATATAAAGAATAAGCGTGGGAGAACTTGTTACTTACGTTAGTTACTTTTCTATGGCTGTGATAAGACACCACGGCCAAGGCAAATTACAGAAGGAAGATTTAATTACAGCAGGAAAGCGCGGCAGCAAGAGGTAAGCATGGTGGCTAGAGCGCAGGCTACGAGCGCATATCTCAAACCACAAGCATGAAGCAGGTGGAAGAACTGGAAATGGGGGGAATCTCTTCATCCCTAAAGCCTGCCTTTAGTGACTTCCTATATGTTCCCAAAGAGTGCCACCAATTGGGAACCAAATATATGACCTCTCAGGTGACATCCTCATTTAAACCAACACACTCAACAGTACTCTCCCAGAGGACTCAGGTTCTATTCCCAGCACCCATGCTAGCTGACTCACAACCACCTATAATACCAGATTCATGGGATTTGAGGCTCTTCTGACTTTGTGGTCATATAAGCTTTCATGTGAATTTACATACCCACATACCCATACCATACACACATACAAACATGATCTTAAGAAAATGAATACTTTTAAAAAGCTAGGCAAAGATAGCATATTATCATTTTCTTTATTGGACAGATTTTTAAAACTCAAAATGTTAATGTAATAGAATTAATTATTCTAAAACATTGCTTGCTCTGTGTCATTGAGAATGATTCTGTCTTGTCTAGTCAGAAGCCATCAGCCATATGAAGATATAAAACACTTGAAATGCAGATTGAGTAATAAATTTTTATTTTAGCTGTAAATTTAAGCAGGTTGTTAGAGCTATAAGTTGCCATTTCAGTCAGAGAAGTTCCATAAGTACAATCACTACGTTGTCCCCAACTGTAATATACTCTATTTTGAGAAGCAGTTGTCAGATATGCACCCTCTCAGCAATGTGAGAATGGAGATGCAGCATGTATGAAAACTGGAAGCTCTGGAGAGATGGGAAAAGGACCAGAGAGTAGCTGCTCGTGACCATGTTGTGCCCATGCTTAAATGGCCCAGACTGAAAAAAGTCAACCAGAGAACCAGAGATATCATCATCATCATCACCACCACCACCACCATCACCATCACTATCACCACCATCACCACCATAACCATCACCACCATCATTACCATCACCACCATCACCACCATCACCGTCATCACCATAACCATCACCACCATCACCACCATCATTACCATCACCACCACCACCGTCATCACCATAACCATCACCACCATAACCATCACCACCATCACCACCATCACTATCACCACCATAACCATCACCACCATCACCACCATCATCACCATCACCACCATCACCACCATCACCAT
>NW_022196895.1:9654699-9717377 GCF_008632895.1 Mastomys coucha
ATCATCACCATCACCACCATCACCACCATCACCACCACCACCACCACCAGCACCACCACCACCACCAGCACCACCAGCACCACCACCACCATCATCACCATCATCATCAACATCAGGGTGGATTTCATCAGAATTGGCATTACCTGTTTCAGACAGAACTTGCCTTAGATTCTTTGTTTTGACTCAAGCCACTTAGAAACTGTGCTTCTCTACCACTCTCTTTCCTCCCACATCCCTGTGAGTCTTTCCAGAATAGAAGCCCGCTCAGATCCAGTACCTAAGCCCAAGCCCTTCTGTCCTGCCTTAAGTGCTGCAGAATGCACTTGGTGTGCCACATGGTTTTAGAGTGTGCCCTTGATGCCAATGTGACTTCGAAGCTTTACAGAAACATGCTGAAGGCTTCTCACGTCTTATTAAACACAGGGTCATATGGCCTGAGACCTCAGGGAAGGCTTTGGGCCATCAACACCTGGAATGCTGAAGAGTAGCTCAGATGCCATCAGGTAAATCCAGATCAATTGTTGGCTTGGAGGAAATTAACCCTCCAGATGTCTCATACTAAAGACTTTTTACTTAATATTTACTTCTGACCATCAAAACTATGAGGTCTGGGGGACAGGGAGACTTTCTTTTAAAAGATGATGATCAATTTGGCTTTTTGGTTTTCATTTTTGCCATTGTCCCAGGTTATGATTGAAAGAAGTTAGTATGTTTTATAATATTAATTTATTTGCACCAGGTATAATGGCACGTGCCTTTAACTCTCATACTCTGGAGGCAGAGGCCAGCAGATTTCTGTGCATGTTAGGCACGTCTGGTCCATATAGTGGTTTTCAAGCCACCCAGGACTGTATCGTGAGTGAGACCCTATTTTTAATAAGACTATTAAATAGATATTGAATTGTTTGGACCTACACTTGACTCTGTACCTGTCTCTTTCCTTGGGGTCTATCACAGACGTCTCAGCATGGCTTTCCATCAACGATCCATGTCGCTGGCTCTCAACATGAAAAGTCTAGACAGGACCCTCCGTTTGTAGAGCTTTATGTATGTAGAGCTAGGGTGCTTCTGCAGATCTGAGAAAGACTGCGTCTACGAGTTTCCGTGACAACATTGCTAAGGAAAATGTGCATTCCAACGCTCTTAGACTTTCTTCATGAGAGGAAGCAGAGGGTGGGAAGGCATCACTTCACATGAAAGTGTGCCCTGGACAGTATTTCCAGCCTTGCCTTTCACATTTACTTTCATTCATCCTAAGTCTTCCTGGCTTTCCCAGCCATGACTGTCCATCCAGCAGCATGTTTAATGATGGCTGGCCCTCAGAAAGTCTTCCTGATCACAGCGAGCAGCATGCCTAATGCTGGCCGGCCCTCGGAAAGTCTGCCTGATCACTGTTCTCATTCCTTTGTTCCTTTTTGATACAGGATCTCCTGTTGGCCACTCATGGTGTAGCTGAGGATGATCTTAATCCTACTGCCAGTCCTGAGATCCCACGCATGTACCACCATATCTAGTTTATGCAGTGCTGGGTATTAAAGTCAGAGCTCTATGAACGCTAGGCACTCCTCTCCTGACTGGCCTACACCCACAGCTGCATGACCCCCTTTTGAAGGCTTCTTTATGTGATCTCTTTCTTATTCTTAGCCTAGCAGAAAGGCAGGATCAGGGATCATCAAAACGTTCCCTTCTTATTAGTCTTAAAGACAATGTGGTTGATGTCTCTGCCCCACATCAAAGTTCACTGTGGAGTGGTGGTGAGTCACCTAGACATATTGGACATATTTGACTGTGGTCCTCAGCCAGGGCAAATGTGCAGAGGCACAGAGAGAGAAGAGGGAGATGACAAAGCGGAGGCACTGGACAGCAGAAGGAAATAGGTGATCAGGGCAGTAAAGGCGAGAGCAGGGACAGTGGCTGAGACACCATGGTGTGGAAACTCTAGGGCAGAGAGCAAAGAGGGACAGTCGCTGCTCCAAGAGTCACAGTGTGGCAGCCACAGCCTGCCACAGCAGCTGCCTGGCTCTCGCTTAGTTCTCTGTAGTTTGGCAAGTAAAGTCTACAGATTACCAGGTATAACGTGAGTGTTTTTCTACTCCGTGTGCCAAGAAACAGCTTAACACACCACTGTTGACCGGCTTTGTCCTTCTCACCTACCCTGTTCTTAATCTGTCAAATCCTCTCTTTTCAGGCGCCATCTTGTGGCTGATCTTGTTAACTTGCTGGGCTTAGAATCACCTAAAAGAACAACCTCCAAGAAAGATGATTACAACAAGGTTTAGCTGAAGAGACCTGCCTTCAGTGTGAGCAGCGCTAAGCATGGATTGGGAGTCTGGGATGGGTAGAAAAGACAAAGTAAGAAGGGTACCAGACCTTCCTCTCCTCTCCCTGGCGTGGATGCCTCCCGTGCCTACTCAGGCTGTGAGGCAAAATAAACCCGTCTCAAGTGCGTTGTCACAGAATCAAGAAAAGGAACAGGGGGCTGAAGAAATGTGTCAGTGGGTGAAGGTATGTTGCTACCAAGCCTGTCATCCTACATCCAATCCCTGGAACACACATGGTGGATGGCGGGGAATCAACTTCTGCAACTTGTCCTGTAGGTGTACGCATACACATGCATACGTCCAGACTAAATAAGTAAATTTTTAAAACGTAAAAAGTAACTAATGTGTTCTACTTTCTCAGTTGTCTCTGCTCTACTCTGTTCTTCTGTGGCTTCTAAAATATATGTCTTTTCCAGTCCTCAGCTTACACCCACCATCTATTCCTGAGTCATCTGGGAGCTCCAATATAGCCAGGTCAAAGGCGTCACTCTGGATGAGTTACGGCAGTATATGATTTTATTTCATCCACTGAAATCACAAAGACTTAAGGAGGAGTTTGTCATGGACCAATCTTTGGGTCTGGATTTAGAGGGTGAATCAGTCACAGATTCATGGATCTTAGGTCTGAAAGAGTCATCAGACCTCAACCCAGACCTCAACCCAGACCTCAACCCAGACCTCAACCCAGACATCAACCCAGACCTCAACCCAGACCTCAACCCAGACCTCAACCCAGACCTCAACCCAGACCTCAACCCAGACCTCAACCCAGACAATCCCCAACCACACTCGGAAGGACTTCCCTCCACACTCCACACGCCTGGCTATGTACAAAATAAAACAAAGACAGGTTGGTGGGAGAAAGGCATGCTAAATTTATTTAATGAAAAATTTTGCACTGCATAGAAACTTTCAGAAATGCAGATTTACTCAGTGAAACTTGTTTATGTGGCTAGTTTCGCTTCTGTTCCTGTTGTTTGGTTTTGTGTGGGTGTGGTACTAGAGATTGAGCTGAGGGTATCACACAACTAGACATTTTCTCTCCCAGCTACACCCCCAGGCCTTCTGCTTATAGGCTCCACAACAAATGAATAGCGAAACTGGATAGACAAGGCTGGGCCAATGGTGACAGACTAAGGGGAGACCCAGCAAGGCCATTGTGTTCAGGTTCCTTTTAATCGGTCTGGATGGTAGTCCTCTTTCCTGAGTATAGGATCAGACTCCATATAGATCAGGGGTCTTAGGACCAGTAACAGACAATGATCAGAAAATATCTTCATAGCCAAGTCCTACACAAAAAGGCAGGAAAAAATAAATAATATTTCTAAGTTTTATATCTGACTTTGGGGGGAAAGGTTCTAGTCTGTGTGTTCTGCCTTTGGGAGGAAGCAGGCAGGAGACAGAAGAACATGGAAAACTCTTTCCTCTCATCTGTCTCCTTCAGGTCATAGTGCTTCGCAGGCCAGAGGCTTCACAGAAGCAAGTAAAAAGAGATGCACAAACAGACAAGGAAGCAGGAGCAGAGACGGCAGACACAGAAAGCAGAAGACAGTTTTGTACGTGCCTGGGACAAAATGCGGAGGACAGAGCTCTCAGGGAGACGAAACAGTCTAGTCAGGTGAGAGCCATGGACAGAGGAATGGGTGGTTGGAGGATATTCTTAAGTGTGGGTAAAACATGGAAAGTTCCAGGGCAAGGCCTAGAACATGAGCTTGTGATTAGCTGTGTCCCGAGGCTTGCAAGAGATGGGCAGGTATAGCCAGCAGGGAGTGGGCCAAGGCTGAGGTTCACTCTGTATCCTCTCAAAGCTGACTTCATTCTCCGAGCCTGACATCTCTTCCCTCCCCTCCACTTTAAGTAGATCTTATGGGAGCCTCCAAACTTCCTACCACCATGCCAACAAACTCACCAGTCCCCACACCCTTCCCATTCTGTTGAAGAGGAAGAGGGAGCCCTCCTTGTAAAGCGGAAGTCCAGCTAGTTTGCTGATCCAGATCCCTCCAGTTTAGCAACCTGGCTCCATCAGCGCTCTCTCCCTCCCTCCCTCCCTCCATCCTTCCCTCTCTCCCTCCCTCCCTCCCCATCTCTCTCTTCCCTCCCTCCCCCTCTCCCTCCCTCTCTCTCTCCTTTCTCCCTCCCCCTCTTCCTCCCTCTCTCTCTCCTCCCTCTGTCTCCCTGTCTCCCTCTCTCTCTCTGCTCTTGTCAGATAGTTCCCTCTTCCTCCCTTCCTTCTTTCTTCCGATTTAACCATGAAAGAGTACCCTACACTGGTTCTCTCACTTCCCCTTTACTCTCCCTAACCTGGCTTAAGCTCCCATTGCACCATCAAACCGCTCCCACTGGGGAGAGTAAAGGACTCCTTCTCACAAAGAGATAGTCCCAAGTTCTTGCTTTTGGCACTTGCATGTGGCACTGTGAGCCCCTCCCTCCTAAACTGCTGTTTTCTGTGTCCCTGGCTTCTTCAACCTTGGCCTTCTGTAGGATCTGGAAGTCCTGCCTTAAACTCTATATGCTCCTCTTGGATGAGCTCATGTGTACTCATGTGCGTGAGGACACAATGCTCAGATCCCTCAAATCTGTACCTCAAGTCCCAACATCTTTCGTGGGATTTTCATCCACAAACTGATTGAAACACAAATCCAATCCAACCAAGCCAGTGACTTAACTTCTGCCCCCACCCGGCTCTCTGTGAGGTAAGCATTCTTGGCTTTCTTCTTCCATTCACCCTTCCTTGCCCTTTCTGCTACTCCGCTAAATGTTCATTTGTACTTTTATAACTAGAAGGTATTTCCAAAATGTAAGTTTGAGCAACACATTCTCTTGTCTAGCGATCCAGTCTGCCTTTGCACAGCCTATGGGATAGACACACCTTGGTATCATGACGCCCTGTTCATTTCTAGATTCACCCCCTAGGACTCAACACCACAGTATTGTACATGCTAGCAATCAAGTATGGCTTCCTGTTCCCTGCACTGATCTGCTGTCTTTTGTTTTAGAATCTTTTTTTGTATGTGTTGTTCATGTGTGTTCTTTGCAGCTTCTTTGTCTAGTTGGTGCCATTGTGTTATTCAGTCTAAGGTTAGAAACCGGTGCTCTCCAAAGGCCTTCCTGACCTCCTATGACTAAGTTCAGAGATTGCTGGGTTCTTTCCCGTTACTCCATGACCAGTTCTATGAAAGCATTCATCTTTGCCTCTTGATCTATCTCTTATCAAGCTGGAATTAGACTGTTTAACCTCTTTACCAAACACAGTATGCGGCACATGTTAGGAAACCAGTATTTGTTGAATAAGCAAATGAACTTTTAGCACTTGCATGTGGCACTGGTGATATTATGCTATGTTGAAGGGGTTTTAACTGTGGTGGGAAGTGGTGTGGGGAAAAGAGTGCCCACAAAACTTAAAATTAGAAGACTAGGTCTAATTCCAGCTGTCTCTTAGCTTGCTACAATGCCAAACCTTAGACAATGAATTTGGCTTCTAGAATTGAAAAAGCCCACAAAGGTTCAGGTACTGTTCCTGGGTGCTGGCAACTCATGTATGAAGAAATACATGGTAACAGCCATCATGGAAGCTCAGTGCAAAAATGTGTACAGAATGTGAAAACTGTGAACAGGACAGAACTGCAGCAATGAACTGTGTCCCTCATTGGGGAAAGTGAAATCTGTTCACTACAGTTAGAACATAAACTTCAGAAGCTGGCAGCTGGAAACAGCTGGAAACAGCTGGGATGAGGAAAGGAGCCTGCAGGGGTCAGTGGGAGCCACACCATGAAGAAGCATCCTCTGGTCAGTATTATGGGAGAAGTAGTCATTCTTTCAACAAGAGAGTTCCATGATTAGATTTCTATTACAGAAGAGTGGCCATATGGACAATGGGTTGAAAGAACAGAGAGAACATGGTGACCACATTGAGTGGAAGAGTTGGGGACAAGGAGAGGATGTGTACATGTCCACAGCTTGTGATGCACACTGCATTAGACAAATGCCATTTGCTGATCATCAGGTGGCACAAGATAGAGATTCTTCTGAACAGAGCGTGCTTCTGGAGTAACCTACTAGCAGAAAGCAGGACAGATAAAAGGGAAAATCCTGGAGTTGGGAAAACCAACACTCTTGGTGTAAAGTATTTATTTATTTATTTATTTATCTATCTATTTATGTGAGTACACTGTTGCTGTCTTCAGACACATCAGAAGATGGCATTGGATGCCCATTACAGATGGTTGTGAGCCATTATGTGGTTGTCGGGAATTGAACTCAGGACCTCTGGAAGAGCAGTCAGTGCTCTGAACCGCTGAACCATCTCTTCTGCCCAGTCATTTTCTTAATTAGTGATGGAAGTGGGGAGGGACCAGACTAATGTGGATTGTGCCGTGGCAGGGTGGGGGGAGCTGGTAGACCTGGGTTCTATGAGAATGCCTTGGTGAGCAAGCCTGCCGGTCAGTAGCAGCCCTCCTTGGCTTCTGGGGTCAGCTCCTGCTTCCAGGTTCCTGCTCTGTTTGAATTCCTGTCCGTTGTTTGTTCTATAATAAGCAGTGATGTGGAAGTGTGAATCAGAAGAACCCTTCCCTCCCTGGGCTGCATTGGTCAGGGTGTTTCGTCTTGCCAATATGAACTCTAAGAGAATAACCACCTAAGCCTAATGAGATAATTTTATTATAAGGAGAGAACTGGCCTGTTATTGTGCATCCTGCATTGGTTTATGCTACTCTAGATTCTAGATCAGTGGTACTCAACCTGTGGGTTGCCAACCCCCTTGGGGGTGGGGTGGATGAACCACCATTTTACAGGGGTTGCCCAAGACCATCAGAAAACATAGATATTAACAGTATATTTCATAACACTAGCAAAGTTACAGTTATGAAGTAGCAGTGAAAACAGTTTTATGGATGGGGGGTGTGTGTCACCACAACATGAGAAAGTGTATTAAAGGGTCACTGCATTAGGAAGGTAGTTAATTAGGGCATAACAGGAAATTGGTTATGTATTTTTATAATGTATGTACCTTGGTTTAGATAACAGCAATTTCTATATTCTTTACTGGTTAACAGACAATTAAGAAAACATTTGGAGAAGTGGGATACCTGTTTGTTCCTTCCTACACTTGGCATCATGAACTTGTTTGATCCTGTCAGCAAGAGGGAAAAGTTGTCCTTGAACAGCTGGACCCAGACAACTGTGTCCTTCCAAGTTGTCTCTGAGATGACAGGGCTCAGTCAACTGTTCACGACTGAAGCTGTTCAGCTATAGGGGTATGCCTAGGTTCCCTATGGTTGACTTTAGTTTCTTCCTATGATTAAATGGAGTCTGAAAATGAAACGGTAGTAGTTAAGAGTAAGTTTCTTTGGCTTTGCAAACAGGTCAAGGCTCTAAAAACTATCATAATTACTGATCATGGAAGAGAGAAAAGATTCTGGACTTTGGAAATTTGTATGTGAAAAAGAGGTTGCTGGAGACAAAACCATCGTTGAGAACAGAAGAAATGTCGGGACTGAATGCTACTGAAGAACAGAATTCATAACCAGCGTTGTAAAAAGCAGTATTGAATTTTATGATATCATCCAATTCAGGATTTTTTGCACAACTAGGTGTACGATGATTAGAATAATTAATATCTCACAGGAAAAGTGTGCCCAGACACAACATTTTATCAGATGACAACAGCGAAAGAATAAGGCTTCTCCTTATTTTCCAAATTATCTACCCTCTCCAGCTCTCGTTCTTTTTGTAAATAAAACTGTTAGCCCAAACCGATCCAAATACCTTCAAAAATATTTAAAATCCAAACCAAACCAAACTAACAAAGAACACACTTGAAAACGCTGCCCTGGAAGACGGTTATGAGTTCTGGCAAGGCACATTCAGATCCAAGCTCTCCCACTGTGCTGAGGCCTCTAGGGGTGCGGAACGTCTCCGCCCTGCGACATTCCTGAAGACAGCTGCACAGCAGCAGCAGCAGCAGCAGCAGCAGCAGCTGTGGATAGCAGGTTTCCTCCTGGTCGCCCTCTGGAAAGGAGTGTGAGCTTCTAAGAGATACTTCCAGAAACCCTTGCGGCTCGGAGCCACTGGTGACGGGCAGCTAGTAACTCGGAAGTAGTCATCGGTGGGTGGATCTGATCTTTTAGTTCCGGAGCACCACAGGTCCAGACCGGGGCTCTCAGAGGTGGTCTACTAGCTCTCCCGATGGCTGTAGGGGACAGAGGAGCGACCAGAGGCAGGTGAAGCCCCGTCAGAGAACTACACGATGGTTTAGAGAAGTGCCTTTTGCAGATCATAAGGTTTCAGAAGTTGGAGATTCGTTTGAATGAAGACTGCTTGTGGACTGACCTATTAGCAGGAAGCAGGACAGGTAAAAGTAAAATCCAGAAGTTAGGAAAACCAGCTAGCAACTTACTGCTGTATTCAAGGGTGAGGCAATGGAACTTGAACTGAGTGGCCAGATGGGTCCAAGGTTACAGGTGAGGTGAGCACACGTGTGTGTGTGTGTGTGTGTGTGTGTGTGTGTGTGTGTGTGTGCGTGCACATGCCTACTGAAGGCGCAGCCAGTGTCAGATCCGCTGAGCTAGGGAGGAGTGTGGTGCCAACAGGATGTGAGACTGCCAACAGGAAAGAGGGTGTGGTTAATAGCACACGATCCTTCCATCCCACACTCTAGTGTCTTTCTTACAATCCCATCCCCCTATCCTCGTTAACCCTTTAAAGGTCCCGTGGATTCATTGGTTAGTAATGACTGCTTCTCTTGGGTAGTTCCCATTGTATGGCTTTGGCAGGCAACTTGATACCCTAATCTCTTTAATTCTGGGAGTCTTAGCAGCTTTCTAAAATTGGAAGAGTTCTTGGCTGCTTTTCTGTCTCTTGCAGGGTCCCTGAGCCTTGCCCAGCCTTTGGTAAAACCTCTTCCTGCCTTAAACTCTGCTCAGTTCAATCCTTTGAGCATGTCCTTGGGTTTCTTCTGAAGTCTCGATCCAACCAGGTAGTCCATATAGGGAAGGGGATCCAATGACAGGGAGCAGAGACCGAGAACCCCCTTCCTGTCCATGTCCCTATCCTCCCAGGCCCCACCCCCTTGTTCCACTTGTTAGGAAAACCACATGAAGACCAAGTTGCACATTTGCTACAAGTGTGTAGGAAGTCTAGGCCCATCTCCTCCATGTTCTCTTGTTGGTGGCCCATACTCTGTGAGTCCCCACGGTCCTAGGATTGTTGACAATCTTCCAGCAGCCTCTTTGATCCCTCTGACTTGCTCACTTTTATCCCCAGCTCTTCCGCAAGACTTCCTAGGTTAAGCCTGATGTTTGGCTGTGGGTCTCTGCACCTGCCTCCATCCGCGGCTGGATGAGGCCTCTCAGGAGACAGTTGTGCTAGATTTCTGTCTATAGCCATATCAGAGTGTTATTAATAGTGTCAGAATGGGTTTCAAGTTGGAGCAAGTCATTGAGTGGCTGTTCCCTCAGTCTCTGCTCCATCTTTATCTCCGTACATCTTGTAGGCAGGACAGATTTTGAGTTGAACATTTTGTGGTGGGTGGAATGATGTCACCGTCCCTCCTCTGGACATCCTGCCTGGCTGCAGGAGGTGGCTGCTTCAGTCCCTCTGGTAGGAATCTCAGCTAAGGTCACCCTTATAGATGCCCTGTACCCTCTCCCATCCCAGTCCTCCAGCTAGTCACTGGAAATGCACCCCCTCACCCACTTTCCTTCTCACTCCCAATGCCCCCTCACCGATTTCCATTCTCACTCCTAAACCCTCTGCTGCCCCTTCTCTCCCCACACCTGATGGCCATCCCCAATCCCCTCTTTACCTCCTCTCCTTCACAGTTTTCTCTCCATCCACATCCAATGACTATTTAGTTTCCTTTTCTGAGAGAGATTTGCACATCTACTCTTGGTACCTCCTTACTACCCAGTTTCTTTGTGTCTGTGGAGTGTAGCATGGCTATCCTGCACTTTATAGCTAATGTTCATTTATAAGTAAGTACATCCCTGTGGTAGTTTGAATGTGCTTGGCCCATGGAAAGTGGCACTATTAAATGTGGCAATGTTGGAATAGATCTGGCCTTGTTGGAAGAAGTGTGCCACTGTGGGAGTGGGTCTTTAAATCCTCTTCCTAGCTGCCTGGAGGACAGTCTTCTGGATGCCTTCCCAGTCCAGATGCAGAACTCCGAGCTCCTGCTCCAGCACCATCTGCCTGGATGCTGCCATGTTCCCCCCCTTGATGAGAATGGACTGAACCTCTGAACCTGTAAGCCGTCCCCAATTAAATGTTATTCTTTATAAGAGTTGTCTTGGGGGGCTGGAGAGATGGCTCAGCGGTTAAGAGCACTGACTGTTCTTCCAGAGGTCCTGAGTTCAATTCCCAGCAACCACATGGTGGCTCACAGTCATCTGTAATGGGATCTGATGCCCTCTTCTGGTGTGTCTGAAGACAGCTACAGTGTACTTGCGCATAAATAAAATTAAAAAAAAAAAAAAGAGTTGCTTTGGTCATGGTGTCTCTTCACAGCAATAGAAAGCTTAACTAAGACAGTAGCTGTGACAGGGACTGTGAGCAGTAATAGGCCTGACCATGCTTTTGTTTGGAGGAATATGGACTTTGGGATACTGAACAATAGCATACGTGTTTCTGGCTCTAGGCTCCTCACTCGGAGTAATATTCTCAAGTTCCATCCATTTCCCTGCAAAATTCCTGATGCCTTTGTTCCTAATTGCTGAAAAGTATTCGTGTAGATGTACCAACATTTTTTTTTAATCCATTCTTCAGTTGAGGGACATCTAGTTTGTTTCCAGTTTCTGACTATTGTGAATTAAGCTGCTATGAACATAGTTGAACAAGTATCCCTGTAGCATAGTGGGACATCTTTTGAGTACATGCTCAGGAGTGGTATAGCTGGTTCTTGAGGTAAAACTATTTTGAGTTTTGTGAGAAACTGACAATTTGATTGTGTGCACTTCTCCCAGCAATGGAGGAGTGTGTCCTTGCTGTGCATCCTCGCCAGCATGAGCTATCTCTTGAGTTTTTATCTTAGCCATTCTGGTGGGTGTAAGATGGAACCTCATAGTTGTTTTGATTTGCATTTCCCTAATGACTAAGGACACTGATCATTTCTTTAAGTGCTTCTTGGCTTCTGTTGAGAATTCTCTGTATAGCTCTATGCCCCATTTTTCAATTGTGGTATTTGAATTGTTGGTGTCCAGTTTCCTGAGTTCTTTATAAATTTTGGACATTAGCCCCCTATTGGATACAGGGTTGGTGAAGACCCTTTTCCAATCTATAGGCTGCTTTTTTTCCTGTTCACAGTGTCTTTTGCCTTGTAGAAGCTTTTCAGTTTCATGAGGTGCCATATATCGATTGTTGTTCTTAGAGCCTGAGTCATTGGTGTTCTGTGAAGGAAGTTGGTTCCCGTACCAATGCATTCAAAGCTATTCCACACTTTCTCTTGTATTAGACTTTGTGTATCTGGTGTTTTGTTGAGGTGAAGCTGTAGTGTTTTAATACCAGATCTTGGAAGCTCTATGACAGTTTCATCAGCTCAATTTCAGAAATGATGGTTCATCAGTGCTGGTGTTTGCCCACTGCCAAAGTAGTTTGGACCACTCTCCCCTCCTTATGAGTGAGTTTCTTTACCTTTTCTTTTGGAGCCCATGTCCAATGATTCACCAATAGATGTATTTTCAGTACTTTGTTTTTCTCAAAAAAATTTCTGTTTTTGTCCAGGCTGATGTCAAACTCCTGGGCTCAAGTCATCACCCGTCCCAACATTCTAGATAGCTAGACTTTGGGCACACAGCACTGTGCCAGCACATTTACAATCATAATGGTTGTTAGCGTGTATTTCTGTAATTGTGTGTCTACATGCATCCATGGGTGCCGATGTGTGTAAGGCTCATCCTCCTTTCCTCTCTAGCTGCTTTTCCCTCCTCCCGTGTCTGACAGCAGCAAGCCATGGCAGAACCCAAGTGGCAGCAAGTGGCTTCCTGGAATGCAGCATTCCCTGTACAGGCTGAGGCTCTTGTGTGAGCAGCCAGTGTTACTGGCACACTTAGTTTCACATGCATCACCCTAAACACTAAGACTGAAGGGGAAACTAATCCTGTTCTCCTTTTTCTTGTCAACAGAAGCTTTTAGAAGAAACAAAACAAAGCAGAAGAAAGAGCAGAGAAGTCCAGCCTGGAAGACCGTTGTGAAGTGTGTGTGTGTGTGTGTGTGTGTGTGTGTGTGTGTGTGATGTTGAGAAAGGTTTAACCTGCTCCCACTCTCACCCCAGATGTTGGATACATGCAATCTGTGTTACAGATCAACAGATAAGTGAAAACAGAATTTTTCTTCTAGAAGTACATTTATTAAGAATAGGTTTTGTGAAAATAAGAAAAAGTTTTAAAATTATTTTTTAATTGTATGGAGGAATGTATTTATGAACATAGATGCCCATAGGGACAGGAGAGGGTGTTGCATCCCTGCAGCCAGAGGTCCAAGTGTTTGGTGGGTGCTGGGAACTGAACCCAGGTCCTTTATTAGGACAGCAAGCATTTAAACCACATAGCCATTTCTCTAGCCCTGTAAGTTATGAAAGATTAGACTATTTTTAGTAAATGGAAACCCAGGTCCTCCTTAATGATCCTCCAAAATAACTCGAACGTAGATGTGCTATGATCTAACATAACCTAGATGTGCTCTGACCTAACATAGATCTAACATAACCTTGATGTGCTCTGATCTAAATAGATCTAACATACATAGATCTAACATAACCTTGATGTGCTCTGATCTAAATAGATCTAACATAACCTTGATCTGCTACCTCTAGGATAATAAGAGGAACACTGGCAGGATCTGTGTGAGCATGATCTGGCTCGGACATGTTGCCCATTGATCGGGGGTTGATTTGGTGATCTGGCTGGCTAGCCACATTCTCCTTTTCCCCCCTCCCCACTCCACATGAGCACCATCCTTGGCCAAAGAGGAGACAGAGGAGGAACATCCTTCGAGGAAGGGGTAGGGACTAGCAATGCTTCCCTACTAGAACCACCCAACAAGCCTGCAATATCTATAACAAGAGAATGTAGCTTAGTTTTCACGTGTAAATGAGTTACTACATGGGGAAGTGTGCCTTTAAATAAACAAACAAGCAAACAAGCATCTTAGTGCTTAGAAAAGACATTTTATTAATTCTGTAGTTTGAAGCCATTCGGGATAGGAGAAGATTCTGTAGTTAAGGCCTTTGTACAGAGAAACATGCCATTAATCTCTGATAGATTTATAATTTTTTTTTTGTCGTTGATTTGTTTTTTGAGACAGGGTTTCTCTGTGTAGCCCTGGCTGTCCTGGAACTCACTATGTAGACCAGGCTGGCCTAGAACTCAGAAATCCACCTGCCTCTGCCTCTCAAGTGCTGGGATTAAAGGCATGCGCCACCACTGCCCAGCACAAGCCAACTTTTTGATAGATCTTTTGTAGTTATTTTAGTTTACTTTCATTATTTTGGTTAATACATCAGGACCATGGTCAAGGCAATGGAAATCTCAAAGTGTCTTGTTAAAGCAGACTTAACTGCTGGTGGGAGAGGAGTGGTAGAGGGCTGAGAACTGTCTAATCAAACACAAATGAAATAGTCATTTCATAAACATTCGGCTCTCCGTGCACTGGACAGCACCTGACCTCGGAGAGGTTTGTGTGTCACTAAGAGGGGATGCTTCATTGGTTACAGTGGGAAGTCCCTCGTTGCAGGTTAGTTGACAGCATCTAGCATAGTCTATCAACTAGTAGTTTCTGATTGGTTAAGTTTACATTGAATTGGGCTCAGTTGCTTCTAAAGAAACATGAGAAACTAGAACTGTGCTCTATAGTTTTATGTCAACGTGACACAACCTAGAGTCATCTGAGGGGAGGGAGCCTCAATGTTAAAAAAAAAAATGCCTCCAAATTGGGTTGTAGGCAGGCCTGTGGGCCTAATTTTCTTAATTAGTGATTGAAGGGGAAGGCCCAGACTGTAGTGATTCTTGCCTTCCCTGGGCTAATGGTCCTGGGTTCTATAAGAAAGCAGGTTGAAGAAGCCACACAGAGCATGCCAGTAAGCAGCACCCCTCCATGGCCTCTGTGTCAGCTCCTCCCTCTAGGATCCTGCCCGGTTTGAGTTCCTGTCCTGACTTCCTCTGATGATGAACAGTGATATGGAAGTGTAAACCAAAGAAATCCTTCCCTTCCCTAGCTGCTCTGGTCACGGAGTTTCATCTTAGCTATAAGACAAGGTGGTATGTGGCTGTAGGACATGGCTGTGACAGACCTGATCATGTTTTTGGGAGGACTATGGAAGGACTTTGGGACTTTGGGCTAGAAGAGCCATTGAGTGTTGAGAGCTTAGAGAGCTGTTATGAAGGATCTTGGAAGATAAACATGTTGAGATCACTGTAGATGATGGAGGCCTGGCTTGTGAAGGTTCAGAGGGAAGCAAAGACTCTACCAGGGTATTTATGTGAGAAACCTGTGGTATAAGCTCAGCTGGGGTTGAACAGCCAGCCATAATTAAGCTTGGCATCTTTGAAGTGAGACCTTTGAGTTCCTGGGACAATTGATGCTGGTTCGATGGGGCTGAAAGTTAGCAGTGATTAAGAAGAGATCGGATCACTGTGTCAAACTCTTCTGGGAAGTGCTTTCTGTTTACAGCACACATAAGCTGTGTTCCAGAGGTGGCTAAGGTTGTACTTTGTGCTGGCATCTGAACTTGAGAGTTAAGAGCCTCCCAGGTGGAGCTGGTTTTGAGGCATGAAGGGGTCATGAAGAGCAGCTGAGGCTTGTATGTGGCATTGTAGGGCTGGAGTTCCCGAGGAGAGCCCAGGAGAGGCCATTGGTGAAAGGGCAGCCCAGCTGCAGCAAGAAACCCCTGCAGTTTGGAGATGCCAGTACCATGGGCATGACCACCAAGAACAGCAGTAGCAGCGGAGTGGAGGCAGTGGAGCCCAGAATTCCAGTCGTGTGTGCTGCAGAGGGGAGAGCTGGAGAAATGACCCAAGCCTCTTGGAGGAGCCCAGAAGATTGTGAGTGGATCCCAGGTAATTGGACATTGAGTTGTTTATAGGGTTGAAGTAAACTGTTTATATTGTATTTTGTAAGAGTCCACAGTTGAAAGACTGATTTTTTTTGGCCATTTTAGAGGGATTCAACTTTTTTTTTTATAAAGATTTATTTATTTTATGTATATGAGTACCCTGTAGCTGCCTTCAGACACACCAGAAGAGGGCATCAGATCCCATTACAGATGGTTGTGAGCCACTATGTAGTTGTTGGGAATTGAACTCAGTTCCTCTTAGTCAGTGCTCTTAACCCCTGAGCCATCTCTTCAGTCTGAGGGACTCAACTTTTAATGTGTTTGAATTAGAAAAAAAGACGTTGGGCCAGGCAGTGGTGGCACACACCTTTAGTCCCAGCACTTGAGAGGCAGAGGCAGACGGATTTCTGAGTTTGAGGCTAGCCTGGTCTACAGAGTGAGTTCCAGGACAGCCAAGGCTACACAGAGAAACCCTGTCTTAAAAAAACCAAAAAAAAAAAAAAAAAAAAAATGACGTTGGGATTTTAAGAAGTTATTTACATTTCGAATGTGAGCTATCAGGGATGAATGAGAAAGGAAAGGCTTTGTTTTAACAGTGATGTGTTTGTCAAGTTGACAGGGGGTCAGTTGTGCTGAAGTTTTATGAGTTTATGAAGATTCCTGTAAGTCATATTCTTAGTGATGGAAGGGAGAGGGACCAGCTCAATGTAGATTCTGCCAACTGGGGGCTGGTGGTCCTGGGCTCTATTAGAAAGCATACTGAGTAAGCCATGGGGAGCAAGCCAATAAGCAGCAGCTTGCTTACAGGCAGTGACCCTGGCCTCTGGGTCAAACTCCAGTTTGAGTTCCTGTCTTGTCTTCAGTGAAGCACAGTGATGTGGAAGTGTGAGCCAGCTAAGGCCTCTTTCCTAGACTGCTGTGGTCATGGTGCATCACAGCCAAAGTAAGACAAGAGCCACCCATGCCTAATGGCCTCCCAGTGAAATAACCTTATTACAAGAATGAAATTGACCTGTCATTGTGTATTCTACAGTGGACTCTAGATGACTGGTTCTCAACCTGTGGGTCAGGACCGTATGGGTGCGGATTGAACGACCCTTCCATAGGACCCTCCCAAGGCCACCGGAAAACACAGGTATTTACAGTATGATCCATAACAGTAGCAAAGTTACATTTATGAAGCAGCAATGAAAGTAATTTTATAGTTGGAGGTCACCACAATATGAGACTGTACTTTTGGGTCACGGTGTTAGGAAGGCTGAGAGCCACTGCTCTAAATGAAGACTCCAAAGTGAATTTGATCATGTAAGCATTTTTTTTAGAGGAAGAAGTATCTGTGAAAAAATAGTAAACAGCTCTGAAATAGTCCAGGGACAAAGAAAGGGGTGTGGGAATTAAAAGGATACAGATACGCCAAATGGATACATATATCACAGTGAATAATTCAGAAACAAGAAAGGTGACTTTTGTGTAAAGTCTCTGGGAAGTGCAGCAAGGCCTGAATCCCCATTCCTCCATCAGAGAAGTTTTACATCCCCCCAGACAACCTTATCTGCATAGATCCATGATCTTGTGTGACAGCAGCTCTTGAGAAGGCCCAGTGCAAGCACAGTGAGACCTCAGAGCCCAGTGTGTATGGCTCTTAGTCTATTTCCCTCCTTGTCTAAGACCTTGGTCAGCACACAGGGTTCTAAGATTGTAATGTGCATAAACGTCTCTGAAAATCTTAAATACAAGTCAACAGGGCCCAAGTTTCAGTATTTCTTCTCTCTCTCTCTCTCTCTCTCTCTCTCTCTCTCTCTCTCTCTCTCTCTCTCTTTGTTTTTTGATACAGGGTTTCTCTGTGTAGCTCTGGCTGTCCTGGAACTCACTCTGTAGACCAGGCTGGCCTCGAACTCAGAATTGCTCCTGCCTCTGCCTCCCAAGTGCTGGGATTAAAGGCGTGCACTGCCACCACCACCACCACCGGCTTCAGTATTTCTAATAAGCTTCCTCAGATGAGATGATGTTCTTGGTTTTTAGAAGTTACTTTGTATAAAGGGGGCATGGAGGCACTGGAGAGATGGCTCAGCAGTTAAGAGCATTTGCTGTCCTTTCAGAGCACACAGGGTCAGTTTCTAACGCCCTTATCGTAGCTCACAGCCAGCTGTAACTCCAACTCCACAGCAAGTCTCTGTGCTCCTGTAGGCATAAGGTACACATGCATTAACACATACTTATACATATACACATGTATAAAAAAGGGACATTTCTAAAAGGATAGAGTTGGAAGAGCTCTACATAAACCCTCAAAATAGGCTCATGGAGCAGGCTTCATGGCTTTAATGCCTCATCCATGTTGTGTTACCCAACTGTGCTGCAGTGGCATTAGCACAATTTCAGGCTCTCTATTTCATGTCAATGATTTTTTCAGCCCCTTGCCTTTAATAGCCACAACTATGAACTCTTTGTTCCAATACTTGCACGCCCCTTGTTGAGGTCAACAAAACTGAGAGGAGTCGGATATCTAACGCATGCTTTAGCATTAGGCATGGAGATTCAGTGTGGAATTTACCCAGCTAGGTTTTTGGTCTTGCTGTGTTCTAGTATTTGCTCACTATGCTCCTTCCCACTTTTTTTTTTAATACTTATTTATTATTATATATAAGTACACTGTAGCTGACTTCAGACACACCAGAAGAGGACATCAGATCTCATTACGGGTGGTTGTGAGACACCATGTAGTTGCTAGGATTTGAACTCAGGACCTTCAGAAGAGCAGTCAGTGCTCTTAGCCACTGAGCCACCTCGCCAGCTCCCTTCCCTCCTTTTTGGAATGGTAATGTATATACTCTGTCACTGTGTGTGTGAAGTATGTTATTTGCTTTTTGATTTTTCAGGGGGTCACAATTAAGAGATTGCCTTGAGTCTCAGAAGAGAGTTTGAACTTTAAACAGTGTTGAGACTGCAATAGACTAGGAGGACTTTTGAGGTTAGCCTGTATCCATTTTTACATTATGCAATGGCAACAACCCCTTGGAACCAGGGAATGGAATGTGGTGGTCTGAATAAAAATGGCCCCTTATAGGCTCAATATATTTGAATGTTTAGTTATCAGGGAATGGTACTACTTGACAAGGATTAGGAGTTATGGCCTTGTTGTAGGAAATGTCACTGGAGTAGACTTTGAGGGTTTAAAATCTGAACCCAGGCCCAGTGGCTCTCTCTTCCTGCTGATCTGGATATAGAACTCTTGGCTATTCTCCACGATGATGATAGGCTCAACCTCTGAAACATTTTTGGTGCAGCTGTTCTTATTTTGTTCTGTTTAACATAGTATATGACGTTTGTTTCTCAATCTTAAGCAAAACATTTAAGCTACTCCTAAGAATTCCAGACTTCCAAAGTCCTTTGTCCTGAGACGTTCAGGTACAATCAGCCATTGTCATTGACGGAGTTGGCAGTATCTTAGGCCTCTGTGCTACCACTTTAACCACATGGCTGGCAATGTATGTGTAAACAGATCACCTGTCCTTGACTTTAGCCATATCTTGGTTCAATTTCCTTTAAGTGTCTATTGTGTAAAATAAAAAAAAAGCATTTATGCTTTTCTGATGTTATAGGGTTCTTGAAATAACCTAAATGAAGCTTGCAGCTGAAACTTTGGGAGATGAAATTAGAGAGGTGGCTATAAATATTCCTGGTGAGCTGAGGTATTTAAGCATGAATGTGAAAGCTTGGGATAGTAACAGGCTTCAAGGAGAAAAAGACAAGATCTGAATGACTACATTAGACGAGTCCAGGTGACATCAGACACTAGGAAGGTGGAGAATAAGTCAACATGAGCCACGCTAGTGAGTAAGAGTCATCAGGACTTGTTACCTTGTTATATGGAGGTGAGAAAAAAGAGGAACAAGGTATTCCTCAAGTTTCAAGCTTCAGGCAATGTTTAAGGTTTTCAAAGTAGCCAAGTATTGAGTTGGGAAGGTTAGGAGGAGTACTAAGATTGAAACAAGCTTTCAGATTGGCTTTATATACATTAGGGGGAGACCCTACAATCATTTGAGTAAACAGGTGCACAAATCAGCAGAGCCAGGCCTACAGATCCTGCCTGTGTCTAGGATCGTCTTCAGAACCCTGAAAGCCTCTGCTTAGGCCTTTGCTTGAAGTATTTTTTCAACTAATTATTTACAGAATTTTTTCTAGTACACTTCCATAATGTAGGTTGTCTGCTACATTTATTACTCTTTAGTAATTATTTACTTCCTTTTCCCAGTCTTATGTCCTTCAGTCTGGTGCCTTATTTACAATTTTCTGTTTTGGTCACATTGTTAAACAGGTCTGAAAAATGAGGAAGGGTTTGTTCGAATTTTTCGTATTCTCCTGTTCCCCTCAGTACAAAATCTCATTTCTGTTTACAATCTGAGTTCAAGAAAAGCCTTAAAGATTGCAACTCTGAGGAAGCGGGAACTGATAGGGAGTGTGGTCCTGGGTACTGCGGAGATACTATGACATGCTGTATTTTATTTAGAAGATCAAGACTTTTTGGTGAATGTGTGGTACTGAGGACTTAACACAAGTGCCCTTTGCAGGCAAGGCAAGTGCTTACCACTAAATGAACCCCCAGTTCTCTGTGTGTTGGTTTTCCAGCACTTGAGGATCCATTTCAGTGAGGTAGAGTCCCTGGATAGACAGGACTTTCTTTAGTCAAGCCCGTCACTATTGGAACTAGATCACTCTTGATAGGATAAAATTTTTGAGCAAGGGCAGGTGCATTTGTTGGTCTGTGCCAAGGTGTACCCTTGAGAAATTATGCTATATAAAAGATCTAGTGTAAGAGGTTTATTGGGAGTAGAGGGAGAGAGAGGCCGACTAGCAGGGAGACAGAGGGGAAAAGGGAGAGAGACACACAGGAGAGAATACAGAGGGAGCAGAGAGAAACATAGGAGACAACAGAGAATGGGGGAAGGGAGGGACAGAGAAATATCTGTGGTAGCTGGGGATCCTTTTATCCTCAGCTAGGTTCCTGAGAGGAGGCTAGGGGGATTGCCTGTACACTAACAATTCTATTTTTTTCTGGTCCATTTTTACAGTTGACTCAATTTAGTTTCACTCTTGTTGAGCCTGGATTTCACTGTATAGACTAGGCTTGCCTCATACTCAAAGATCCTCCTGTCTCTGCCTCCTGAGTGCTGGGATAAAAGCTGTTCATTGCCCCTACCATTTACAGTTCACCTTTATTATTATTATATTTACTGGATATTTTACTTATTTACATTTCAAATGTTATCCCCATTCCCAGTTTCCCCTCCACAAACTACTTATTCCATCCTCCCTCTTCCTGCTTCTATGAGTGTGCTCCCCTACCCACCCACACACTCCCACCTCACCGCCCTAGCATTCCCCTACACTTGGGCATCAAGCCTCCACAGGACCAAGGGCCTCTTCTCCCACCGATGCCAGATAAAGGCATCCTCTGCTACATATGCAGCTGGAGCCATGGCTCCCTCCTTGTGTACTCTTTGGTTGGTGGTTTAGTCCCTGGGAGCTCTGGGGTGGGGTGGGTTTGGTTGGTTGATATTGTTGTTCTTCCTATGGGGTTGTAAACCCCTTCAGCTCCTTCAGTCCTTTCCCTAACTCCTCCATTGGGGTCCCTGTGTTCAGTCCAATGGTTGGCTGCAAGCATCCACATCTATATTGGTCAGGCTCTAGCAGAGCCTCTTAGGAGACAGCTATATTGGGCTTCTATCAGCAAGCACGTCTTGGCATCACAATAGTGTTTGGGTTTGGTGTCTGCATGTGGGATGGATCCACAGGTGGTGCAGTCTCCAGATGGCCTTTCCTTCAGTCTCTGCTCCACTCTTTGTCCCATATTTCTTTTAGACAGGAGCAGTTCTGGGTTAAAATTTTGGAAATGAGTGGGTAGCCCCATCCCTCAACTGGAGGCCATGCCTAACCTCTGGATATGGTCTCTACAGGCTCTCCCTCCCCTTTGTTGGGTATTTCAACTAATGTCATCCTGTTGGGTTCTGGGAGCCTCTTGCTTTCCTGGCATCTGGGACTTTCTGATTGCTACCCCAAGTTCCCCATCTCTCATTGTTGCACACCTCTGTACATCACCCCTGTTTCCTCCCACACCTGATCCTCTCTTATTTTTTCCCCTCCCCCTCGTCTCTTCTTCCCAAGTCCCTCCTACCCTTTACCTCCCCTGATGATTTTGTTCCCCCTTCTAAGTAGGACTTAAGCATCCACTCTTTGGTCTTCCTTCTTTTTGAGTTTCATATGGTCTGTGAGTTATATTGTGGATATTCTGAGCTTTTTTTGCTTAATATCTATTTATCAGTGAGTACATTCTATGTGTGTTCTTTTGTGATTGGTTACCTCACTCAGGATGATATTTTCTAGTTCCATCCAGCTTGTGAATTTCATGAAGTCATTGTGTTTAATTGTTGAGTAATACTCCACTGTGTAAATGTACCAAATTTTCTGTATCCATTCCTCTTGGGGCATCTGGGTTGTTTCCAGCTTCTGGCTCTTATAAATAAGGAGCATGTGTCCTTGTTATATGTTGGAGCATCTTTTGAGTATATGCCCAGGAGTGGTATAGCTGGTCCTCAGGTAGTACTGTGTCAAATTTTCTGAAGACCGCCCCCCAGACTGATTTCCAGAGTGGTTGTACCAGCTTCCAATCCCACCAACAATGGAGGAGTGTTTCTCTTTCTATACATCCTCACCAGCATCTGCTATCACCTGAGTTTTTTTATCTTAGCCATTCTGACTGGTTTGAGGTGGAATCTCAGGGTTGTTTTGATATGCATTTCCCTGATGACTAAGGACTATATAAAGAATCAACAAAACCAGGAGCTGGTTTCTCTTTGAGAAAATCAACAAGATAGATAAACCCTTAGCTAGACTAACTAGAGGGCACAGAGACAGTATCCAAATTGACAAAAATCAGAAATGAAAAGGAAGACATAACAACAGAAACCAAGGAAATTCATAAAATCATCAGATCCTATTACAAAAGCCTATACTCAACAAAACTGGAAAATCTGGATGAAATGGACAATTTTCTAGACACATACAAGGTGCCAAAGTTAAAACAGGATCAGATAAAATATCTAAACAGTCCCATAACCCCTAAAGAAATAGAAGGAGTCATTAAAAGTCTCCCAACCAAAAAAAAGGTCAGGGCCAGATGGTTTTAGTGCAGAATTCTATCAGACCTTCAAAGAAGACCTAATACCAATACTCTTCAAACTATTCCACAAAATAGAAACAGAAGGTACTCTACCTAATTCATTCTATGAAGCCACAGTTATGCTTGTACCTAAACCACACAAAGACCCAACAAAGAAAGAGAACTTCAGATCAATTTCCCTTATGAATATTGATGCAAAAATGCTCAATAAGCCAGGCAGTGGTGGCACATGTCTTTAATCCCAGCACTTGGGAGGCAGAGGCAGGTGGATTTCTGAGTTCTAGGCCAGCCTGGTCTACAGAGTGAGTTCCAGGACAGGCAGGGCTATACAGAGAAACCCTGTCTCAAAAACAAACAAACAAACAAACAAACCTCAAAAAAAAAAAAAAACTCAATAAAATTCTTGAAAACCAAATCCAAGAGCACATCAAAACGATCATTCACCACAATCAAGTAGGATTCATCCCAGGGATGCAGGGATGGTTCAATATATGGAAACCCATCAATGTAATCCACTATATAAACAAACTCAAAGGAAAAAACCACATGATCATTTCATTAGATGCTGAAAAAGCATTTAACAGAATTCAACACCCATTTGTGTTAAAAGTCTTGGAAAGATCAGGAATTCAAGGCCCATACTTTGTAAAAGCAATATACAGCAAATCAGCAGCCAACATCAAACTAAATGGAGAGAAACTCCAAGCAATTCCCCTAGAATCGAGGACTACACATGGCTGCCCACTCTCTATCTATTCAATATAGTACTGGAAGTTCTAGCCAAAGTAGTTAGACAACAAGAGGAGGTCAAAGGAATACAAATTGGAAAGGAAGAATTCAAAATATCTCTATTTCTAGGTGATATGGTAGTATACTTAAGTGACCCCAAAAATTCCACCAGAGAATTCCTGCAGCTCATAAACAACTCAATCAAAGTGGCTGGATATAAAATTAACTCAATTTTACATCCAAAAATATATCAAAATCAGTAGCCTTCCTCTACTCAAAGGACAAACGGGGTGAGAAAGAAATTAGAGAAAGGTCACCCTTCACAATAGTCAGAAATAATATAATATATCTTGGTGTGACTAACCAAGCAAGTGAAAGATCTGTATGACAAGAACTTTAAGTCTTTGAAGTAAGAAATTGAAGAAGACCTCAAAAGATGGAAAGATTGCCCATGCTCATGTATTGGTGGGATTAATTAGTGAAAATGGCCATCTTGCTCAAAGCAATGTACAGATTCAATGCAATCCTCATCAAAATTCCAACTCAATTCCTCACAGAGATAGAGTAATTCTCAAATTCATCTGGAATAACAACAACAACAACAAAAAAAAACAAAAAACAAAACAACAACAACAACAACAAAAAACCTCAGGATAGTGAAAACTATCCTCAACAATAAAAGAACTTCTGAGGGAATCACCATCTCTGACCTCAAGGTGTACTACAGAACAATTGTGATAAAAGCTGCATGGTACTGGTACAGTGACAGACAGGTATATCAATGGAATAGAATTGAAGACCCAGAAATAACCCCACACACCTATGGTCACTTGATCTTTGACAAAGAAGCCAAAACCATCCAATGGAAAAAAGAGCATTTTCAACAAATGGTGCTGGTTCAACTGGTGGTCAGGCAGAAGAATGCAAATTGATCCATTCTCATCTCTGTACAAAGCTCAAGTCCAAGTGGATCAAGGACCTCTACATAAAACCAGATACACTGAACCTAATAGAAGAGAAAGTGGGGAAGAGCCTGGAGCTTGGGCACAGGGGAAAATTTCCTGAACAGACCAGCAATCGCTCTAAGATCAACAACAGTTCCATCTCTTAAATGATGTGCTTGACATTTGGTTTTGCACACCAGTGTTGGGTGCAGTAAGAGTTTTGTGGCTATGGATTCAATTAATAGCTCCAGATAGTTAGCAGTGCACACTTCCTTACCTACAGAAAGTTTAAAGGGCACCACAAACTACCTTCATTACTGAGGATGGAAGAGAGGAAAAATACAGATAAGGAGATTTGAATGTGAAAAAGATGTGGCAGGGGATAAACACATTTTTGTGAACAACAGAATTATTTAGACTGAATGCTACTGAAGGACAGAATTCATAAACAGTGCTATAAAAAGCAGCATTAAATTTAGAATGATACCATCTAATTCAAAATTTTTTGCACAACGGATCAATGAACTAGGTCTACATTAATTGTAATAATTAGTGTGAGAAAATTGTGCCCAAACACAATGTATCACTGAACAGCAGTGAAAAAAATAAGTCATCTCACATTTTCTACCTTCTCCAGCTCTCATTTGTTTTGTAAATGAAACTATACACCCAAATCTATCGAGATGCCTTCAAAAAACATTTAAAAAACAAAATAAACCAACAAACTACACAAATGAAAACTCTGCCCTGAAGGATGAGACTGAGAGT
This sequence comes from Mastomys coucha, assembly GCF_008632895.1. Lineage (NCBI taxonomy): Eukaryota > Metazoa > Chordata > Mammalia > Rodentia > Muridae > Mastomys > Mastomys coucha. The sequence continues at coordinate 9,679,684 of NW_022196895.1, forward strand.
CTGGATTTGGTATGTTCCAACCCAAAATCTCCCATGATTCTGATGGTGTTGAAGCCTCAGTGCGGCCTGCGAAAGGCCCTAGACCCATGACTTTGCAAGAAACAGAACCCAGAGCAAGCTTCCCCTACGTCACGCCCAAACACCTTCAGAAAGCCAGTAGCTTTGAGCATCTGGCCACTCGCTGGGTTGTTGACCCGGAAGCAATTCTGGAAGTGGGTGGTGTTGGGCTATCAGTTCCGGTGCCACACAGTTGCGTTCATTTACTGCTTGCCAGTCGTCTGGTTCGGACCTGTGCATTTGGAGGTGGTGTAGCTGCTCCAGAGCACCATGGCTGAAGAGGAAAATGAGAGCAACCAGAGGCAGGTAAGGTCCCAGCAGGGGTCATCCTTTCCCCGCCTTTGCATTCTATTCTTTTTGTAGTCGATTTTGAGACAGTGCCTCTACGTATCCGTGGTTATCCTGGGGTCTCTGCTTTGCCTGCTGCCTCCAGTGTGCTGGCATTAAAGGCATGGGCTTCTAAATCTAGCCTCCACTTTATATTAATTATAAACTAAAATAAATTCTTAAGTGGTTTGAAATGGTTACCAAAAAGGAAAAAAGCTACTGTTCCCAAATTAAAAATAACAACAAAAGAATCCAAAACAAAGATGCGCCAAGAACTTAGCAGAAAATGATGCTATGGCGTGGGGCTGACTGGTGCGTAAGATGTGTTCTGCCTGTGTGTGCGGGGGCACTCGCGCCCGCCGTGGATGCAGTGAGAAATTGTGCTCTCACAAGTGTGTGTTTGTGTTCTGGCACACGCAAGGGTATGCGTGGGTGCAGTGCATATTTTCGCTCACACAACTGTGTGTGGGCGTCTGTATGTGTTCGCGTGTTCGCTTGACGTGGGTGTGGCCTCTTCTGCATCAAGCAGGCTGGCTTGGGGTGTTTTTCCCAGCTGCGTTGTCGCATAAGCAAGTTGGGCTCGGTCTCAGTGTCACAGGAGCTAGCTTTGCCGCGGCACTATTGCCGCATTGTCAGATGAGCAGGCCTGGTCGCTCGGCTAGGCTGGGCTGCGTTGTCACCTCGCAGGCCCGTCCAGGCCGCAGCACCACACAGGCAGGCCCAGTTGTGTCGCAGCACTACCTTTGCCGCAGCACTAGCTTTGCCGCATTGTCACATGAGCAGGCCCCGCCCACTCGGCTTGGCTCGGCTTGGCTCGGGCACTGCGTCACTCAGCTCGGCTTGGCTGCTGCGTCACACGAGCATCCATCCGCATTGTCACATGAGCAGTTCCGGAGGCCCACTCGGCTTGGCTCGGCTGCTGCGTCACTCAAGAGCAGGCTCGGCTCGGCCGAGTTAACACATGAGCAAACCCTGCTGGGTTGCCGCATTGTCACAGGAGCAGGCTCGGCCGGGCTCTGCCGAGTTATCACATTAGCAAGCCCTGCTCGGCTGCTGCGTCACCCGAGCTGACTAGGCTAGGCTAGGCTTGGCTGCTGCATCACACGAGCAGCCGCATTGTCACATGAGCAGTTCCGGCGGCTTGGCTCGGCTGCTGCGTCACTCCACTTGTTATCACCTGAGCAAGCCCTGATCCGATCCGCTACTTGTCACACGAGCAGGCACAGCGAGTTAACACATGAGCAAACCCTGCTCAGTTGCCGCATTTGTCACACAAGCAGGCTTGGCTCGGCTCAGCAAGGCCTGCTGGGCTGCTGCGTCACCCGACTAGGCTTGGCTGCTGCGTCACACGAGCAAGCTCGGCTAGGCTAGGCTCGGCTCGGCTCGGCTGGGCCGCTGTGTCACACTAGCCGGCTAGGCTTGGCCGAGTTAACACACGAGCAAGCCCTGCTCGGTTGCCGCATTGTCACACGAGCAGGCTCGGCTTGGCTCGGCTTGGCTGCGTAGTCTCTTGAGCAAGCCCCGCTTGGCTGCTGCATCATACGAGCAGGCTCGGCTTGGCTCGGCTCAGCTCAGCCGAGTTGTCACATTAGCAAGCTCTGCTCGGCTGCTGCGTCACACGAGCAAGCTCGGCTCAGCTCGGCTCAGACGAGTTGTCACATGAGCAAGCCCTGTTCGGGTGCCGCATTGTCACACGATCAGACTCGGCTCTGCTCGGTTGTTACGTCACACGAGCAAGCTCGGCTCGGCTCGGCTCGGCTCAGCTCGGTTTGCCTCGGCTTGACTGAGTTGTCACATGAGCAAGTCCTGCTCGGCTGCTACGTCACACGGGCAGGCTCGGCTCTGCTCGGCTCTGCTCGGCTCTGTTCGGCTCTGCTCGGCTCTGCTCGGCTCAACGCGACTGAGTTGTCACGTGAGCAAGCCCTGCTCGGTTGCTACGTCATGGCTCGGCTCTGCTCGGCTCGGCTCGGCTCGGCTTGGCTCGGCTCGGCTCGGCTCGGCTGTAGGCCGGTTGAACTGGAGCTTTCGCAGGTGCCACAGCAGCACAGTTGCGGGTGTGGCACACATGGATATGTGTTAGCCCACCTTGAGTGTGTGTTCGAGCCGCTTGCACAGGCACTCCTATTGCAGACACTCTTAAGAATCATTTTCTTTCGGGTTAACTAATTGTTAATTCTATAAAAGTTAGCATGAACAGATTGAATGTTTATTTGTTGACTTTTAAAATCAACTTTCAGAGTGAAGAAATTGAAGCAATGGCAGCCATTTATGGCGAGGAGTGGTGTGTCATTGATGAGAATGCCAAAATATTTTGTATTAGAGTCACTGACTTCATGGATGACCCCAAATGGACACTTTGTTTACAGGTAACTTTTTTTTTTTTTTTTTTTTTTTTACATTTTTTTGCGGCCACTTTCCAGTCATTAGATCTTAATGATATTATAATTGATTTCATTGTTTATGATTGTTCAGTATGAATTGGTTTTTGGATTACCTTTGTTAATTATTGTGATTAATCAAACATAGGTATTTAATTAATCGCAGTTCACCCTCAAATCATGCTTTTGTTGATGGTTGCAGTGTTTCTTGTTATAATTCGTCTCATTATTAAACATGTTAATGTTTTGTTTATAGACTTGAGTCACCTCTTTTTGTTACTCTAACCAAAAAAAAGTTTAGATCTGGAAAGGTACCTGACAATTAAAATGAGGAAGTTAGGGGTGAAAATCATAGAGCAGATACTTGTTTCTTAATTGAGATTCAGTTGTGCTTGGAATAAATAACATACATGAAAAGGTTAGTTGTAGCTTTCTGTCTTTATTAGTTGTGGCATATTTCATGACTGGTATATTTTCAAATAAAGCATGCTAAGTTGTGAAAATTGCAGTATATTTCATAATACTGATGTTTTTCAAAATTTTATTCATTTTAAAGAATTGTATGTTTTGCAGAGTATCTTTAATGGTATTTAATAGGATATTTTAAGTATTCAGAAAAATAATTGTAAAATGAAAGTGTATCACCATTCATTGAAGTCAGAAGACAGGGAGGGCTCCTGTGCCCATTTCTTGATCATCTTCAGTTTTCTTCATCTGAACTTTAATTCTTTTATAGGTTCTTTGCTATAATTAGCTTCCATAGCATATTTTTTGTAGAATATAAATACGAAGGAGAGGATTTTTCACCTGATAATAAATAAAGACAATGGTTTGTCTTTTGTCAAGAGAAGTTAGAAACTTGTTCATTGCCTGGCTTTATAAATGTAGGTGCTTTTCAGCTGTAATCAGTGTAAACGGATTTGTTTGAAAACTTCTTTGTAGGTGATGTTACCAAGTGAGTACCCAGGTACAGCACCGCCTGTTTATCAGTTGAAGTAAGCCTTGCCTTCTCCTTTATATATTGTTGTATATCTCTGTGTATGTGTGTATGTGTATTTATATATACTTATGCTTCATATATGTGAGTACACTGTTGCTGTCTTCAGGCACACCCGAAGAGGGCATCAGATGCCATTACAGATGGTTGTGAGCCACCATGTGGTTGCTGAGAATTAAACTCAGGATCTTCGGAAGAGCAGTCATTACTCTTAACTGCTGAGCCATTTCTCTAGCCCCTTTATATTTTTATAAAAATATTTTACTGTCAATGATAATCTATATAGTCATTGTGTTTATAGAAAATACTTTGTTTAAAATGAAGATAGAAATTAAAAGCATCTTTTACTCGGTATAGAGAATTTTACAGAATGATGTAAAACACACTAATGAATATTTGAAATATATACCTAATTCTTGAATAATGTTCTTTACTGTGTTTTATTCAATCAGTGCTCCTTGGCTGAAAGGGCATGAACGTGCAGAGTTATCAAACAGCCTTGAGGAGATCTATGTGTAAGTGACAGGGAATTTTTCACAAATATTTTCCTAGTGGTTTTGCTCTGAGCTTTTGACAGATGCTTGTCCTTTTCCTGGACCTTTTGTTAGGTTGTTTCGTTAACAAAAGTATTTACTTTAAGCAAACTTAAAAGGTTAGTTGCATAACTTTATATGTGCATTTGATAGAAAAATATGGTAATATTTAAAGTTAGACAAAACAACACTTATTTGGCTTTTGAAGACATATTTAGAAATGCTGTTCTTGTGTATTCTCATAGAACACGGAGGGTAAAATGATGGTGGAAGAATTTCAACCATAACTATTTGTTAATCTTCTCAATATTTGATAGTTCTCTTGAACTAATCTAAAAATCCAAGATCCTGCAGAAGCACTGTTTTTCATCCATCCATTCATCCATTCATCCATCCATCCATTCATTCATCCATTCATCCATCCATCAAACACTACATCCAGGCAGTATATTAGATCCTAGATATACATGGTTTAGCAAAACTAGAGATTATCCCTTTCCATAGCTTTTAGAATTTTCCAGTGTGAAAGTAGAAGGCATTGCAGCACTTTAAAAGTGAACACAGCTCTGCGGCTGTAATAACTTTTGTCAGAACAAAGCCAGACAGCGGGATGGTAATTAACTGTGAAAGATTTATTCTAATCTGGCTTGCTTGCCTAAGAGCTGACTTAATTAGCTCACACTAATTTCAGTGAGAGGAGGCCAGAGTATAGTAATGGTGACATGAAATGGGATGGTAAGAGATCAACATGGCAGGGGAAAGACCAGGAAAGGTGGACAGGAGGATATGAGTTCTGTAGGCACTGGCTTAACCATGAGAATTGTTGGAGGCTCAAGTTTGAGTAGTGGGATAAGAAGTGAACCTGCTTCTCTGTGGAGGTTGACTGGAAAATAACAAAAACTGATGACAGAAATTTGTTGGGAAGCTGGTTTGTCAAGAGAAAATATGGTTGATTTGGATTTATGAAATATATGATTTACTAAACCAATTCTGGATTATCAGTTTGTTTTTTCTGAATCCAGGAATTAGTAAGCATTCTATTATATGTTCTAGGTGTCTACCCTGTTTGGTACTATGAGAGTGCCCCCTTTATGCCCCAGGGATCAAGGCCAGGTTTCTTTTCCTCCCAAAATATTTAATTAGAAAATGGTAAGTCACCCTGGAATCCTTATCACTTGTCCTTCCTAAAAGACTTTTCTTGGGTCCCTACTTAGTGATTCTGTTATCCTTAATACACAATTACTTCTTTAATCACTTAAATGTTTTTGATACCTGTTTTAACATTACTGGCCATTCCAACGTTTGTATTTCCAACATACTTCTTTGTGTAATCCAATTAATTTTCCTTACCAACTTGTTTTCAGTTGCTTGCAGTTATACATGTATACATCGTATATGTATGCATATATGCAATTGCATGTATGTACATGTATGACTATATAATCCTATGTATAATTATATAATACATACAGTTATATAGCTGGTGCTTACTTTTAGCTCATCTTTTTTTATTTATTATTTTTTTAAAATCTTTTCATGCTTGATTTCCATCATGTTACCACACTTTCATGCTTGCCCGTGGCAGTGCCATGACTGTGCAGTGGCCTCTCACCTACCTGTGCATGAGTCTAGAGGCTTGTGCACTAAGAGAAGCTTCTTGCAGGACAAACCTTTGCCTCTTCTATCTCATTCAGAGATTTTTTAAAAAGTTAACTCTAAAGATAAGTGGGAGGTCATCATGCTTTGATTAGTAAAAGTGTTTGAATAGCAATTACAGTCTAAGGACAGTGTTTTCATATTGATTAATAGCAATGTGAATTGATGTTTTTTTAAAAAGTTTTATGTGACAACTTTTAATGATTTTATATATCCTAGTTATGGGCATTAAATGAAAAATATTACTAACTTTAAAAAATTAAATATAAATCTATCAATATAGTTTTTAATGTTTATATTTTCATGATATAGTATTATTAAGTTGTAAGTATCTAGTATAATTTTGAATGGTAAATTTAATATTTGTCTATTATATAAGAATATAAACAGACTGTGGTTAGTGGCCACTTAGGTAAGAAGGTATGAATCTTTTGGTAAACACTTTTTATATTCTATATACCTTTTTTTTGCTAGGAATTTGAGATTTAAAAATAAAGATGAAGAGCCAAGTGTGATGTTATACACCTTTGACCCAGCATTTGGAAGGCAGAGGTGTATAAAGCTTTGTGCGCTCAAGGTTAGCCCAGTCTACGAGTCAAGGACTGCATAGTAAGACTACCTCAAAACAAAACAAATTAAGATGGGGAGGTCTAGAGTATAGTTCAGTGCGAGCACTCTTGCCTCGAGTGTGTGGATACTTGATTTAATCACCAGCTGCACGCACACACAAATCAAGATGAATGAGGTACTGACTGGGTTTGGTTACCAGCAACACATCCATATGCACACATATATGCATGACGCACACAGGAACACACACATATACATGTGCTCACACACACACAAACTTGACTGTGTACCTACAGAATTTTAGTAGCTTGTCTAAAGCTCAGGTAGGCTGCATTAAGGCTGTTTTGGTCAGGCTTCTGTAATCAGCTTTTGAATAGTATAACTTTCTTGTGTTTGTTTTCATCACAGTAGAATGAGGATTAAGTGGCATCATACAATATACATTATTTAGCACACAGTAGTAGTTTGCTAACTTTGAGCCATTTCAACAAAACTTGAGGTAACTTGCAGAGAAGAGGTTTGTCTCAGCTTATAGTTCTGGAGACCCCCATGTATCACTCAGCAGCCCTGCTGCTTCGGACCTGTGGTAAGTCAGCTTGTTATAAAGTTTGTCAAACAAACTCCTGGGATCCAGAGAGCATAAACAAAAAAAAAGATGCAGCTTTTGTCAATTAATTAGCTTCTGATTCTATAAAGGCTTTCATTAGAGCAATGAATGGCAAAAGTTTGAAGACCAGTTTTTTGTTTTTTAATAAGAGTCATACTAGCTGGGCAGTGGTGGCGCACATCTGTAATCCCAGCACTTGGGAGGCAGAGGCAGAGACAGGCAGATTTCTGAGTTCGAGGCCAGCCTAGTCTACAGAGTGAGTTCCGGGAGCCATGGCTATACAGAGAAATCCTGTCTCCAAAATAGAAAAAAAAAAAAAGAGTCATACTATACTGTAGTTGATATTTAAAACATAGAAACAAATTCTTATAGCAAGAGAAAACAAATATATAATATGTTAACAAAAACCATGCTTTTTTAGTGGTAGACTTGGGGTCTGTGGTACAGAATGATTCCTACTTTACCCAGAATGCTTCATACACACTGGGCTCTTTGTGGTGCATGCTCAAGGAACTGTCTTGTTAAATGCTAGTGCAGACAGAAGCAGCAATGTGTGAAGCTCAGTAGAAGTGCTCTCAGGTGCTTCTTCATGGGAAGCCATGGTGAGAAGACATTTGAAGTGAAGATTGAGTTTCTTCTTGCTGTGGGAAATTGCTAATTGTAGAAACTCTTCAAAGGTATTATTTTTCAAATGCTGAGTGTGGAGTTCAGGTGTGGTGACCCTTTCTGTAAGCCCAGAACTGAACTGATGAGAAAGAACATGGATTCAGGATGGCTTTTGCTACATACAGTAAGACCCTGTCATAGAGAACAAAATCTGAATGTGGATTTGTAGTTAAAAAGGAATGATTTTTAGATTTCGGAGGGAGCTAGTGAGTGCTGACTGGCTAGTCAGCATTTTGGTACTTCTTGTATATAGTAGTTGTTCAGTATGAGTTCTGTCACTAATGTGAGGTGACATGAAGAACGCAGTGGCGTGAGAGTAGGACATAGAACTCTCTATAAAGCTCTGATTTTGTTCAGAAGATGGTTGCCAACACTGTGAAGGTGCGATGTTTTACTCTGCGATAGCCCCAGGACCTCATGCAGTATACTGTCATGTATACTGGAGGCTTGAAAGGATGGGCTCCCATGCATTCAGGTCATCGAGTCTTGCTTTTCTCCCAAGTCTCCTAGATTGAAGATTCACCTAGGACGGACAAACCTTTAGCAGTATGTGCATTTGGATTCCATACAAATCTATCTCAGACTATTAAAGTGCCCTTATCATTAGCTGTTTGGTAGGGGAGCAAAATGCAGTTGCTTTGAGCTTCAGTTCTTACTTCTTATTGCAGTTTGAACCTTCTTAATTGCTAGCAAAGCTGTTGGACAAGCTAACTGGTCTTTTTAAATTTGTTTTCTCATCTCTACAATGGGGACATCATAATGAAATTTGAAATGTTGTGAGGTATACATTTAATATATTTGGATCTTGCACTGTCCAGAGCAAACAAGAGTGGATATTGTTGAAAAGAAATTCTGTCTTTACAAACCTTTCCCATTAACTTCTGTGCTAAAAGGAACACAGTATTAGGGCTAGGAGTTATAACCAATGAGAATGGGTGGGTTTGAGGGTTAAAAGAAAGTAATGAGGCACTGCTGTGACATAGTTTGGGCACTTTTCTTCTTTTTCTTTTTTAAAGATTTATTTATTTATTTTACGTAAGTACACTGTCACTCTCTTCAGAGACACCAGTTCATTGGATCCCATTACAGATGGTTGTGCGCCACCATGTGGTTGCTGGGAATTGAACTCAAGACCTCCTGGAAGAGCAGTCAGTGCTCTTTAATTGCTGAGCCATCTCTCTAGAACTGTTTGGGCATTTCTTTAAATACACATCAAAGCTAAGATAATGCCACTCTAAAAATGAGATACTTGGTCTTTATTTTTATTGGTGTGCTATCATTTAACTTCCAAACTTTTAACATACTCTTTTGCTTAGTGATTTGAGATGAGTTTAATTACCTGAGGCAGCCAAACATTTTTGAAACCAAAATGAATCAATTATGCAGGAGACTAAATTTGTTTAAAAATTTTCTTTATGTATATAAAACTGTTGAGCTACATTCATCTTTTAGATCTCTTTAACTAAATTCCTCCAAGTGTCCTGATACAGTCTATATATGCCTTATTGAAGGATTTGTGGCCAAAACAAGTAGATTAGATTGTTTAAAAAGTGGAGAAGAGCCAGTGGTGTCTGGACACAAATCTGAAACAAGATAGAAACAAGTCATGTCTACACCTGTCTCAGTTAGAGTTCATATTTAGATAATTTTTTTCTTCTTTGGATGCAATTGTTCATCTAAAGTTTTAAGTAAGGTATATTAATTTTTGAGCCATTTTGAGTCCTTAATTAATGTTGGTATACAAAATATATATTATTCAGACATAAGTGTTGGTAAATTTTATCGATTATCTTTTTGGAAAAGTCATGATTGGGTCTTATAATATAGTGACTTAGAATTTAAATGTAAATAAACTTCTTGAATTTGAGTTGTTACACTTTTTAAATAATGAATTTTTTCCCTGATTTTGTTTAGGCAGAACATTGGTGAATGCATTCTTTACCAGTGGGTGGAGAAAATAAGAGATGCTCTGATACAGAAATCTCAAAGAACAGAGCCAGGTAAGAATGAGTGCTAACTCTTTGTGTTCTTTTCATTTGGAATACTTAAATTTTCATATAGCTGATATAATTGAAATTACACATGAAAACCTGTGTTCTGGTTTGTTATTTCTTTTTGTTCTTTCCTTTTTTCTTTTTTTAGGTGGGTTGGTTGTTTGTTTCTGAGACAGGGTTGCTCTGTGTAGCCCTGGACTAGAACTCACTCTGTAGACCAGGCTGTCCTAGAACTCAGGGACATGTACCTAGCATTACAAAACCACGAGTTTGATCCCCAGCATTACCAAAACAAACAAAACATTAACAAAGAATATATAAATATTTTATATATGTATACACATGCATGTATATGAACATATATATATATGTATGTATACATACATATGAAAATCCTGTACCCATTATGTTGTATTCTAATTTTTTAAGTAAAAAAACAAACCAAAACCTTGTTGAAGAACTAACTAGGGCAACAGTTAGTGATCAGGGTACAGAATGAGAATTCTCTTCTCCAGGGTATCTGATTGTCAAGCAATTAATTTTTATCTCAGTATATATTTTATTTTTCTAGAATAAAATCTTTAAAATTTTAGATATGCCCACATATTGTAAATTTTTAAAAGAAATCAGAGCTTAGTTTAAACTTACAGAAGTAATACAAAAAGCTCTTTTTATCTTTTACCTGATTGTCTTTTGATCTTGTATAACAGTGACATGACTAGCAAGAATAGAAGACTAACAGTAGTATATAATACCGTTGGGGCAGTTAAAGAGCTTACTCAGGTTTCACGAGCCCTCCCACTAAAGTCCTTCCAGTCGCTGTTGTGTTCAGGGTTCTACACTCCATTTGTTTATTAGTTCGATTTCTTCTGTTCTGTAATTGGCTCCTCAGTCTGTCTTTAACTTCTTAAACAAATGCATGAGCACGTGTACGTGTGCATTTGTGTGTGTTCATGTGTGTGCAGGTGCATATATGTGTGTACATGGAGCTAAAGAAGAACTTTGGGTGTCATCCTTAGAAGTGATGGTCCGCCTCCTTTGGCACAGAGACTCTCATTGGCCTGGTGCACTCCAGTCAGATTAGACTGGCTCGTCTGTGAACCTCATGGATCTTACTGCTTTTGCCTTGTCAGTGGGAAGGATTCTCAAACAGAACTAAGGTCCTTGTGCTTCTGTGGAGGCAGTGTGACTGAGCTCTCTCTCCAGTCTTTTTCCTTTTGTGTGGGAGAGAATTTGGTTTTGGTTTGTTCGTTTGCTTGCTTTGGTTTGCGTTTTGTTTTTTAGGGGGCAAGAATAGGGTCTTGCTATGTTGCTCAGTACCTAGGTTGTCCTGAAACCCTCAAACTCACATAATAAGCTTCTTGCTTGCTTCTTCCAGGGAACTGGGACTGCAGGCTTGCGGTGCTCCTTAAGCCTGTGCTGAGGTTCTTCCTTTTCTCCTGGGGATTGAAGCAAGTACTTGCCCATACTAGGAGTACATCCCCACTGGGCAACTTCTCCATGGCTTTCTGTTCTTCCTTACCCACAGTTTTAGTGCCCATCAGGAGATCTCCTCAAGAATGTTATCACCCTAATTCTTACCTCACAGTGATCCTCATGTCCGCCATTTATTTCTTAGAAATCTTTTGTAAGAAAAATCATGATTCCTTCTGTTGAAGAATGATGGTGTGTAGATATCAAGACCCAATTCTTTTAGTTTCTTTGTTCTGTTTTGATTTTTTTTTCTTTCTTGAGACAGAGTCTCATTGTATGGCCTGGAACTTGCTATGTGGACTAGGCTGGCCTGGGACTCACCAAGATCTGCCTGCCTCTGTCTGTCTCCCTAGTGCTAGGATTCCAATGATTTTTGTAGGTGTGATTTCTTATTTGCTTCGTGGTTCAATCCTAATGTCTCATTTTCACATAGACGACACAGAAGTCAAGAACAAAACTGAAGAGGAAGAGGTTGAGTTCGAAGACGAACCTATTCTAGACAACCCGCCGGAAAATCCAGTTAAAACATTGGACCTCAAAATCAGTGAAACCCCACCAGGTATGGTGTTCCTAACTAGTTTCTCTGGAGAAGTGGGTGCCGATGTTGTTCTTGGGATGTCTAGAGACTTAGCGCGCGCGCGCACACACACACACACACACACACACACACACACACACACAATGAAATTTGGAGGAGCTTGTTTGTTTGTTTTTTGGTTTTTGAAGATAGGGTTTCTCTTCTGTAGCCCTGGCTATCCTGGAACTCACTCTGTAGAACAGACTGGCCTCAAATTCAGAGAACTGCCTGCCTCTGCCTCTCAAGTGCTGGGATTAAAGGCGTGTGCCACCCCACCAGCTGGAGATACTTGCTTGCAGATAGTTGCGTTTTGGTTCTTAGTACCTAAGGTAGTTGGATTCTCCATTATAGTTATCATATGTTTTTTTTTTTTTTTTTTTGAGACAAGGTTTTTCAAGCCCTTCCTGTCCTAGGACTTTCTGCCCTCAAACTCAGAGATCCACCTGCCTCTGCTTGTCAAGTGCTCAGATTAAAGGCTGCTGGAATTGCAGGGACACATGCACAGCTGCTGCAGGGATTGCAGGGACACATGCACAGCTGCTGCTGGGATTGCAGGGATTGCAGGGACACATGTACAGCTGCTGCAGGGATTGCAGGGATTGCAGGGACACATGCACAGCTGCTGCTGGGATTGCAGGGATTGCAGGGACACATGCACAGCTGCTGCAGAGATTGCAGGGACACATGCACAGCTGCTGCAGAGATTGCAGGGACACATGCACAGCTGCTGCAGGGATTGCAGGGACACATGCACAGCTGCTGCAGGGATTGCAGGGATTGCAAGGACACATGCACAGCTGCTGCAGGGATTGGTAGGGAGTTACTTGCTTAGATTTGCCATATAATTTTATTTATATTGCAGTTCTTTTCCTTTATTGCTAATTTTCTTTTAAAAAAATATTTGACTTTATAGAAACAGAAGAATTGCCTCCAGTTGCTCATGGCGTTCCCATTACAGACCGCAGGAGCACTTTTCAGGCACATGTGGCCCCCGTCGTCTGTCCTGAACAGGTGCGTGACATCTTCCCCATCTTAAACCCAGAGCACTAGTGCAGTCCTCGTAGGCACCTTCCCTCTTCAGACTCCTAGATTCCTGTGAGCAAGAGAGATTTGTTTGTTTCTGCTTCCAAAGCTGTGTGCAAACTTCATTTTTTCTTTTTTTGAAGATTAAACTAGGTCATGTGTGTACTACAGTCCTGGGGTAGGAGCTTATTCTTCAATGGGTCTTGAAGAAGAGAATGATAATTCTACTGAATATGTGAAACCAAGTCCATTTAACTGTTCCATGATGAGGGGGCATGTGGACAGATGTGCCAAGTCTAGTCTTCCATGTGGATTCTTTTTCTCTGTTATTTATGTTATTCCTACCAGCAGATGTAAATGGCATTCATTCTTGAAAAGCTCTGTTTGTAGGTCTTTGTCGCTCCTAAGTCTTCCCAGCAGATCTGTCGTCATTTCTGTGATCCAGCAGAAAGTACTCTATATTGATGTACTAGGTGGTTCCAGTTGTAGTGTCAATGCAGTTCTTTAGCACTCCCTCTGCTGTGTTTCTGCATGAACCCCACCCTCTTCCTGCTGCTGGGAATCAGTCCCTGACCTTCACACATCTAGGCTAGTGCTCCTCACCCCAGCCCTCTAAGCAACTCTGAAGCCTTGGCTCTTAGGAATAAAGTTCTTTTTATAAGGACTTTACTCTCAGGTGCTCAGAGAGGAAGTTTTCTTCTCCGTCAGTGTGTGCTAAGGAGCACCGCTTTTCCTTTCAGCTGATTGATCTTTCCTTCTGAAGTCTCATTCTATCCTTGGCTTTTGCTCAGACTCCTCCAGGGTCCTTCTTAGACACTGTTCTGAATTTGTCCATCCTGGTTCCTCTTTCTGTGCTTGGTCTTCCTTAGGCTGTGTGAGAGCTGAAGTAGTCTTCAGCATAATTGTCTATTGTACTATATTGATCGAATGAAAGTGGTAACTCGGGACCACAGATGGCAGGGTGTGGGTTAAACTCGGTCTCTCTGTGGCTACCTTGGGCTGTTCCAGTGTTTTGGAGTTTGTAGCAATCTACCTTCTCCCCTCCTCATGCAGTCTTTGCTGATTCCCACTGTGTACGAGGGAAAATCCAAACTCCTTCCACATAGCCTTTATGCTTGGTTCCTAATTTACCATTCATGCTGTACTTTCCATAACTTCTTCATACAGCACTGTGTAGCATTGCCTCAGCCTCTTTTCCTGTTCCTCGTAGGGCTGACAGAGGACATACAGACACCATTTAAAGCTGAGTCCCAAATAAACATTCATGGGACATACTTAAATTTATTTATCTATTGTAAATTTACATTGAAATGTATTTGTTGTTGATTTAAAATTTTGTTTTGACTGGAAGGTTTTTATTGTTATTTAGTTATGTTACTTATCCAATCCTCCTATTCCCTGCATTGGCCCTGAGTGAATGTCTTCTTCATGTCTCCTCCTTTCTCTTGTCTCTTGATGCAGAAAACCTGCCACTTAACTAGCGCTGGCTTAGGCATCATCTGTGAAGGTCGCCTAGCTCCTAGAGGCAGTTGTGATTTTATAGCATTTGGACTATTCCATTGCTGTACCCCTGTCCTAGAGTGTGTACATTCAGGAAATTTGAGAGCTAAGTTTCTGGAAATGCTTACATTTACATGAACAGTTCTCTATTTGGGGAACACATTTTCATATGTTGTGCCTTAGACATACAGACTAAACATCTGTTGGTAACTAGTGTTTAGTAATAATGCTAATGTCTGCCCCATTAAGTCAGTTCAGAGCTTCAAAGATACATTAAGTGACTGTTCTGCTATAAATTTATATCAAATCACTTTAATTCTACTTTCCTAGCATTTACAGAGAAAATAAAAGGCATATTTGTTTATTTCTATTACTGCTGTTTTTGAAGGTGAAACTGGTTCTTTCCAAGCTGTATGAGAATAAGAAGATTGCCAGTGCCACCCACAACATCTATGCCTACAGGTGAGTGGCTGTCAGGTTTTACAACATGCAGTTTATAAACAGTGGTTGGGAAAGTGTGTAGGATTGTGAGATAGCTGCTTTTTATTACAACAGTAGACCTGTGAAGCATTTGAAAACTGCTGAGAGACAAGTAGCTGGAGGAGCACAGTGTTGTCTACTAGATACAGTCACAGTCGGTGGGCATGGTTGTCTACTAGATACAGTCACAGTCGGTGGGCATGGTTGTCTACTAGATACAGTCACAGTGGGTGGGTGTGGTTGTCTACTAGATACAGTCACAGTCGGTGGGCGTGGTTGTCTACTAGATACAGTCACAGTCGGTGGGCATGGTTGTCTACTAGATACAGTCACAGTCGGTGGGTGTGGTTGTCTACTAGATACAGTCACAGTCGGTGGGTGTGGTTGTCTACTAGATACAGTCACAGTTGGTGGGTGTGGTTGTCTTTTCTGTGAGAAGTTTACTCTTTTTAAATACTTGATTCAGTTGCGTCTTCTTTGTGTGTGCACATGCATATGTGTGTGTGCACAAGCATAAGCGTGAGCTTTTCTGTATGGTGCCCAGAGGTCAGTGTTGGGTGTTGTCCTCTGTGGCTCTCTCCATAATTTCTTGAGACAAGGTCTCTTACTGAACCTGGAGCCACTATTTTGGCTGGACTAACTGACTAGTACACTCTCCTCATCTGGCCTTTGCCTGTCAGTGCTGGGTTACAGGCAATACATCGCCCGCCATAGCCAGCTTATACAGGGTGCTGGGGACATGCGGCCTTAGGTCCTCACGCTCATGCAGAAACCACTTCCTCCTACACGGTGTCCCCAGCGCCTCACCTTTTTAAAAAAGGAGATGCAGAGAGAATTCAAAGGAGGGAAAATGGTATAGTAGAATTATCAAAAGTATTAGCTTGATACATATTTCAGATTTTTCCAAAGGTTGTTTTTAAACCTTTTTAACTAGTATACAGCAATCCCTACTCCTGTGGGTAATGAGTTCAGAGTGCAGTGCTGCCTTCCTTGGGAGTATGAAGGCAAATGTTTGCTGATTTGCAAATGAAGACACAAAGAACGTTTTATAATACACAAAATAGTAAGATTAGAAATGTAGTTTAGACCCAAAATGAAACAATATAGATATAGGCACTTGGTGTAAATTTAAAATTCATCTGAATGTTTATAAAATCTAGATTAGCCAAACATCAAATTCAAAAGACTCAATTTGCATAAGGAAATTTTCTCTATTAGTAGGTTCACATGTTTTTTTTTTTTTTTTGGTTCACATGTTAAAAAAGAAGTTATTTATGTGTATGAGTGTATGCCCTCCTGAACAGTATCTGGATAGACATTTAATGTATTCCTTTTGTCTATCTGTCTGATTTATTTATTCATCCTTCCATTTATTTATTTTAGACAGGGTCTCATGTAGCCTAGGCTGGCCTCAAACTTGCTTTCTTGGGCATTCTACTCATTCTGCTTCTGCCCTCCAAGTGTTGGGATCACAGTCACATACCACTGTGTCCCACAGTATATTGAAATCTTGGTAGCTGGATTAAATGAGAGGAAGAGCATGAACCGTTCACACAAGTCTCTCATCTCCCTCAGTGCCCTTAGCTTTTCTCTGTGTCATAGGCTCTTAGAAGACTGTAGTGTGCTACTTTTCAGATAGCACTTTCCAGTTTCTCTTGAATAGTGCCTGGCACAGTGTGTTCCCAGTTGACAGCTGTCAGTGTCTACTCTTTATTACCTCTGAGCTTTTAGGCTAACAGGAATTGCATATGTAAATTCCTCTTCTCATAAAAGTACCTCTGGGTTCTAGTATCCCTGTCCAGAGGAACGCCTCAAGACAGAGTTCAAGAAGGATTTTTAAGACAAATATGCCAATTTTGGAAGTGATCATATTGATGACATTAAATAATTGAGACTAACATTTGCTTATTTTCATTTTCAAGGTAGGGTTTCTCAGTGTAGCCCTGGCTGTCCTGCTCTACGGGGCAGCCTGGGCTTGAACTCAGAGATCTGCCTGCCTCTGCTGCCCAAGCTCTGGTATTAAAGGCATGCACTGTCACCCAGCGAGGACTAACATTGACGATGTGATGTAGTACACATCTTGTTATATTTTGGTGTGTCAGCATATACCCCTTTTTGTATGTCTGCAGGATATTCTGTGAGGATAAACAGACCTTCCTGCAGGACTGTGAGGACGATGGAGAAACAGCTGCCGGGGGCCGCCTTCTTCACCTCATGGAGGTGAGTGCAGAGTTAAACTCTTGAAGTTTGTACTTGTACCTGACTCTGTCTCAGCAAACCACGTAGGAATAAGGAAGAGATTGAATGATGTAAGAGCCGTCCCAAGCATTGATTGAGGTGGTGTCGTCTTCACTGGCTCCAGGTCAGAGCACAAACACATCCCACCAAATGCCGTGCTTTCCAGGAGATAGTACAAGGTTGTTGCATTGCTGTAATAATATAGCTCTGGAAAACTGCTTTTTGTTTTCCTGGCAATGGCTTCCCTGTCTTTTTTTCTTTCCATCTTTGTGAAACTCTCTTGGCAGTTGGATGGTGAAATATGGTTATGTTCATAATAATTCATTGTTTAGAATTAAATTGATTGAGCTATTTTCTTCTTTCAAAGTGTATGTACTTTTAGTAGCCTTTAATTTTATTTTTTTAAGCAATAATCTCTTCCTTTTTAGAAATAATTTTCCTTCTTTCAAAAAGTCACTTATTTTTACGTATATGGATGTTTGTCTGTGTACCATGTACATGCAGTGCCAACAGAGGCCAGAGAGGACATTGGATTTCCTGGTGGTCGAGCCTCTCTGTGGTTGCTGGGCCTCTCTCAATGATGCTGCAAGTACTCTAATGAGTGACCCATCTCACCAGCTCCTCTACTTAATTTTCAGTTTTTTTCCTGTTTTCTATTTCTGTTTTTCTTACAAATCTTGTTCAGTTTTTATATTAATTTGAATTCCTTTATTCAACTGTTCCCAACCCTAAGTTTCTCTGGGCCCATTTTAGTTTGTTTATCTTGTCTGTTTTTTTCATCCTGCTGGGTCTGATCATTGATTGTCTATTAATTTTAAGAGAGGGCTATTTTTTTTCTTAGGAAGTTACTATGTTTTCTACTATGTTTTCTTCTACTTCTGCATGTGGAGTTTGCTTTTTAACTAGGCCTTTCTCTCATAGGAACTTTGTTTTGTATAGGCAACAAGCCTGAGCTCTGGCAGGCTTTCCTTTAAAGGCAGCATTGGACAGGGTACAGCTGCTTCTTGTGAGGCCTTCTGATCCTCAGTTGTTTGTTCAGAACCAGGTTATTTTGTGTGTCTCTTTTTGGTTTTTTGCTTACTGGTAAAAGACTGCCTAAATTTAGCTTTCTGGTAAGAGTCAGTAAGAGCGGGAACCCTACCTTCATGGTTTCCCCTCTTGACAGGTGGCTCCAAAGTTGAGAGTTTGAGGGTACTAGAACAGTGCATTGACTTGCCAAGTTCTCTTTGTCCTAACATTTCATCCCAGAGTTGTTAGCAGCCTTATTCAGTGTGTGCTGTTTTATACACAGTCATTTCATCCTTCTTAAAACTACCTGTTTGTATGTCTAATTATGCTTCTAAAAATAACAGATTTTGAATGTGAAGAATGTCTTGGTGGTAGTATCCCGCTGGTATGGAGGGATCCTGTTGGGACCTGATCGTTTCAAACACATCAACAACTGTGCCAGGAACATCCTGGTGGAGAAGAACTTCACAAATACCCCTGTGAGTACTTGATGCTGCAGTGATTGGCTGCTTTCACTGAGACTGTAGAGATACAATTCAGAGGGCGGCAGTAGGGGCATACAGTAGTGAAGTGTGGACTCAGTCACACGATCGGACAGTGTGAGTTTACAGGTCTGTAGGGTTTTTATTAGAAAAGGAAGTTGAGGCCCAGAAAGACGTGAGCTGTCACACTGTGTCCATGGTCTGGAGGCTCCTATAAAGGCCCAACCTTCCTTTAGTACCAGAGTGTCTGTGCTTCTCTTGCAAGTCTGTAGATGTGTTCTTTGTATTTTGAGGGTTTTTTGCTTATGCTTTACATATGTTCATAACTATTTAGGCTTTATTGCATTACTTGGGAGAATGAGAAGAAATGAAATAATGAGATTTTTTCAAGCATAAATATACTAGGTGAAATGTTTCTCTTGACTAGCCTTGACTGTCATGAAATACTACAGTAGACTATGTCAGAGTGTCTTCAGGCCCAGCACAGATATTTGAAAGTACATAGGCTTCACGGTGTAGACAGTCTGTGGAATGCTCTGAGGTCTTGTACATGGCTGTGGAGGTGCTTCATTGAATGGTTTCTCTTCCAGGATGAGCCACCTAAGACTTCGGGTGGAAAGAAGAAAGTGAAGAAAGACAAGAAGAAGAATGAGCATTAATACTTGAACCTGTGTGAAAGGTTAATTTTCCAGCCACTGTGTACATGTTCCCAGTGGTCACAGAGTACATTAAGATAGCACACTGACAGCTCAAGTCAGCCAGTTCATCATCATTCCACCAGCATTGTGTTTCCTGCTCTGGTTCCACCATTTGCCAGAACTAGAGAATTTAGAGCATACTCACATGTGTTTCACATTTACTTGGGAGAACTGCTGTGAGCTTATTTGCCATTTCATATAATACTAGGAAGTGACACATGCACAGTGTTGTTCCTGAGCTAAATGTCCATTTCAGTATTGTCATGTGCCTTTGTTAGGTGGGGAAGACGTGTCTCCAGGGGAAGAGAAATGACACATTTCTTGTGATAGAAGGGAATAGAAATGACACATTTCTTGTGATAGAAGTTACCATGCTGTTAAATGAGCATTGCTTTTACTGCTCCTGATAGCTTTTCAGAGTGGGAGCACATTGAAGACAGAGGTCTTGGGGAGTCTTTCTCTTGTGACCTCACAAGTTAGTCACGCTTCCTTTCATAGTATTCATCATGGAGTGATAGTTTACGTGAAAACCCAGGAGTATTCATCTGTGATCATGTGCCAAAGTGATAGTTTACATATTTGCTAGTCCAAGTGTTACTCCTCAGTTTTGTTGCAAATTGGTGATTGTGAAATTTCAAAAAGTTATTATTTTTAGTTGTTGCCTTTTGTTGTTTGATTCCTGTAGTGACACACAGTGAGCATTTAGTCTCAGTAGTCCTTCTGCCCCTTAAGTGTGTTGAGGTAACCTTCCAGTGTCTCTGAGTGACCTGGAAGCACTTCCTTGTGTTCTTCCCTGTGCTCTGGTCAACTCACTTGCAGAACGAGAGGGAGGCAGCAGGACACCGTAGGAGCAGGCTGGCAGCCGCACAGTTTGACACACATTTGCCATTTGAACTCTGGCCAGATTTTTTTTTTAATTCTGTGATTTTTTTTTAAATTGTTGTTGAGAGAGAGAGGGACAAATCTTTTGATTAGATTAAAAAAAAAACTCCCTAATTTTTGTCTAATCTCCCTTTTTAACAAGTGTTTTATTTATTTTTTACCTGCATATTGTTTGTAAGAAATAAGACAAAAATTCCCTTTGACATGTAGGTAAGCTGTACCCTGCTATCTTTCAGAAATAATGCCAACAATTACTAAATTGACCAAGTGATCACAGACCAGTTTGACTCCCCTCCCAAGGAAGAGTCAGGTGTTAACTGGCAGCTTTGGGAGAATGCTGGAGCATAGAAAGCGCCTGAAGATGGGCGGATGTTTTCTCTTCATTTTTAAGCTTGAAAGATCCACATCCTCTCTTGGTATTTTAAATAGGAATCCAGTAGCCAGCTTTATACTAGAGTGGGTTCTGAGACAGAAGTCTTATTTTCAACATTATTTAATGTTGTAAATTATCAAGAATTATAGGATGACCTATATGTGTGTATTTGGAACACTTACCTCTGTTTCCATGAAATGCTAAGTATATCCTATGTATTAATTGTTACAGAACTTAGACAGTATTTGCTAAAGATATATAATCTTGACATTTCAGACCTGTGAAAAGTGATTTAAAACACTAAGAATTTTATGCTGCAGAAAAAAGAAGTTAATTTTCCTAGCACACTGGATTAGATCTCTTTCCTGGTGTTTTGTCTAAAATGTATTACTGTTTACAGAAGAAAGGACAATTTTTTATATCTCTGATCTCATTTTCTTTCACTTAAAATG
The DNA here is from genome assembly GCF_008632895.1 of Mastomys coucha. Taxonomy (NCBI): domain Eukaryota; kingdom Metazoa; phylum Chordata; class Mammalia; order Rodentia; family Muridae; genus Mastomys; species Mastomys coucha. Next base: position 9,700,655 of record NW_022196895.1, read on the forward strand.
TGTTTTCCTCAGTTTACAAGATCGCTTAACCTTCTTCACTGCAGGTGGGAGGGGAGATCCCAAAATCTTCAGTTTTAACTTTTGAAATTACGTATTTCACATAGCATCGATGCAAAATAATGATAGCATTTTTTTTTCTCTATTAAAGTAGAGAAAATCATATGTAGAGAATTTTCTAGTTCTCCAAATTATAACTTTCTAAAGCCAGGCGTCTGCTGTGGCATTCTCTATATTATATTAGTTAATGTTTTCCACATGCCAGCATATAGAGCAAATAGCACCGACTTAGATGGGCACAGCAGAGGCTGCTTCAGGAGGTGTCTATCAGAGACAGGCTGCTCGGAAGCACTCATTCCAGGGCAGACAGCATGGATACTGTTTACAGGGCAGGTGAGTGATACTGTAATCACTTCAGTGAATTGTAATCACATCCAGTCCACTAAAGAGATGACCATAAATGGTGTATACAGTTTTTATTTTTTATTATGCATGATTTTGTATATATGGCTATTTTTCTTTCTGTAAAAATGGTATTAAACCGTATATACTGTTTTGTATCCTGCATATTTCATATAGAAGTATATTGTTAACATTTTCCCATATCAATAAATATTCTTGTATGGCTTAATTTCTTGTGGCTGCATTGCATTCTGTCTTTTGGGTACATTATTACAAACCCATTCCCCCAGTATTTTTCAGCAAGGCTTTTTCAGATTTTTAACTTTTTGTTTGTTGTTTTGTTTTGTTTTTGAGTCACAGTTTCTCTATGTAGCCTTGGCTATCCCAGAACTTGCTCTGTAGATGAGGTAGGCCTTGAACTTAGAGATCTTCCTCCCTCTGCTGACTCAGTGCTTGGAAGTAAGCCAGAATTTTAACTCTTAGAAGCAAATGTGGAGTACTGTTTCATTGCAATAAGATTTTTATGTGTCTCCCTGACGATAAGGAAAATATAGGAATGGAATTCATCAAGGGTTTATATATTGTTACAGTTCCTTGTGTATCGGCCAGATGGTTCTAGTGAAAATAAGCAGTGTGGTTGATAGCATTCCCAGTGTCCATAAAAGGTGTAGAGACAGGAGCCTGCCTACCCATAATTCAGTATTCTCAGAAAGGAAATGCATTTTAGACACAATGCCCTTGTCAGATACATGAGTTCCAATTTCCCCTTGAGTATGTAGCCACCTTTCCGTCTTCCTAGCAGTGCCTGTGCAGAGTAAAATTTTAATGTTTTGAGACCTGAGTCCTCCCCAACTACTCTGTGGCCCCTGAACACAGGGCCTGGGGCTGTGTATGCAGGCAAGTACCACAATGCTGTGTCATCCTCAGCCGCTTCCTCCTCTGTATTTGTTTGGTGTCATGTCTAAACACTGCCCAACCTTCAAGGTCACACATACTTTGCTTAAAAAGGTTTTTGTTGTTTTTGTTTGTTTGTTTGTTTGTTTGTTTGTTTTTGTTTTTCCGAGACAGGGTTTCTCTGTGTAACCCTGGCTGGCCTCGAACTCAGAAATCCACCTGCCTCTGCCTTCCAAGTGCTGGGATTAAATGCATGCGCCACCACTGCCTGGTTTAAAAAGGTTTTTATTTGTGTATGTACCAAAAGTCAGTGTTTGAGACCTTGTCTCACTGAACCTGGAGATCGTCAGCTGGGCTCACCTGCTGGCCAGTGAGTGCCCGTTGCTATCCTGTTTATGACCTCCTACTCCCAACAGGGAAAGCACGTGTGTCCTGCCACACATGTTTCACCATGGGTGCTGGGGACCCAAACTCATGTGGGGTCTTCATGCTTGTGTGGCAAGTGCTTTACTAACCAAGCTGTATTTCAAGCCCCTAAAGGTTTTCTTACATTCATTTTCAAATTACAGTCTCCTGACTTTCATTTAGACTTTCTTCCCATTCCCAGTTGGTCTAAATTACAAAATCAAAGCTCTTCCTTTCATGATGCAATCTCTTGGGTGAATTTTCTCAAAGTGAGCTCTGTTATGTAGCCAGCCCTTGGATGGAACTGAAGGGGCTTGTGCTTCCCGTGCCCTGACCCCTCCTGTGGGTAACCGCTTCCCTTGTTTCTCACACAGGTGATGGGTTTAGTCCTAGATGGGTTTGACCTAGATGTGCTCAGAATGGCACAGAGCCTTGCTTTGACAGTTTATTCCAGAGTTGCATTGGGAGACTCATCTAGGTGGTAGTGTTTTTTTTTTTCTTGCACACTAGTGACTGTATGTACACCTGTCTATAACATTTTTATTTTACTTACTTGTGTGTGTGCATATGCGTGCACGCATGGGCAGAGGACAGCTCTCAGGAGTAGTTACTTTCCTTTGACCATGTAAGCTCTGGGGATTGAATTCAAGTCATCAAGCTTGGCGACTGGTGCCTTGGCCCACTAGCCATTTCCCTAGCCTCATATGTAGGCATTTCTCTTAGACATTTGCTAGGTCATAGCATATACACAAGCACATGTAGAGCCTGGACACGCGGTGCCCAGGGCTGTGCTGGCTCTGAGGTCGGGGCAGATTTGGGATATTTATAAGTTGCTCTCATTCTGTCCAATTTAAACCCTTAATGAGGTGTCAACTCATTCCCTAGATTCTTAAAAATACAAGACGGCTCTAGTATGCTGACTTAGTAGTGAACAGTTGTCTAAACAGTTACAGTGGAGTCTGCTCCCACCAGTGGTTCATGGCTTCTCTCGTGGTATTACTTAATTTTCATGGTGTGGATAGCATCACTTTGTGGTCTTGATTTGTATTTCCGTGCTGACAAATAAGGTTAAATACCTTTGGTGACCGCATTTTGTCACTGAAGAGGTGGAGTCAATCCTGAAATTAGTAATTAGAAGTGGGAGATGGGGCCTTGTTTCCAAGGTTCAATCAGATATGGAGAAATAAGGTTACAGTTTTGCATCTCTGGGTAGTTAATCTACAAATCTCCACACTCTGCTATTGCCTCACAGGCAAGGTATTAAATATGTGAAATTCCAAGTACCTAACTTGATTCTTCAGTTTCATAAATATTATCCTTCATCTAAATTATTATGAGGATTAAATAAGCTGTGTTTAGTGATGCTTAGAATGTGAAAAGAATTTAAATTTTACCTTGTATTTGGTGTAGGCTTTTTTTGAGGATTCCCAGAGTACCTAGCATCCTAATTAGACATTAAGTTACCATATCCTTCAGTTCCCTGGGAAGACATTGTGGCATAGTGAACAAGAAGTAGGTCCTGGAGGGCTGTGGCCCCTGGAGAGCTGGCCCCACCTGCTAGCAGTAACAGCACTCCAGAGAGCGGGTCACTCACAGGCAGCTCAGTGGAGCTGGCCTGAGGGTATGAGTGTGGAAGAGCTGGCCCCACCACTTGCCTTCCATAGGGTAGCACAGGCACAGAGGTGATGTCACACACACCCTGGCAGTCTGGAAAGCTGCCCACAGGGTCATGAGCTCTGGAAAGCTGGCCCTGCTCCTCACCGAGCTGTAGTACTCAGGAGAGCAGGCTCTCCACCTCGGAGCAGCGGAGTAGCTCTGGCCCTAGTGGCAGGGGTGTGGATGAGAGCTGGTCCCAACACCCCTCTGCCGTAAGCTAGCCTGGTGTTGGTGAGGCGTGCCATCACTGCTACTGCTCAGGAGAGCTCACTCCAAGGTCATGAGAGTGGGTGAGCTGGCACTGTCCCTCACTGGCTGCAGCATTTAGGTCCTGTATCTTACTTGGACACCATAGTAGTGTTGGTCGAGGGGCTGTGGGTGAGCCAGCCCCAAGGATGAGAAAGAGCAAGGGTGATCTGGCCATACCATTCATCTGCTATGAGGTGGTATGGGCACCAGGAGTAATGCTCTTCTCTCCCTCACCACCTGTGTCAGTTGGGACATCTGGCCCTGGGGTCCCATGAGAGAGGGTGAACTGGTACTGTCCCTCACTGATTGCACTCTGGAAAGTGGGCCCTATGCTCTATATCTTGCCTGGCCCTGGTGGGGAGGACATGGAGTGTGGGTAAGCGTGCCCTGAGGGTGTGAGTAAGGGAAAGCTGGCCTCACCACTTGAGGCAAGTGGGAAAGCTGACCCCAGGGTCATGACAGCGGAAGAGCTAGCCTAGCCCTCTCACTAGCTGTCAGGAGAGCAGGCCCTGTACCTTGCCTGGGCAACACCTTGCCTGTAGCTGACCTTGCTGGTGAAGACACAGGTGAGCCAGTCTCAATGGTGTAAGATCACTTAAAACCCTGCCTCCTGCAAATGGTGGCCTCATCGGAGAAGTGCTGGAGAGCTTGCCCTCGTGCAGATAAGAGAGAGCCAGAATGCTGACCAGCTCAGCTACCCCCCTAGGGCCAGATCTCAGGTTCTGAGTTGGTCCACCTCCCAATCTATATCATCTGCAAACACTTGGGCTGTATATGAGAGAGATCCTGCTGATCCAAAGCTGCAGGATCTCCATGACACAGGCCAACAACAGGATACCTGGGAAGAGTCCTGATGAGGATCCAGTACTGATGGTTTCACAGAAGCCAGAGACCTCGAGCCAGATCAGTAATTCATTGTAATCCATTGCAGTTCATATCTGCAAGTGAAGAGGTGTGGACAGAGGGACATACTGTGACACACTACAGCTTCCATGATGAGATATTTTCTATGCTTTGGTTTTTATTGTTGTTTGTGTGTTTTTTATTTTGGGGGAGGTTGCAAGGGCTAAGGGCAGATATGAGGGGACAGGGAGATGTGCAGGACTTGGGTGCATGATTTGAAACAAAGAATAAAATCAAAAAAAAAAAGTAGACCATTGAATCTGACTCTTAAGTTTGAACCCTATGACTGCTTCCTACTAATTTTGGACGCTTAAGGCTGTTATTTCATGTTTTTACTAAGATTTGGGGGAAAACGCGTAAAGGGATTAAGTGGATGTTTTTAATAAAACTTGCAAATGTCATCTTGGCATTGTCAGACCTAACAGAAGCCCAGGACAAGGCCCAGTCAGACCCTGTGGCTCCTCTCAGCAGTTCTCGCCCCACCCACTTCTCTACACCTCTCCAGCCCAGCTTCTCTTCCCGAACTTCACATTCCTATATAAACCTACCCTTTCAGCTCCCCTGGTCCTCACCCCTTGGCTCCTGGCTGGCTCACTCTTGGCTCTTTTAGCCCTCTGTTTTCTTTTTCCCTCTACCCCACCCCCACCCCCATCTCTTTCAAGGCCTGGTCCAGTCTAGACTACTCCAGTTGCCTCTAGTTGTACTTCCCTCAAATCTATGATAAAACCCGTAACCATACCTAACAGTGGGCGTGTCCTCATTTTTATTTATTAATTTTTTTTCAATTTGTCATGTATGTCAGCAAAGTCAGAGCTTGAAGGCTGGTAAGGAAGATTTACCTCATGTGCTTCAAAATGGGTCATGGGTTGATTCCCAAAATCTGCTTTGTTCTAAACAAAACAAACAAAAATGCAAATCCCACATCTTGTCGAGGAGTACAGGCAAACTTTTTTCCCTAGCTATTAAATATTTGGTGCTTTGTGAGCCAAATAGCCTATCATAGGGCTCAATTTGATTATAATGTGAAGTTAGCCACAGAAAACATGTCAGCAATAGTGTCTGTCATTCTGGTAAGGAAATTGAAACTTGAATTTCTTATGTCATAAAATTAGTCTTTGTAATTCTGTTTCAGTCATAGAAATATGAAAAATAGTTCTTAGTCTTTAGGCCAAACTATGGTCTGTGGGCTGCCAACCCAAAGAAAAAAGGAGAGAAGCCAGAAAGCACAGTATAGCTAGAGGAATTTGGGGTAAAAGGGAGAATCATTTCATCTCTGGGTATTTGTGGAAGATGTAGTGTAGGAGCTGTCATTGGTTGGAAGCTTAACATGCAATGAACTGAAATAGATGGCATATATTGGGTGTTAGTCATTGGCTACAATGGGAGTCAGATGAGTCTACAATCAATATGGTCTTGGTGCAAAGTGTGAGAAGAGAAAAGCCAAATGATGAATAAACTGAGTGACCCCACCCACCCCTGTGTGCTTACTCTTCAGCATGTGCAAGGTACTTGCAATGGGATCAGACTCAGGGTCTTGAACATCCTGAACATATGACTTGCTCCTGAACTCTACTCCCAGCCCTGACCTGAGCTATTGATAGTGGAGATGGAGAGAGTGAGTATATTTAGTCAGTTAAATAGAACAGATTTGTCTAATTGGATGCAAATACACAAGAGAGAGAGGCAGGTACCAGGCACTTGGGTAGGCAACAATATCATTCAAGTCCAACCTGATTTTCTCTGTTTTGTTTTGTTATGTTTTGTTTTGTTTTGTTTTTTCAAGACACAGTTTCTCTGGGTAGCCCTGGCTGTCCTGGAACTCACTCTATAGACCAGGCTGGCCTTGAACTCAGAAATCTCCCTGCCTCTGCTGCCCAAGTGCTGGGATTAAAAGTGTGCGCCACCACTGCCTGGCCCCAACCTGATTTTCTAATTGGAAAGACATTTCTTTTTCCCCTTACTTCTGTTCATAGACATTAGCTTTGCTGCTCCACCTTATTTCCCTGGAGGGAGGAAGAGAAGAGGAGGAGCAGGAGCAGAAGGAGGTAGAGGAGAAAGAGGAGGAGAAGGAAGAAGAAGAAAGGATCAGATAAGCATTATGATATGGGATAACCTCAAGATAAAGTAGTTCACTGACAACCAGACAGGAAAGTGAAGCAAGAAACCAGCAGTGGAAGGAAGGGAGGATGACTGACCATGATTCTCACTCACTGGGCCATGGAGGAAGGTTTAAGCAATCTGTGGTATGTCCATCCAGTAGAGTGCTCATGGGTGAGCATGAATGAGGTACAAATTCACACAACAGCAGGGATGAATCTGAGGACATGTCAGGTGAAACCAGCTGCAAAGGCCACGTGCTTGATTCTTTTTTCCTATGAAATGTCCAGAGTAGGGAGAAAGACAGAAAGTACATGTTGTCAGACAGGATTTGGGATGAGGGAATGGGGCTGATCACTAATTGGGACATGTTTCTTTTTGGAGTGATTAAAATGTTACTGGATTTCATTGCTCAACACTGAATATCCTTCAAATAACTAAACTGTACGCTTCTCAAAGGTGAATTGTATGACTTTAAATTATCTCTCTGAGAAGTTTGGAATGGAAGTGACTACGATTGTCACCATCTTGGCTAATAACACATACATAGAAAGGCTGGACTATTGCTACGTTGGTAGAGTGCTTGCCTAGCATGCACACGACCCTGGTTTCAAGCGCCAGCTCAGCATTGATTGGTCATGGAGGCTCACACTTACACATTTACTAACTGAGAAGTTCAGTTAGGAGAATGTGAAGTTCAGGGACAGCTACACGTCAAGTTCAAATTCAACCTGGACTGCATAAGACTTTATGTAAAACAAACCAAACATAGATATGAATTCTTTAAAATGTATTTCAATTAACTTATAAATCTATTACCAAAATATGCTGGCTTGCATGGATAAATTATACCTATCTGAAATACTAGGTTTTTTTTTTTCAAAGTTTCTTTGTAAAATATGTTACAAGCTCAGGGACAGGACAATAGCTCAGTCAGTCAAGAGCTTGCCCTGCAGAGCATGAGATCTAAGCTCAATTCTTATCACCTGGATTAAAAAAAAAAAAGCTAAATATGTGTCATGCCTGCAATCCCAGGGCTAAGGAGGCAGAGGCAGGAGGATTTCTGGGTTTGCCAGGCAACAAGTCTAGCTTACCTGGGACCCCCAGATTCAGTGAGAGAACCTGTCTCAAAAAATACAGTGAAGAGTGATTGAGAAAGGCACTCTACATCAACCTCTGGCCTCTGTATGCATACATACATGTGCATCCACATGCATGCAACCACAAACATACATATACAACCTCAAACTATCTAAAAGTTTATCTTAAATAAGTATCTAGTTCTATGATTTCATATATAACCAAACACAATCAATTTTATAATCCAGCTATAATTAAAAAGAACTATTTTAGAAGTTACTTTGATTGTTTTTGGAAACCAAAGACAAGTATGGATGTTAGAAGTACAGTAAGGAGACACCAGTTTACAAAAGTGATGTTCTGGTCCAAGGTCAGGTTATCTAATCCTTTTCATGTTTGCCAATGAGAGTGTTAGTATTGTGTGTTGTCTGGTCATTAACAATTATCATCCAGTCTGCAAAAATCAATGTGAAAAATGTAATAAGTCAACTAATATTGTAGGTAGATCACAGTTTTGACATTTTTGAGGAAGCTGTTTATGAATACAATTAAAACATTTAAATTTAATAATACATATTTGTATGTGACAACAGACAGCTTCCACTAACTTAGTCTAACCTTTAGAGTTCCACAACTTGTTTCGAAATCCTGATGGATACATAGGTGTTATATATCTAGAAGGTCTGCACAGGGGTCAGGAAATAGTTGAAATTAGTAATATTCTGACTGTATAAGATGGGAGTCAGAACACACAATCCAAATGAAAAAACTGGGCACAAACAGAAAACAATGTAGGTGGTTGGCATTGCTTTTGGTTGGGTTGGCATTGCTTTGGTTGGGTTGGCATTGCTTTTGGTTGGGTTGGTATTGCTTTTGGCTGTCTCCGAGAAGGTAAAGGCAGATCCTGACTGCAGTTCACATACAACACCTGGTGAACTTGAGCTGGATCTGACTCGCAGACTACCTTCCTGACAGCTAGCTTTGATAGTGCCAAAGTACTATGTAAACTTCCAATAGTCTTACTCAACCGTGACACCTATGAATTACAAAGACGGAACCCTAAGGGTGCAATAGGGGCATGTATATATTGTTGGTAGCCAACAGATCTCTAATCTGACTTAAGTCATGCTCAAGAAAGGGAAATTATGCTTGGTACTGGAAACCTAGACAAACTACCCAGGGATAGTGCTGTCAAGGGTCTTAGAGAGAACCTTCTAGTGTCACTTGACTAAAGCATCATCATTCCTAACTATATTCTAAGTGTCCTTACACCACAGAGAAGTGTCACTCTCACCACTCATTAAAGGAACTTCTCTTTGCAATAGATGCTTCAACCATGATACATCAACAATATGGCTGCCTAACTAAGACCTTAAGAAATATGCCATCAATAGACATCCTAGCATTGAAGGGGAAACTCTCATGGAGTCCCACCTGTAGACAATGGGCTATAGGCAACTAAGGAATTCTGGGAATGGGTGAAATAGTTCCCCTCTGGGATGAGCCCCCAGTTGGTTATCCAGCACCAAATGGTCAGCCTGACAGCATGTACATACAAGTAACATCAAACGACTGAGCGGGTTGTGTTTTTAATGTAGGGATACACACAGGAACAAAAATAGACCACAATGTTGAGAGGGAAAAGGATATATGGGAAGGATTAAAGGGGGGAAAGGAAGGGGGAAAATGACTCAATTATGGTTTAATTTTTAAAGATGTTTTAAAAATATTTGGCATAGTGGTGTGCATTTGATGAGTCACAAGCCAATGAGAGTCCCTGTCTCAAAAGAACATGAACAGTATTCCTGGGTTTGTTGAGCTGGTCATGGTGCTTACATGAGTTGAATCTCAGCAACTGAGAGGCCAAGGCAGGTGGAGTTTGATACCAACCCAGAGTATATGTGGAGTTCAGTCCAGCCAGAGCTACATGGTGAGACCCTGTTTCTTTGAACAATAACAAGTCATGTTCAAGACTCTGTGTGTGTGATAACTATACATATATAAAGTTGAAAGTTGAGTTGATTTTCTAATTTTTCTACTCAGAGCATGCAAATCATTGCTAATGATTCTCCTACAACTGTCCTAAGGACTAAACCCAGGGCCTCATATATGAGAGTAAGCAGGCATTTCCCTTCACCACCAAGCTAATCATCTGCAGCTACTCATGTTTTTAATCCTGAGGGCTGTGGGATGGAATCCACGTGCTGATCTGTTCAGCCTCTGCCTTTCCTTGTTCAGCTTTCATTCCTAACAGGAGGTACCAAGATGCATTCACATCTTCCACAGCCTCAAAGTCCCTCTCAAAAACTGGCTGGTGCTCATTGTCAACTTTCAAGGCCTTGCTAGTTAAGAGACGTATGGTAGACAGTTCATGTAACTTCTTAATTCCAGCCTCCAAAGAAGGCGTTCTGCGTGAAGGGGAAGGAAAGGAGGCTGATAAACACTTTGTGACTTTGTCCTGTGAGATAAGATTCACAAGCCTGCAGTCTCTGAAGATAAGGGCCTCTGTGAGATCCACCCAGAGTGGCGGATCAGGTGTTAGCTCTGTGAACAGTGCTCGATTATCTGCATTGTTTTGGATACATTCTTTATAGAAGGGGATTGAACACAGACTCCAAGTCTTAGCTGAAAGTGCCTATACTCACCGAGCCACATTGCATACTCTCTTTTATTCCTTGTTTACGGTTTTAACTTGAACTTGTATCTCTTTTGCTTTGAGCCCTCTCTCTCTCTCTCTCTCTCTCTCTCTCTCTCTCTCTCTCTCTCTCTCTCTCTCTCTCTCTCGTCATAATTTCAGCTCCTGAATAAGTCCTAGCTTCTAAGACTACAGCTACCGAGTTTTCTTTGTTGTTTAAGGACAGTAGGTTTTTATGAATTTCTGGTCCTACTGCCTATGTCTTGCGGCCCTCAACCTAGCAGAGAGTTTTCAAACCACTAGGTAGGGGAGGGAGATTAAGAAGGGGCCACTGGACAGTGTGGGGAGTGCAGTCCCTCATGTACCAGGGTCTAGCGCACTGTAGTCAGCTCTCCAGCCAGATGTATACTCTGTACTCATGTGGTTTTGGAGACTGGAGAACGATAAATAAGCAACAAATGATTGCATGGCATCAGACCCAGGCTGCTTGAGCTCCACCTATTTCAAAGGAAACTTTAGCCCTTGGCCAGAATCTAGAAGATAACCTTTAAAGTCTTGTAACAGTTGGCCTGCTAGAAAGCTGCCTTTGACCTGGGACCTTCGCTGGCAATGTGATTGAATAATAGTGGGGTCTTGGGTGCTAGAATGATAATTTTTTAAAGTTTTATCTTATTTACTCACTTTACATCCTGATTGTAGTCCCTCCCTCCTCTCCTCCCAGTCCCACCCTTTGATAATTTGAGCTCTGTAGAGACTGGAGAGTGATGGACTCAGCCATGTGGGCACTCCAAGCTGACGGTCAGTAAGCACCTAGGGCACTGGAATTCGGAGATAGTTTAGTAAAGTGTTTTCTACATGAGTATGAGAGACTGAGCTCCATTCCCTAGAGCCCACATTAAACAAACAAGCAAGCAGGTGGGGCAAGGGGACCCTGGAGGTCCCTGGCCAGCCAGTCTAGCTGAATGGGTGATATCCAGCTTAAGTCAGAGACTCTGTCTCAAAAAAAAAATAGGGTAGAGAAATACTAAGATGCCCAACATTGACCTATGGCCTACACATGAGCACATGTGCATGCATATCTGCACATATGTGCACACGCAAGCACATAACCCTGGGCATCCAGGCTTGGGTGAATGTCTCTAGTTGGTGATACTAATGCCATTGTAATTTCTAGGAGAATGAAGGCCTGTCACATGTCCTCATCAGAGAAGAACAATTAAAAACTTTTGGCTAGATTCTGCTGTACATGCCTCTCTACTTTTACCAAACACAGCTTTTCATTCAAAAGCTAGTTTACTCATGAGCCAAATGTGAGTAGTCACGGCCCCTTAAAGACCACAGAATAAGTATTGACAGCAGTTCCTTGCCTTACAGCATCATATACCCACATAGAATCCCAACAAGTTCCTAGTCTAGCATCTGTAGTAACTGAAACAAGTTGGTATGTCTTCAAATATGCTGACCAGCCCAATGACACCAGCACAAACTAGCCCAAAACAGTTCTAGATATGGGGCTAACTTTGCAGTTCTTTTGCCTATGAGGCTTATAGCTCCTAGAACTATTGAGTGCACTAGGTACTAATCTACACTAAATCATCTTGAAGGGACTTCTCTTCCATGGGAGAATATATACGCAGCTTTTATTCACCTGATGGAATTACTGTCTCAGGCTTACTGCCTCCATTTGCTAACCTAGGCACTGATCTATGGGAATAGTAGTATGTCATTAAGAGTCATTTTATTGCTATGTTTCTTTAACAAAATCATAGTAATAGTTTCCCCCTAAGCTCATGAGGTTTCTGGCATCTTCAGCAGTGTAGTGTATGGGCTTAATCTGCTAAAATGAGTGGGGTGGGCTGCAACAAGCAAACTTAACAAGCAAAGTTGGCCACTCACACAACATCCATGCCACTATTGTACCAGTACACATTGCAGTTAGGTCACTGTTGTAGGGCACATGGTTGGTGACAGGCAGGTCACTGTTGTAGGGTACATGGTTGGTGGCAGGCAGGTCACTGTTGTAGGGCACATGATTGGTGGCAGGCAGGTCACTGTTGTAGGGCACATGACTGGTGTCAGGTAGGTCACTGTTGCAGGCACATGGTTGGTAACAGGCAGGTCACTGTTGCAGGCACATGGTTGGTACAAGGGCACAAGGCAGGCCCTTTCTTTACTTCTGATTCTTTACGAGGCACCCAACATCTATGATTATTTTGATTGTGGCACACAAATCTAAAGCTAAGGTTTGTACTTAAGAGAAAACATGTGATATTTATCTTTTGTGGTCTGCATTACTTCATTCCTTAGCTTCCCTTGAGGGCAGGTTCTGACCTGTAAACTGAAACTCCAATCCCACAATGTTTTGTGTCCCTGTTGTTTACACAGTGACAGGAAGCAAGCCACAATAGTGCTGACTTGTCTTTTCTGTTACCATCCTACTTCCTCCTGGAGGAAGATGCCATGGAGTGTTCTCATTTGCACTGGAAGTCTTTGCATACATTCTCCCCTACAAATAACATTTTCCTTTTGAAAGTGAGTTCCCTGCCTGACCAGTAGCATGGGTTCCTTCCAGTCTGGGCCGGTGCCCTGAGCAGACCGTGGGCACGAACCAGTCCTACAACACCCAGAGAAAGATCCACTCCCAGAAGCTCCAACACTCCCAGGATCATAAGATCAGAGGTGAGGAGGACACAACATCTACCCAACACCAGAAGTAACTGAGACCAGTGAGACCCAGGAACTCTGCCCAACCAGTGGCATGGGTTCCTTCCTATCTGGGCTGGTGACCTGTCACAGACCTCGGGCGTGAGCTTTGCAGCCAGTCCCATAACACCAGAAAAAGCTCCACTCCCAGCCACTCAAACACGCCCAGGTCCACAGGATCCCAGGATCCCAGGAGTGTGATCACACCAGGATCTCAGGGTCCCAGAGGCAGCTTGACTTTCAGGAGCTCTGACACACCCAGGATCTCAGGATCACAGGATCCCAGAATCACAGGATCACAGAGACAACTGAACTCTGAGGAGTTCTGTCACAACCAGGATCACAGTAAGGACAGGCTCCAGTCAGATATAGTGAGGGCAGGTAGCACTAGAGATAATCAGATAGTCGGAGGTAAGCATAAGAACATAAGCAACAGAATCCAAAGTTAGTTGACATCATCAGAACCCAATTCTCTCACCATAGCAAGTCCTGGACACACCATCACACTAGAAAAGCAAGATTCAGATCTAAAATCACTTCTCATGTTGGTGAAAGAGGGCTTTAAGAAATACAAAAGAACACAGGTAAACAGGTAGAAGCCCTTAAAGAGGAAACACAAAAATCCCTTAAAGAATTACAGGAAAACACAAACAGGTGAAGGAATTGAACAAAACCATTCGGGATCTAAAAATAGAACTAGAAACAATAAAGAAATCACAAAGGGAGACAACCCTGGAGTTAGAAAACCTAGGAAAGAGATCAGGAGTCATAGATGCAAGCATCACCAACAGAATACAAGAGATAGAAGAGAAAATATCAGGTGCAGAAGATAACAGAAAACATTGACACATCGCAGAGTACTAACCACTATAAGATCACAGCACACATCGTACTTCACACAATAATACTGGGAGACTTCAACACCCTACTCTCATCAATGGACAGATCACGGAAACACAAACTAAACAGAGACACAGTGAAACTAACAGAAGTTATGAACCAAATGGATCTTACAGATATTTATAGAACATTTCATCCTAAAGCAAAAGAATATACTTTCTCCTCAGCACCTCATGGTATTGACCCTATAATTGGTCTCCAAAATTGACCATATAATTGGTCACAAAACAGGCCTCAACAGTTATAAGAAGATTGAAATAATTCCATGCACTCCATCAGATCGCCATAGATTAAGGCTAGTTTTAAATACCAACAAAAACAACAGAAAGCCCATATATACATGGAAGCTGAACAATGCTGTACTCAATGATAACTTGATCAAGGAAGAAATAAAGAAATAAATTTAAGCCTTTTTAGAATTTAATGAAAATGAAGACACATCATACCAAAACTTATGGGACACAATGAAAGCAGTGGTAGAAGGAAAACTCAGAGCTCTAAGTGCCTCCAAAAAGAAACTGGAGAAAGCTTACACTAGCAACTTGACAGCACACCTGAAAGCTCTAGAACAAAAAGAAGCAAACACACCCAAGAGGAGTAGGTGGCAGGAAATAATCAAACTCAGGACTGAAATCAACCAAATAGAAACAAAGAGAACTATACAAAGAATCAACCAAACCAGGAGCTGGTTCTTTGAGAAAATCAACAAGATAGATTAAACCCTTAGCCAGACTAACCAGAGGGCACAGAGACAGTATCCAAATGAATAAAATCAGAAATGAAAAGGGAGACATAACAACGAAATATATCTTAAAATAACTATTCTGTTTGTTGAATATCAACAGTTGAAGATATTAAAATCATGTTCTACAAAAAAACCCCACAAAATGCACTGAATTATGAAAATCATTGTATTTTAGTTTCTGAGCCAACCTGCTCATATGTGATCCAGCAAGATTTTTCATTATTTGATCTCAGATATTCTAACTGAGAATGTGGTGTCTTTGTCAAAAAATACTTAACATTTTACTTTTTTACTGACTTTTTACAAGAGAGTCTGACTAATAGGGGAAAAACAATTTTCCTAGTATCTAATGACATAACATTTTTAACTCTTAGCTTATAGTGCATGTGTTTATTTTTGTCGTTAACCCCTGCCACTAACTTTAATCTAAGTATTTGTAAACTATTTTATGTATGTGTGTATATGTGTATATATTTTACTATGAAAATATGAGAGATTTACGAGTTTTTTAAAAAAAGAAAGTGAGTTCCCAGCCTGTCTCTGGATTCTCTCAAGGCTTCCTTATCTCAGATAGATCATTAAAATTTGTTGGAGCAGCCAACTTGTTGATGTTGAGTACTAATTTCTTTTTTAATTTAACTCTCTTATATGATTAACAGTTTTTCTTGCTTAAAGGATAGAGTTTGAGCTAATGACAGATGTGCACATGCATGCCTTTTATGACCTGATACAGAACACATGAAATGGATTGAGCGAGAGTAAACTGTATTAGTGCATAGAAGCGAAGGAGAGGCTGGGGAAAAGAATGAATGTGTGTGTGTGTGTGTGTGTGTGTGTGTGTGTGTGTGTGTGTGTGTATGAGAATTGAGTGAGGTAAATGAGCAAATGCATTTCATGATGTCCATCATTCTGCAGAGAGACAGATCTATCCTGTGAGGTGCGGGCGGGGTAGCATGAGCTGCTGTCTGTAATTGGTGTGCTCCTTGGACCTGCGCTGTCATAAGGTTAAGTGAGCCTTCAGTTCTGCTGAGTCACACAAGGCTCTCTCCTTCATACAAGCAAGGTTTATATCTCAGATGCAGTTTGAGCCCCCAGTGTGCAGAAGGCATGCTTGGGAAGGCATTTTATGCTCTTTCTTTTTTGTGACTAAGGAATAAACTGGAATGCCACTGTATTTGTTTAGAGTGTCTCATTTCCAACAGCTACCCACATAGGATTTCTGACTTTTCACTATTAGGAATGTGGCCCCACAATTTTTTTTTATCTAAGTGTCCCATTTATCTCTCTATCTCCTTGTGGCTTTCTACCCATGTGAACAGAGGAAGCTCTATTTTTACAGTCAGGGTCTGACCCAGGACGTGCAGAGGATGGGCCTTTCCCATTGTACTCCATCCCTTCTTTAATCTGTCCTTACATTTAATGGTACCTGGCATCCTTCAGGCTTACTGTTCATCCGTGTTCTCAGCTGGAGGCGGAGATGTGCTTCCAGGGCTTGACTCCCAACTCAGGGCTTCATCAGTAGCTTCAGTGAAACGTGATTCTTGTGACCCATCTAGCTTCAGCCAGGGCTTCCGTCCGCTTGTCTGTTCAGGGGTTCTAGGCCACTCTTGGTAGCATGCGTGTTTTTTGTTGACTTGGCTGCTTAGTGCACCCTGATGTTCTCCAAAAGAACAGGCTTGGGAAAACAGTGTCCTGCATTTCAAGAGGCAACTGCAAGAGAGAATGCTACTCTTTACCATGGGTTTTCTTTCAGCAACCTCATACGAGAGCCCTTGTAACACCCTTTCAAGAACTAGTCTCAGCTCACTGACTATTTCAAGTCTTTGAATCCATCTCCAGTTGCCATTGTCATCCAAGCCATTCCTTTTATATGTAGGTAGAGGTGTCATTTCCCTAATTGGTTCTTGATTGTGTCAGTATAGACAGTGGAAGCTAATTGCTAGGCAGAGGAGAAAAGGTAGAATTTCCAGGAGGAAGAGGAGGGGAGAGAGAAAGAGAGAGAGAGAGAGAGAGAGAGAGAGAAGAGAGAGAGAGAGAGAGAGAGAGAGAGAGAGAGA
>NW_022196895.1:9717410-9734781 GCF_008632895.1 Mastomys coucha
AGAGAGAGAGAGAGGGAGAGGGGGAGAGAGGGAGAGAGACAGAGACAGAGAGACAGAGAGAGAGGGGGAGGGGGAGAGAAAGAGAGAGGGAGAGGGGGAGAGAGGGAGAGAGAGAGGTTTGAGGAGAGGAGCAGTATGCCATGTAAGGCCTGGGGTTGACTAGAACCGGTGGCGGCCTCTGCCACTGGTGGAATTCTGACGTAGGATAGTTGATGAGTTTAGGGCAATAGATTCTCTGCCCAGCACTTGTGTTATCTGGCTGGCTTTAACGTGTTAGAACTGTCTGGTGTTTTCTAAATCTGTGGCAACTCAGTTGGGCAGGAGAAAAGGCACAGCCAGGGCAGACATTGGTGGTGCTAGCTGCTGGGTGGTTGGCCAGTGGAGAGGGAATGCAGTTCCCAGCATTCATGGGAAAAGCAGCAGAGCTAGTGGTTTGGTGGAGCTGAGTGAGACCGGTACAGCTTGGCAAAAGCTAGTCATGGGGGCTGAACGAGACGGTCATTGCTGGTGGCTGATCTCGGATCTGAGTGCAGGCTGTGGCACTGGGCAAGGAGCAAGCGTGGTTTATAAAATTGCACACATTTCCAGATCCCTTTGGCTGAGTCACTGTGTGGATAACAGTGCCAGTAGAGAGATGAGGTAGTCCGTGGCTTCTCCTCTGCTCATTCCCAATGGCAAGTGCCCTCTTGGACAAAAATAGAGAGAGGGATAATACCTTCTATGGTACGATCACACGTTTGCACGATCTGACCCAAGATGCAAGGTGCAGGAGCAGATGATCTGCTCCATCAGTTGAGGTGGAGTTTTTGCATTTAGGTTGAAAATGATACACATAATGTCTTCCTTCTGATAACCATGCCTCATGCTGCAACAAAATACCTGGCAAGGAACCCACGGGAGGAAGGTTCTGGGAGTCTGAGTTCTGGGCTTCTTGCTTAGAAAGGCAAGGACTAAAATTGCTTAGGTATTCCCCAGCTCTATTTTGGTTTGACTGGTAAAGATATTTTTTAATTGAAAAAAATTCATACAATATATTAAGGCATTTTTTTTAACCAAATGTAGACTACTGGATAGTTTCTTTTTTACCTTCATCCTTGAAAAATGTTGCATCCATTCACTGTATTCTGCACAGGCTGTTCTCAACAAGCAATCTGCAGGCATTTGTGACTTTACAGTTTATGTCATATGCCCTACCACCACCCGTATTTTAGATTTTCTTTTAAAAAACAAAACAAAATGAAACACCTTTTCCATTTTGTTCTGAGAGCATTATCTTGTAATCTCATCTGACCTTAAGCTTTCTATCTTGCCTTTACCTCCTGTGTTCTGGGATTCAGAGTGGGAACTACCACACCTAGTGTTCACACTGTTGTGCTTTGTTTTTTAATTTTATCTGATGATCCTCGTGTAGTTTACTTCTGCGAGTGTGTGAGTGCATGTGTTCGTATTTGTATGTGTGCACAGGTGTATGAGAGTGCTGTGTGTGTGCATAAAGAGTACAGGTTGACCCCAGCTGTTGTTTCTCAGGAGCCATCCTCCTGGGTCTTAGAACACAGTCTCTCACTGGCCTGGAGCTCCCCAAGGCTGGCTGGCTGCTGAGCCCAGGGCTCTGCTTGTCTCAGTTCCACCATATCCACCACTTTTTAAAATTAACTTTTTATTGATTCCTTGTGAGTTTCACATCATGTACATCATTTCTCAGTCCTGCTCATCTATCTTCCCAGCCCCTCATATCTGCCCTTTGCCCTTGCAACATCCTGGACAAAATAAAACATACAAATAATCAAACAACAACAACAAACAAAGCATAAACATATCTCATTGTGGAAGCTGAAGTGTCACAGCGTGTCCCACAGTTTACCTCTCTGCCCACACTTATGAATTTTCTTTTCAATGAGTCGCCAGTTTGGCCTGAGATCTCTGGCTTCTGTTACACCATCAATATTGGATCCTCACCAGGACTCCTCTGGATCACCCGGTTGCTGCTTTGTGTCATGGAGATCCTGCAACCCTAGATCAGCAGGTCCAGCCAGCCCTTTCTGCATCCAAACCATTCGCAGATATTACAGATTTGGGGGTGGGTCAACTCAGAGCACTGGATCTGGGCCTGAGTGGTAGCTGAGCTGCCCTGAGTGGCAGCTGAGCTGGTCAGCATACTGGTTCTCCCTTATCTGAAGCACCAGGGTGATCTTTGCAGCTCTGTGCCAGCTAGGTAACCTGATGCCATCATCTGCAGGAAGCAGGATCGACTCTCCTGCACTTATGTCCTCGGGAGCCCACTTACCTGCACCCACACCTCAACAGCCAACTCTGCTGCACTGTCCAGGCAAGGCACGGGGCCTACTCTCTCAAGTGCTGCAGCCTGAGAGGGGCTGGGCCATCTCTCCCATTCTCACGACCTTGGGGCCGAATCATCTATGCCTTCACTATCAGGTCCGGCGATACTTTGCTGTCCAGGTGAGCTACAGTGCCTGCTCTTCTGAGAGCTGCAGCCAGTGATGGACAGCACTAGCTCACCTGCTCTCATGACCCTGGGACCAGTTCTGACTGCTGCATGTGGTGAGGGGGTCCTGCCTGAACTCACACCACCTCACAGCAGACAGTGCAGCCTTATGTAATCACTGGGTACCACTCCCTCTCATCTTCTCAAATAGTCCTCTTTGCTGTCTGCAGACTTCCTCCATACTCTCCTGATCAGGACTTGATCCTCTGCATCGCCTCTGCACTTCTCTGAAGTTCACATCCCACTCTGGTCCTACAGCTCCCAGCTCCATCCCCTTGGCTCAGAGGGTCTGTTATATTTCCTATCCTGCAAGCCTCTCCTCCTCCTTCTCCTCCTTCTCTTTCTTCTTTCTTCTTCTTCTTTGTTTTCTTCTTCTTCTTCTTCTTCTTCTTCTTCTTCTTCTTCTTCTTCTTCTTCTTCTTCTTCTTCTTCTTCTTCTTCTTCTTCTTCTTCTTCTTTCCTCTTCTCCTTCTCCTCCTTTTCTTCTCCTTCTTCTTCTTCTCCTTCTCCTTCTCCTTCTCCTTCTCCTTCTCCTTCTCCTTCTCCTTCTCCTTCTCCTTCTCCTTCTCCTTCTCCTTCTTCTTCTTCTTCTTCTTCTTCTTCTTCTTCTTCTTCTTCTTCTTCTGTTCTTGTTCTTCTTGTTCTTCTTCTTGTTCTTGTTCTTCTTCTTCTTGTTCTTATTCTTGTTCTTCTTGTTCTTGTTCTTGTTCTTCTTGTTCTTCTTGTTCTTCTTGTTCTTGTTCTTCTTGTTCTTGTTCTTCTTGTTCTTGTTCTTGTTCTTCTTCTTCCTCCTCCTCCTCCTCCTCCTCCTCCTCTTTCTTCTTCTTCTTCTTCTTCTTCTTCTTCTTCTTCTTCTTCTTCTTCTTCTTCTTCTTCTTCTTCTTCTTCTTCTTCTTCTTCTTCTTCTTCTTCTTTGCTGTGTTGTCCTGGCTATCCTGGAACTCACTCTGTAGACCAGGCTGGCCTCAAACTCAGAAATCTGCCTGCCTCTGCCTCTGTACTGGGATTAAAGGCATGCACCACCACTGCCCAGCATGCAAGCATCTTCTTAATGTCTGTCCCTCAGGAAGAACTGTCCCTTTGTCCGCGCTTCCTTTATAGGTTATTTTAGAGAGAGAGTAAAACATAACCCCTGGTTTCTTTTTATGGTCAGAAGAGAATTTTTAGTTGGATCTTTATTTTAAAAAAAAAAAAAACTCATCTTATGGCCCATAAGATGTATAAACTGTGTTTTACGGATATTATATAATAGTGCTCTCTACTTGGGAGATGGATGAATATATTGCATTGCTTAAGACAAAATATTTTTCTGTTTTGTGGAAACATTTTTTTTTCAGTGTCAGTTAAAGGGAAATTGCCACCACAAGTTGATGGTTATCAATAACCAGGAAGTAGTGTGAAATCACCAGTAGATTGGAAGCTGTTGTTTTGAGTAGGAGACCATATATAAGAGGTGTCTGTTTGTTAAAACTGCCTGGCCAAGTGGGTCTGCTGTACTGGTCCATCTTTTGATGTGATGTCGGCGTCTAACAGTACTGGCAACTTGCCACTAGCTGCTCAAGTTCCCTTGGCATTTTTAATGTCCCTATTTGCGTTTGCTATAATGGCAGGCAATGCTGTGGTCATCTTAGCCTTTGTGGTGGACAGAAATCTTAGGCATCGAAGTAATTATTTTTTTCTTAATTTGGCTATTTCTGACTTCTTCGTGGGTAAGTTATATATCTTTACTTAAAATTATCAAACTTAAAGACTTGTAATTCTAGGAATTACAAGTATGTATGGATTGGAGGGACCAAGAAGAAAAATTAAAGTGTTAGAACTCTGGGAAGGATATGTGTGGCACTTTAAAAGAAATACTACACATATATTAGGGAAAGTTTTATCTGAAAACAGGGTTTTTTGTTTGTTTGTTTTTAGAATAAATGAATTCAGAATAGTTCTAAAATTATTTTAGTGTGCCACAGCTAGGTTGTTTTCAGACCTATTTTTTAATTTGTTTAGAATTACAAGTACTCTTTCCTTAGTAAGTATGGTCCCCTTTGTATCCAGCATTGAAGTAATAAGAATAATGTGTCTGCTGGAAGCGAGCATGACCAAGAAGTGGTACAGGGACAGGGACAGGGACAGGGTGGTCAGTGTACTGTATAGCATGGAATTGGACACAGGCAGCAATCAGCTGCTCTACATACGACCGAGTACTAGAGCATCGTGTGATCGCCAGAGTTCACAGAAACCAGCTTTCTCTGTCTTTGAAAACATTTTTTAAAAACCATTTCCACTCCCTTATTGTTATATCTTCTGTCAGCCCGGTGCTCTACCTGCTGGGTGTTCTGCTCTGCCCTCTTCACGATGCTCAGATAGGGCACTACAGTACTTCAGAGGACCGTGCATCTCATGGCAGCTCCTAGGAGACTGTCTCTTGCTATAGCCACATTACTTTTCTTCATAACTACATAAAGTTTGTGCTTGTGTTAAAACACAATTCAGAGGACATTTTGTTCATTGCCCAAAATGCAGTGGTTGCTCAACAAATGTTAGTCCCCTTCTCTTTTGATTTCTTGACTGAAATGTTTTGACTGCGACTGAGTTCACCAATGCTTGTATCATACACAGTGAATGTTAGGAGAGTTGGGCACTCCAGTGCTGTTAGGTAACCAGGAAATCACAGGAATGGGGTTGTCTCTTTCTTCAATGGCACAGAATGTAAGATAAGTTCACAGGACCTTTGGGTATAGTGGGAGGCCCCATGAGGACCCACTGTGTGCCATGGACACTCAGGGCAGAGGAAGGCACACAGGACTGTGGCATCCCCAGTGTAACACTGAGAACAGATGGGACTTCTAGAGCTGAAGATGGGGAAGAGAGTGCCAAGAATCAGCAGTGACACAGGTAGCAAATGACTGCGTGTGTGCTGCAGGCTGGCTGCTGTGCAAATGGTTGGATGGAGGGAGCTAGGGCTGAAGCTGGACGATGAAGAATTTCACATAGTAATGTCAGTATCTAATGGAGCTTACCAAACAGAAGTGGCATGTCACAGATAAATGGAGCTAGCCAGTTATCTATCTATCTATCTATCTATCTATCTATCTATCTATCTATCTATCTATTTTTTTTGCTGACAGTGGTAGAAATTGAACCCAGAAGCCTCATTGTTAATAGGAGGAGTTACAATATATATCTATAATGTGTGTATATGTGTGTATAAATATATATATGTGTATATATGTACATGTATGTGTATGTATATATGCATATATATGTTTCTATGTGTGTGTTTTAATTCTATCAACAATCTTCCCACTCCTTGCTTCAATTTCATCCTCCAGTTAACATCTGCAGCTAGCTACAGACCCTTCTCCATTGTTCTCTATGCTCACATCACATGCATAAGTGTACCAGTGTAAACACAGAGAGCAGTCTGCTATAAAAGCACAGATCTCCTTTTCCTTCACAGGATTTTACAGCCTTTAGTAACACTTGGCACTTAAAAGAGACGGTGTACTTTGGCACACTGAGAGGAGACCCTGAGGAGCCTGGCAGTAGGGAGGGGTGAGGTGAAGAGCTGAGAGAGCCTTGGACTGGGAACTTTCAAACCAAGACAGCTTCAGATAAAAATGAGTGTCTCTCTGTCTAGTCCGAGAGAGGCATCAAGGACACACTTCCATTTGAGGCTTGAGCACCAAAGCCAGGAGAGATGGCCTGTCTCTGAGAAATAGCTGCATAGATATTGTTTAGTAGACTTGTGTTCCCTCCCCCAGCATGAGAATAGGCAAGGAACAGCTTTGTTTCTGCTGAGAGAAGTCATGGGCAGGTTAAACAAACCTTTTTTTTTTTTTTTTTTAACCTTTGCATGCAGACTGAGTGTGGTGGCGCACGCCTTTAATCCTAGCTCCCAGGAGGCAAAGGCAGGCAGATTTCTGAGTTCAAGGCCAGTCAGGGCTACACAGTGAGACCCTGTCTCAAACAAGACAAACGAACAAACAGCTGTGTAGATATGTCTATGTGTGTTTGTATAGCTCCTTCTTGTATGTGTGTGTGTCTGCACATGTGTATGTGTGTGTGCATGAAAATGGATGTGTATATGTCCATGTGAAAGCCAGAAGACAACCTCATGTGTCATCCTAGGAGTGGTAGCCACTTCCTTTGTGGCAGGGTTTTTCACTGGCCTGGAACTCACCAATTAGGAGACACTGCCTACTGCCTACTGGTAAGAAAACCACTTAACCACTGGAGCCGTCTCTCTTGCCCAAGAGCTCTGTGTCATCTGGCAGTCTTGTCCTTCACATTTCCTTTGCCCTGACACCTTCTTCTAGAGATTCCCTTTAGCACAGCACTCACCATGGGACAAGAAAAGGGACAGTCCCTGAGAGCTTTGTGTAGTAAGATCCGAGTTTCCTGCCAATGTGCCCTCCCTTGCTATCCTCTCAAGGGTGAGCTGTGAGCCCGGAGGGATGCATGAAGGAGAGGTCTACTGTAGCTGGAAGCCAGACACTTAGTAGTATTACTATTGTTATTATCACCACGACTAATGCTTTTATTTTGAATTGATTGACTTTAATGTGTGGATGGATGCTGTGCCACTGCGAACATGTCGCGGCCAGAGGAAAACCATCAGGGACCAGTTCTGTCTAGTACATGCATCCAGGCTGGCTGGCAGGTACCTTTACCTGCTGAGCCATCTTGCATCCATCCAAACTCCAAATTACTAGGCTAGCCATCTTCATGTTCGGACCAAGCCCTAGAGCTGTGGGGCAATGGCAAAACTGCTTAGGTCCTCAGATGTCTTTGGGACTGTGGTCCCTCCTTGCTCTGTGCACTTTTTGAGGTTTTGGAACCAGACCCTGTAGAGACTCTAAATTTGTGGTGGTCAAGTAGCTAGCTTCCTAGACTGAATCTGTTATAGAAAAGTAAAGACATAGAAGAGCTTGTGAGTCTGATATGCTGGACACCATGCTGATGAGACAACAGAAGGACCTCTCATGGTGTACTCTCATCTGAACACTATGAGTTGTGGTTTGAAGGTGAACTGTCCCTCACAGCCTCATGTGTCTGAACACATTGTCCTTGGCTGAAGGTGCTGTTTGGAAAAGTTATAGAACCTTTAGGAGGTGGGAAGTATGTCATTGGGGGCAGGCCGTGAGGTTCGATATCCCAATCTTGCTTCCTATGGACTCTGATTCCTGACTGTTGACACAGTCCTGTTTGCCTGTGACCTCTGTACCCCTTTAAACTGTGAGACAAAATGAACTCAACTGCCCTTACATTCCTTCTTGTCCAGTATTTGATCAAAATAATAAGAAAAGTAACTAGTACACTATGCATATAGATATAGAAGGAAATGCTTATTAAATTGGTACTGTGTGACCAGTGTTCTCATCCATGGGTATTTATATCCTACCACCCATATTGTGAATGGTCAGGAATGTCTCTTCAGAGACAAAATCTAGTTGATGCCAACAAAGCCTGGAACAATTTTATAGGGTGGGAAGTTTTTTGTCTGTTTTGTATTATATCTATATATGTATGTCTATATGTATCTACATCTATATCTTTACATACCAGTTCAGTTCAGGATTTCTCTCTTGGCTTCTGTTTAGACTCAGACTACTGTAACAAAATACCAGAGGCTGGGAAGCTCAAACAGTGGGAACTTGTGTTTTCACACGTCTTACATGCTGAAGTATCTTAGGTCAAGATTCTACCAAATTTGGTTCCCTAGTGAAGCCTCCCTTCCCTGTGCCCTTTTCTCCACGTATTTTCATGGACTGGACAGGTGGCTGTGATGAGAGGCAAACTCTGTCTCGTCTCCTTTTATGTGGCTATCAGTCTATTGAATCAGGACTCCACCCTTGTAGCACATTTACCCCAACTCTTTCCTTTAGAGGTTCTATCTCTCAATAGAGCCACTTTCAGAATGTTAGAGCTTCAGCATATAGAACAGGGAGAGGGATGAGCACACAGTGAGGCCCCTCTGCACTCTCTGTCATCCAGCATCTCTCTGCTTCCTCTTGCCTTTTGCTTGCTGTTTGCTTAACGAGGAGGTAAGGAGTATTTTTTAGCTGGCTTGGACAGAAGGGCAATACCACACTGGTGTTGATTTTCAAGCAAACTAGGCTCCCTAGGTCTTCCTTTGAACCATGTCTTCAATTCATTCATGTAACAATTACACACTTCAAACAAGCACAAAGACTGGCAAGACCTCTTGCCCTCTTGATGTGCATGTGTGTGTGTGTGTGTGTGTGCACGCGTGTGTATGCGCGACTGGGGAGATGTAATATACAACATAAATAAGTAAAAGTATGTAGTGTTTTAGAGGTGATAATTGCTTCAGAAAAATACAGCAGGATGAGAGTAGGAGAGAGGGAGGGGAAAAGAAAGAGATGGAGGGAAGGAGGGGGTATGAAATTTCAATATAAAACTTGAGAGCCAGGGCTCATTGAGAAACACACATCTGAACAAACAGAAGGGCCTGCTGTCTGGGGGGGAGAATATGACAAGAGAAATGCTCTTCCAAGGATGTGAGGCGGAAGGTACATAGTGTATATGAGCTAGAGGCTGGAGTGAGGAGGTGAAAGGGGTAGCAGGTAAGGGACAGCTGGCATGGGGCAGGCCACCTCCCATCTCACAGGGCTTCCCCCCATCTTCATTCTCATTTCTGCTCCCCTCCTCCACCCCATTTCCCTTTACCTTCCTCTTTTTATTTTTATTTTTATCTTTTTTTATTGGATGTTTTCTTTATTTACATTTCAACTGTCATCCCCTTTCCTAGTTCCCCCTCCCCGAAACCCCCTATCCTACCCCCTCCCCCTGCTTCTATGAGGGTGTTCCTCCACTCACCCATCTACTCCCACCTTCCTGCCCTCGATTCCCCTACACTGGGGCATCTATTGAGCCTTCATAGGATCAAGGACCTCTCCACTCATTGATGCCTGACAAGGCCATCCTCTGCTACATATGCAGCTGGAGCCATGTGTACTCCTTGGTTGATGGCTTAGTCCCTGGGAGCTCTGAGGGATCTGGTTGGTTGATATTGTTGTTCTTCCTATAGGGTTGCAAACCCCTTCAACTCTTTCAGTCATTTCCCTAACTCCTTTATTGGGGACCCCATTCTCAGTGCAATGTTTGGCTGCGGGCATCTGCCTCTGTATTTGTAAGGATCTTGCAGAGCCTCTCAGGAGACAGCTGTATCAGGCTCCTGTCAGTATGCACTTCTTGGCATTCACAATAGTGTCTGGGTTTGGTAACTGTATATGGGATGAATCCCCAGGTGGGACAGTCTCTTGGTGGCCTTTCCTTTAGTCTCTGCTCTACGCTTTATCTCTATATTTGCTCCTGTGAGTATTTTGTTTTCTTTCTAAGAAAGCACCCACACTTTGGACTTCCTTCATCTTGAGCTTTATGTGGTCTGTGAATTGTATTTTGAGTATTTGGAGCTTTTGTGCTAATATCTACTAATCAATGAGTGCACCATGTGTGTTCTTTTGTGATTGGGTTACCTCACTCAGGATGATATTTTCTAGTTCTATCCATTTGTCTAAGAAATTCATGAATTTATCATTTTAAACAGCTGAGTATTATTCCATTGTGTAAATGTACCACATTTTCTGTATCCATTCCTCTGTTGAAGGACATCTGGTTTTTTTCTAGCTTCTGGCTATTATAAATAAGACTGCTATGAACACAGTGGAGCATGTGTCCTTATTACATGTTGGAGCATCTTCTGGGTATATGCCCGGGAGTGGTATAGCTGGGCCCTCTGGTAGAACTATGTCTAATTTCCTGAGGAACTGCCAGACTGATTTCCAGAGTGGTTGTACCAGCTTGCAATCCTACCAGCAATGGAGGAGTGTTCCTCTTTCTCCACCTCCTTACCAGCATCTGCTGTCACCTCAGTTTTTGATTTTAGCCATTCTGACTGGTATGAGGTGGAATCTCAGGGTTTTGATTTGCATTTCCCTGATGACTAAGGATGTTTAACATTTCTTTAGGTGTTTCTCAGCCCTTAGAGTTTCCTCAGTTGAGAATTCTTTGTTTAGCTCTTTACCCCATTTTTAATAGGATTATTTGATTCTCTGGAGTCTAACTTCTTGAGTTCTTTGTATGTTTTGGATATTAACCCCCTATCTGATGCCATCCTCTTTTTAATATAGCCTATTCGACTCCCCCCCCCCCCCCCCCACTAAGCACACGTGCCAAAGGCTTATTGCTCTAGCCATGGAAAAGGCCTTGCAAATTTCCAGAGCAGATTTGGCAGGAACATGTATGAGCAGGCCTTTCTGAGAGAAATTTCAGATTTGCTTTTCTGAAACTGTTTGGAATGATCCACAGGCATCGCCATTGTTCCATAGTGAGTGGAGCCAAGAGCAAGCCATCTATACCAGAACACCAGGGAAACAGCAGGGCTTTACCAAACCAAAGGGCTCAATCTCCAGTCTGCAGGCCTGGCTGCCTAGCCAAATTACAGAGCTGCAGGTTCAGTGAAAAGCTTTCACTCAAGCAAGAAAGCATGTGTGCATGCACATGTACACACACAGAACAATGGAATGGTGTGTTCTAAGCCAGCTATTATTTAACGCAGTTTCTAGAAACCTTAATGCATCCTTCCTCTTACACTGAATTCTGAAAGTGTGGAGTAGAGTTTAACTCAGATCTCTCTCTTTAATCTTGAAGTCAGTAGCATCTAGTCGTTACTCACATCTTCTATGGAAGAAATGAGTACAGAGGTGGAAAATATGCATGTTGGCCGCATTGAAAGCCACAACGATGAACCAAAATGTGAATGTCTCAGTTCGAGGTACTTTGATTTTCCTCAGGTAATCTTGGAGTTCTACTTGTGTCATAGTTGCCCCTTCTGCTCCTTCCCCAACTGATGATATGAAAGTCACCACAGGGACTCTTATTGATCACTGAAAGAACAATTGGTAGTTTATGCCTGTAATCTCAGCCCAAGGCCCAAAAGTAGGCTAAGGCAGGAGGATCATGGGTTCGAGGACAGCCCAAACTACAGTGATTTTGAGAGCAGCCTGGGCTAGATAGCAAGACCCTGTCTCAATAAACCAACCATATCCCATAACTGAAACACAAAACTAGCAGGTTATTTGAACTAAATATAGGAATGGAAGCCAGGTTTGGTGATACAGGCCTGTAATCCCAGCTACTGGGGGTTGGGGGTAGAGAGCTGCTCCCAGTAGAGAGATAGAGAGGGAACACAGAGAGAGAGATGGGGGGGAGGACATACTGGGAAGAGAACGGTCTTGTGGGAGGAGGGCGGCAATGAAGGGGATAACAAAATAACAGTATCTTCATGCATGGTAATGTCACGGTGAAAGCCTTTATTGCATACAATTTATATGTATAAAAAACCAAAAAAAAATATGTAGCAAAGTTTCTGAGAGTGTAAATGATAGAGGGATCTCAGCAGCCAGAGAGCTTCCAAGAACAAGGGTGTGGGGGAAGGGGCAGAGGTGAGTGCATTTTCATAGGGAAAGGAGGTGAGAAGGGAACATCATGTGCCTAGTGTATGGCCAAGACCAGATCTCCAGCAGAAAAATGTGAAAGAGGAAGACATCCTAGGAGAAACAGTGTCTCAAAGAGAATGGGCTGTAAAAATCAGGGCTGTTGCGGGAGGCGCTGCTGTGGGAGCAAGGCCTGCCGCTGCCATGTTTGGGTTGGACCACAGAGAACATCTGGATGCATTGTGATGGAAGTGGCTGGGAATACAGTTGGGATCTCTGCTGTATTTGGGAAGTGATAAGGAGGGCCCGCAGGTAGCTTGCTCATGACAACTACTTTAAAAATGACATTTAAAGAATGCATAGGGGAAGCTGGGCGGTGGTGGCGCATGCCTTTAATCCCAGCACTTGGGAGGCAGAGGCAGGCAGATTTCTGAGTTCGAGGCCAGTCTGGTCTACAGAGTGAGTTCCAGGACAGCCAGGGCTACACAGAGAAACCCTGTCTTGAAAAAACAAAAAATAAATAAATAAATAAATAAATAAATAAATAAGAATGCATAGGGTATATTAGTCGTACAGAGCTTGGTAAAATACCAATTATTTATATCTAACATTGGTGGCATGGCATTACTACAACAAAAATGTCTGAGACATCGAACTTATAAAGAAACAATTTAAATCAGTGTTCAGCAGTTCGAATCCAAGGTTGGGTGGCCTATTGCTTTGGTTCCTGATGGTGGTAGACAGTTGGGAGCACGTGTGTGAGTGAGCACTACATCTAGAATGGGGAAGAGGAACTTGGGCTCTGCCCCTTTGTCCAGCGTATGCCCCGGTGAGCTAAGAGCCTCATACTTGGCGCCATCTCTATGGGTCCACAGCGCCTGAAGACCAAACTTTTCCGTAAGCATCTCTGAATGACAGTTATCCAAGTAGTAGCAATAAGTAAGCTATATTCAGTGGATTTGGACACACTATTCTATGGTGCATCCATTAGAATATATCTTTTTTGTGTATAGTTTTTAAATATTTAAAAAGCTGACTATACGTGTGTGTGTGCATGTATGCATGTGCATGTGTATGTGTGTGCATGCATGTGCGTGGGCACAGCAGTGCCACAGCATGCCATGCTATGCATGTGTAAGTTAAAGCACAACTTGCAGGAGTTGGGTCTCTCCTGTGGATTGGTGGGATTTGTCAAGTTTGGTGGCAAGCATCTACAGTCACTGAGCCATCTTGCTGGTCCAGTATTGTTTTTAATTCATTTCCTCCTTGTACAGGTATGATCTCCATCCCTCTGTACATCCCTCACACACTGTTTAACTGGACTTTTGGAAGTGGAATCTGCATGTTTTGGCTCATTATTGACTATCTTTTGTGCACAGCATCTGTCTACAATATTGTCCTCATTAGCTACGATCGATACCAGTCAGTTTCAAATGCTGTAAGTCACAATGTTCATTCATTTTTCTTAGAAGACTACAATTGTAAATCCTGGGTCCATAAACCTGTACTGTACTTAAACCTGTACTGGGAATGTTAGAGATGAATCCCAGGGATGAAACTCATTGACTTTTATTTTGTATGATCTGGCTAACTCTATCAGTGTTTGTAATGGGAAAGAAAGGATGAAAGAAAATTCAGGGTTCATCATGAGGAGTGCAGGCTGAGTCTTCAGTGGCTTGGCTCTCTGTGAGATTCCAATCTCCAACCCATGGCTAAGTTGCAACCTCAATATTTCTCTCAAGGTAGAACTCTGTGGGCAACTAGAAAGAATCCCTTAATGAATGGATGAGAAATCAATTTCGAACCCTCCCCCCCCCCAAAAAAAAGAGAAGATGGTGATACGGTAGTGCCAGCTTAGGATGCACAGCAAGAAAACCGGACCTAGACAAATCTGGAATAGCCTCGTCAGCGAGTTAGCAGCAATTCTTAAGTTAAACCTCCCAGCAATAGAATAAAGGAGAAAACAGGGCGTGGGTAGGAAGAAGCCACAGCAACGTGGTGCAGTGATTCATGACCTTAAGAAAACAGAAGGGAGGGGGCAGAAGAGTGAATCTGGGGGAGAGGAAGGTGGGGGAGGCAGAGAGGAGTAGAGGGAGGGGTTGTTCTTATCTTTCACCTTGTTTGAGGTTTGCTGTTTTTCCATTGTGTATGCCAGGCTAGCCTGCCTGTAAACTGCAGTGCATTCTTCTCTGTCTAACTCCTGTCTCTCCTCAGGAGTGCAGATGTTCTAAGCATATACTGCTGGAGTCTGGCTTTTCATGGGTGCTGGGGATCTGAACTCAGGTCCTCAAGCTTGCCTGTCCACTAAGCAAGCTCCCCAACCCTCATCTGCAACCTTTGACTTCATTTACTGTTGGCTTTTAGGATCTCAAAGCTTTGGGGGACTAGTGTATGGTCCATTTGGCTAAGTGCTAAGATAGAGAAATAAGTATTTTGGGAATGGTAGTGATTCAGATGGAGGCATACCCAAAGAAATAGGGGTCGAGTTCTGTTGGCCTAAAGCAGTGTTGAGAGAATTGGCATGCTCCTGCCTGAGTGGACCCAAGAGGGACAAGAAATTAGATTAGATAAAAGATAAACTGTTGAAGCATAGAGATTATAAAATACTACGTTGTTCAAGAAAGACACATTTCTTTTGGTTTCACAGAATATTCTGGAAAAATGTAGACAGGACATAACCCTGGGACTTCCTGGCCCCAGACATTAACAGGGTGACTCTGCCTGTTAAAGGTTAGGGAACAGCAGATATTTATTATCCTGGGCCCAGTAATTTTTTTTTTTAGTTTCGTAGTACCTGTGGTATTCTTGCCTATGCTGTTGAGAAGACCTGAATGATTTGGGCAGTGTGTGGTGGCGGTGGCGGTGGCGGTGGTGGTGGTGGTGGTGTGTGTGTGTGTGTGTGTGTCTCGTATTCACTCTAGTTTTGTTTTAAGTAATTCTCTGGCGGCGAAGGCTGCCAATTTCTTAAGATACAGGTGGCTGGAACTCCATTCCTAGGAACAGAGTTGAGCACAAGGCAAACTCTACATGTGAAACAGTAGCAACAATGGCGGGCAACAGTGGCGGGACCGCTAAGAGGGCACTTATTCTTTGGTGGGATAAATCCAAGACTCCTGAGCGCTCTCAAGCGGGGTTTGTGGGATTCTGCCCCAGATCTAACAGTTCCCGGTCTCCAAGGTGCTACCCTATTGCTCCTGCCTCACTGCCCAAAACACGACTCGGACCTGAAAGGCCCGCCACCTCCTCCTCTCTCAGTGATTAGCTTCTTGTCTTTATTATCCAATCAATTAATTAGGGGGAAATTCCGCTACACACGGCCCATCTCCATCACCCACTGTTGGCCTGGCCCTTCCAGAGGATGCTCAGGATGACATTGTGGCCATCTTCGATGAAGTTTCACTTTAAAAATTATGGGCATATTTCTACTTCCTGGGCCAAGATTCCTGTTTCTGTTTCTCCTCTAACTTACAGCTTCAGGCAAAACTGAGTTTCCCATGAACCCTGCTTGAGAGTGCTCAAGAGTCTGAAGTCTTTAGGAAGACGTCCACAGCTTTCTCATGGACTACCTTTGGCTTGGAGATACTTCACTACAACTCTTTCTTTGCTATCATGTGGCCAAGGGTGAAGGCTGTAAAGTTGGCACCTGGCACAATGTGGACTGCATGACAAGAATTTCCACGTGAGAATGAGTGAATAGTGGCCACTGCCCAGGGGCTGCATGCGCTTTAACGGCTAAGTGTTCACAGGTGGAAATCAGAGGGAACTTGTATTTTTTAATTTATTTTTCCTCTTCTTATAAGGACATCAGTCATTACTGGATCAAGGTAACCCCAAGTCCAACATGATGTCATCCTATCTTAATTATATCTGTCAACACCATATTTCCAAATAAGGTCCCATTCACAGGTACTTGTGGGTAGGATGCAGTAGAACTCATTTGGGGATTCAATTCAGTTGAACATAGGAGCTTACTTCATTAATAATACCAAAAGGTTCTAGAGGACCTTCCTGTCTCCCAGATGGACTGAGCTTTTGGTCATTTACTGAGGTATGGAAGGAGCTAGGACAGGGAGCAATATCCTGAGGAGTGTATGTGCTTTGTAGAAGGTGAGACTGGTTTCAGAGAGGCCACTGCAATCAGTTGGGCCTGGATTCCAGCGGCACTTGGACAGGTGTCCATCAAGAATGCTCCCCAGAGATGAAGACATCCTTGGGGTGTCCATTAGCTCAGTCGACCTTATATAGAGTTAGAAGCACCTCCAGCATATTGCTTTATATCAATATAAAATATAAAATCAACATGATCAATATAAAATCAACAGAACAGTTAAACTAAATGCAGGTCTATAACCACTGGGGTATTGTCCTTGTCGCTACAACAGTTACATTTAGTGCAAGTGATGGATTAATTAGTGTCATGAGATGTGGGAGGTGGAAAAGTGGGCTGTGTGTGGAAACTGCGATCAGCATCACAGGCCATCTTACATCTGAGCTTAATTCTCAGAAATCCCAGCAGATTGGTATGTGTGTGGGGGGGAGGGGATGGGGGCCCACATTTCTTTATAGTTAAATAAATTTAAAAAATTATTAACCCCTTCCGTCTTACCAACAATCATTGGCATGCGTGTGGAGTAAATCAAAGGGCCACCCTGCTTCTCTTCAAAAATGTGAAAATGTGCTCTAAAATGTGAGGTTTTAAAACTCACAGAGAAAATAAGACCCGATGAGAGGAGGCTGTTGGCATCTCTCTTCCTGTGAGTGGGGGTGTGGAAGAAAACTGGAGCATTTGAGCGGGAAGGAAGCGTGCAGGTTGTACGTTCAGAGACATTGGTGACCCTCAGGATTGAAGCAAAATGCCAGCTTCTTTTTGCACTCCTTGTTCTTGCAGAGGACCATGGTTTGGTTCCAGGCATCCATACTGCGGCCTACAATTATCTGTAACGTACCTTTGTTTCCTGGGGATCAGATGTCCTCTCTGACCTTCAGGAGCCCCACACATGCATGTGGCACACACACATACATGCAGGCAGAACACCCATACTCATAAAAATAAATATCAAACCAAACCGAAAAACCCTTCATGGTTCTGTGACAGGCTTGTACTCCCAGGGGTCAGAACTAGGAGGACCTCAAGTTTAAGGGCAGTCAGGGTTATACGATGAATTCAAGGTCAAACTGAGCTACAGGGCGAGTCCTTGCCTTGAAAAGGAAGAGCCAAGAGTAGGTCATTTCCTTGGCATGGGCAGGGCCCTGGATTTGACATTTTAGTTGAGATATTTATTAGATACAGAGCAATTAGTCTTTATGTGCCTTTTGATTTTCTTTTTTTTTTTCTTTTTTCTTTTAAATTTTATTGCATTATGATGAGAAAAGTTAAATGATTTCAATTTATCTGAATTTGTTAACATTTAAA
>NW_022196895.1:9735322-9751511 GCF_008632895.1 Mastomys coucha
TTAAGATGGTCTATCCATAAAATCATTCACCAAGTGTTTCAATGAACAATGGTTCTGCTTGGAGGGTGTGCCTTTTGATTTTCAAAGATTGTCTTAAACTTGACACAAAGATCACAGAGGGTAACACTCACAGACCCTAACTTCATTTGTCCTTGTGGAAGTCTGACTTTGTCACCCTCAGACAGCACACACACACACACACACACACACACACACACACACAGATACACACACACATATAGATACACACAGACATATACACACATAGACACACACAGAAACACACTCTTTCACAGATACACACACACACATATAGATACACACAGACATATACACACATAGACACACACAGAAACACACTCTTTCACACACACACACACACACACACAGAGAGAAATAGACATAGACAGACATACACCATACACGTACAGAACACACAGACATACACACAGAGACACAGAAACAGTGACACACACAAAGACGTACACATAGACACAGAGTCACACAAACATCCATAAGACACAGACACACGGACAGACAGACAGACAGACACATGCTAGCACTTCTGTAGTCATGTCTCTCAACATGGCTTCTCCTCATGGTTTTGGCTGTGATGGAAACACTTAGAGATAGAAGTGTCCTGGGAGCGTTCAGAAACACAGCATCACTCCAACATGGCCAAGTGCTTCCTGGGTGCAGTCTCTTGGGAGTGTTGCAAGGGTTATCTCGGTTGTCGGCCTCATGGGGGGGGGGGGTTTCTGTGTAAACAACTGAGTCTATTCTTCCTGAGTGCCAGGATCAGATAAGCCACTGCCTTTAAAGCGTTAAGACTGTGCCTGTGGTGCAAGATGGGTTTTGCCCTGAAATGTGGTACATGGTTTTCTCTACATGTTTGTCTATATTAATTCCCCAAACCACAATGCTTTCTTTACAGAAACATCATCCAACAAAATGTCCACTGTGTGACGCGTTCTCACACTGGCCCACTGACTTGTGTCTCACTGAAGAGAACACTGCTCTGTTCTAGGCTGCAGAACTGCAGGGAGCGCTCTCAGTTCCAGTAACTGCTCAGATTGGAGTCCTTTCTCTTTGCTGGTTTCTTTCTTTCTGCATGAGCATACACATGTATGCATGCATGTATACACTGTATATGGTGGTCAGAATCATCCTTGAGGTACCATTTACCTTTTTCATGTATGTGTGTGCATTCATTCATGTGTGAACAGGTGCTGCGTGTGCATGTGTATATGCAAGTGTGTGTAGAAGGCTACATGACAACTTTAGGTGTCATCCTTACAAAATGCCATTCCTTTGAGACAGGGTCTTTCTTTGGCCTGGAGCTTGCCAGTTAGGCTAGACAGACTGGCCAGAGGCCTCAAGGATCCTCCTGTCCCTACTGCCCAGGTGCCAGGATTACAAATTCATGCCACCACAACAGGCTTTGCGAAAACTGGTTTCTTATTTTCAATAGTGTCTGTGGCCTTGCCATGGTGTTCAAATCTTCACTTGATGGTTTGCTGTTTTCTCTTGAAAATTATTGAGAAAGCATGTGCCAACATCCCATGAGTTAATTTAGTTCTTGCGTATCCCAGGAACTTCTGAGTGACTGTGGGATGCTCCGTGCATGCTGCATGTTTTCATTAAAGCATATAAGTTGTCTGGTTTCTTGTAGGTGTCTTATAGGACTCAACACACTGGCATCATGAAGATTGTTGCTCAAATGGTGGCTGTTTGGATACTGGCTTTCTTGGTAAATGGCCCAATGATTCTGGCTTCAGATTCTTGGAAGAACAGCACGAACACAAAGGACTGTGAGCCTGGCTTTGTTACAGAGTGGTACATCCTCGCCATTACAACGTTCTTGGAATTCCTGCTCCCTGTTGTCTTGGTGGCTTATTTCAATGTACAGATTTACTGGAGCCTGTGGAAGCGTAGGGGTCTCAATAGGTGCCCTAGCCACACTGGATTTCTCCCTACCTCTTCCAGCGACTCTGGACACTTACACAGAACTGGCTTGGCTTGCAGGACAAGGAATCCTGGGTTGATGGAATCTGCTGCAGCCCATCATTCAAAAAGTCTACTAAGAACCAGCAGTCTCCTGGTGTCCTTAAGGACTCACATGAACAGCGGTATCATTGCCTTCAAAGTCGGCTCCTTCTCGAGACCAGAAAGCACCTCACTTCACCAGAGGGAGCACGTGGAGCTTCTCAGAGGCAGGAAGCTAGCCAGGTCGCTGGCCATCCTCCTGAGTGCCTTTGCCATTTGCTGGGCTCCGTACTGTCTGTTCACAATCGTCCTTTCAACCTACCACAGTGGGGAGCGTCCCAAATCTGTTTGGTACAGCATTGCCTTTTGGCTGCAGTGGTTCAATTCGTTTGTTAACCCCTTTCTGTACCCTTTGTGCCACAGACACTTCCAGAAGGCTTTCTGGAAGATACTTTGTGTGACAAAGCAACCATCACCGGCACAGAGCCAGTCAGTATCTTCTTGAGGAGAATGGCTTCACAAGTGCCAACTTTGGTCTCTGTCCTCTGAATGGATCCGAGCTTCCATCTTGCTCCATCCACTAAAGCAAACAATGCATAAAATGTAAAGTTTGAAAACTTTAATAAAAACTCTCCACGTGCAGGTCAGTGGAACACGAGTCAACAGTAGTTTAAGGAACGTGACAAACTGAGAGCTGCAAAAATACTAATATTTTCCTCAATGCTCTCTGTCTCCTTCTTGATACAACATTGATTGGGTTACCCATGTATTCTTTCTGCACTCAGTGTTTTCCCCAGTAGTGTTAGTTTCTTTTTCTTTGTGTGTGTGTGTGTGTGTTCTCGACGAACTGAGAAATGAGCAAGATGTACTCAAAGAGTACAGCAGCCATGCTGTAAGAATTTGAAAAAGGAAACACCTTTCGATGGTGCATGGGTGTATTCGGCAAACACATGCTTATTGCGACTCCATAATGCATCAACCACTAACTGTAAAGACATACGTTGCCATGACCTGGATTCAGCCAGAACTTCACTCTGGGGCTCTCTTCTGTCTTAAGCTTTCTGCCTCTCTCTACTGCCCCTATCTTTTACATGTCAACACTGTAGCTCGTTCCATTGACAACGATTTGCTTTGTCCTGTACACTGCTGCCACTGGGCAGTGAAAGGGACACTTGGTTCTGAGCCTAGTCCTCAAGAGGCCGATACATACCTGTTCTCTCCTGAGAGTTTCCCAGCAGGCTATGCTGCTGGATGAGAGGCCATATGGACCAGAATCAAGCTAACCAAGGATGCTAACCAAGGTGCTAACCGAGGATATCTTGAAGCAAGTGGTCTCTAGTGGACTCAGCCCTGGAGGGGCAGGGACGTCTAAAGCCAGAGGCTCCCAAACACTGATGAGGCTCGTTCTTGGAGTGGTTGCTATTCAGTTATTTTATCTGACAGGAGAACATCCATTCTACTGTGTAGGAAACCGGGCTTTTGACAGTAGAATAGGTAAGTAGGCACTGCCATGGCTTAGGCCCGTGCGAGTGCTAGGACAGAGGGCACAAACATTGTTATGCAGCCACAAGCCTCACAGAAAGGTCGTGGCTGTTTCTCTACAGGAGCGCATTCACTGCTGGATGATTCAGGAGTAAGGGTGACTGATTTCAGAAATCCCATAAGCCTCACAAAGTAAGGAGGGATGGGTATGCTTGTGGGATTGGAGTTGCATTATGTGCTGGGTGCAGGGAGAACAGGGAGTTATGCACCTCTCTCCCTCAGTTACCCCAGACACCACATTGATGCTTCTACTCAGCTCTGCCTATGGACTAGAGCACATAGCTCAGTGGTCAAGGTGGATTTCAGAGGACATTCGCAACACATTCTCCACCCGCCTTCCTGAATATCCCAGACCAGCTGATTTTCTAGTCTCCGCCTTCTATCTCAGCGTAGGAGTGCTGGGATTCCAGATGTGTATTCCTGAATCTAGCTTGTTTTCATGGGTTCTGGGGATCGAACACAGGTTCCCAGCCTTGTATGGCAAGTGCTTCTATCCACTGAGACATCTCTTCAGCCCATGTAGCCATTTCTTTATCTGTTTAGGTGTTTACTGGGGAATAAGAGGCATCACTTTCAGCGCCTGCAGAGTAGCTCTGTGAAAAATTTTTGGGAAGAGCCTATTTTATCTCTCACTTCTTATTTAGATATTGTCTGTTCCCTGTTCTGGGCAGAGGCCAAAACCACGTGAACATAAATAAAGACTTCCTGCAGAAAAAATTCAGGGTAGTTGTTGAAACATTTTTTCCTGATGTATATAGCCTGACTTACAGTTTCTAATAGTCAAGAGAAAGATGGAAAAAATGTACACTTTCTTCTACAGAAAGCTGTTTCTTGGAACCCAGATGACACACAGTTTTTAAGTTATTGCTGCGTCCTTTCAGTTCCTGGGCTCAGGGTGTCCAGGTCATGGCCCAGGGGGTGGTTACATGATTGATCGAATGTTCTGCCTTTCCTAGCCTCTCATTTCCAGACTTTAATTGGTTTGAGTTTGATGGTGACTTCTGGGTTTTGTTCCCCTGTTTTCGCATTTATAGTCTGGAGTTTTTCGAGCTACACTTCCACACTGTTTCCTGGATGGAGGGAAAGCGCTAGATTGAGATAAAGGCCATGAGAGGGTCAGCCCTGGCAGTGGTGCTGGACGGCACGGTAGGCAGAGGCCTTGCCTTTAAGGAGTTATATATGGTCTGTCACAGAGCGAACAGCAGTGTAAATAGGAGTGTGTGCCCAGGTGGATCATCATTTCTTAAATAATGATCTCAGAGGGCTTCGAGGGGGTAGCGCCTCTGTCACCATCCTGCCTCGGCGCAGCCCTGCAGCCCTGGATCTTTTCTGGCAGCCAATTAGAAGTGCTGTTTCATGGCAAGGCTTCCCAGTAGTTTCCTGGGAGTCACATAGACAAGGCTATGATGAACCTGCCGAGGATACGAGTTCCACAGCCGAAGGCTATGCGAGGCCACCTCGAAAGAGTCCCAGTCTGCGTTTCAGCGCTGAGGATGGCTCCCTCACTAGATCTTCCACAAAGGGAAGCTGACTATTGGGTCGTTAAGAAGGCGGTGACCAAGAAGTGGGCTAAACCAAAACAAAACACATCAAAACACAACCTATCCTTGCCATCAAACCCCACACCTGACGACGTCTCATCTCATATGCAGTCTCTGCGTTCTCCACCAGATGGCAGTAGGCACACATGCTTTTTCTCTCATCCTCCAGTATAATCGCTGATAACACTGGTAAGAGTTTTGTTACAGACATCTGATAACAGCTTCTCATATCTCAATGCTTTCATTCAGTCTAGAAGGTGGCACAGACGTTATGTTTACCCCACGAGGAGATCAGGCTGCCCTAGGGTTAAGATAGAAAGCACACAGAGGCCCTCTGCACCCACCTCCTCTCTCTCACACAGGTCCACTGCCTGTCACACACACAAACCTATTGCACACATCCACACTCAGATACCCCATATTACTCTAACCCTACCTATTCCATATACCTTTATGTCCTGTCAGCATCCACATACAATCCACCCAAATCTAGCACTCACATTCCCACAGGCTCAGAATCCACTCACCGAGTGTCCACCATGTCCAAGTATCCCACCCACCCACATACACCCACTCAGCACACACAACCTTCATGCCCTCTATACACGCCCTCTCTGACCCCACCCACTCCCATTTCCATGCACCACACAGATCACCCATGTATATCTGCCAGGCACACACTTCCACACACTACACCACCCATACACATTCTCTTCACATCCATCCGTCCATCCCACACAGCCACCACCTATACCCACCATTTGTCTCTAGACCTATTCACCCTAATCCCTGCCACACCTCAAGCTCCATCTGCTCCACACGCCCATTTCATAAGCATCCACCCCACCCACCCACCCACCCACCCTCCTCTATACAGCACATTGTCTATGACATAAGCTTAGAAGAATACATATGCAGGAACGGATGTGGGGGATGTGGGGAGTGAGTGCAGACATGGAGTGTGTGTGGGGTGGTGTGATGTGAATGTATGTGCTCATGTGTCTGTGTAGTATGTGTGTGTGGTATGTTTGTGTGTGTGTGTGTGGTGTGTTTGTGTGTATGTAAATCAAAACCATGGTTCTGTCTTTGCCCCACTAGAAAGCAAGGTGTCTCAAAGCTCACAACCAACCCCCTTCACCTATACACACCATTTCACACACACATGCTAGCTTTCTCCAAACTTACCACCGCTCATATCCACATATATCTGCCAACACTTCCCAACCCCCACCCTCCCACACCACACACACCACACTCACTGCACACACACACCACACATATCACATGCTACATGCCCACACATACAGAAACATATCACACCCAAACATACTCTACACACACATATCACATGCTACATGCCCACACATACACAAACTTTCCACACACACACACACACACACACACACACACACACACACTACATGCCTACGCTCATCTGCTCTATCACCCACATCTGTTCCTGAAGACATAAGCAAATATTCTTCTACAAAATCCTTAAGATCTCTGTGGTCTAAGTCTGTATATCTATTTTATTAGTGTCATTTGCTATACTTTCTTAAAGCAGTATTAGAGAGAAGGTCTAAAATTCACCGTACTCCAGGGCCTCCAAAGCCTTTAAAAAGTTTTTCTTTTTAAAAATTGCAGTGAAAAAGACTATTTCTCTATTTCACAGGCTCTGTCTTTTAATATTCTTTGTATTGGTATTTGTCTTCTGCCTTTCACCTACATTTGAGTGATCTCTCAAGGTAGCTGTCCATCTCTCATGGTAAAACACACGTGCCACATCATACAAAGCATTTGTTTTTTTTTTTTCGAGACAGGGTTTCTCTGTGTAGCCCTGGCTGTCCTGGAACTCACTCTGTAGACCAGGCTGGCCTTGAACTCAGAAATCCTCCTGTCTCTGCCTCCCAAGTGCTGGGATTAAAGGCGTGCGCCACCATTGCCCAGCTCATACAAAGCTTTACAGTCAGAGCTGCAGTAAACTAGGGCCCTCAGACTTCAAGCACCTTCCTAGACACAAGGGTTTTCCACGATTTAAAGGCGCCACCTTCTGGTTAAACTAGGTATCGCAGTCAGCTCTAGTTATGCTCAACTTCCAAGAAACAAAACCGTGCGATAATTTTCTAGCTCTCATTGTATCACATGCCACGAGCTTAGCCTTATTTAAACTCTATTTTACTCCATGGGGTGGAGGGTAGGTGTGGGGTGGGGAGAGGGGGTGAGACGTGGCTCTCTCGGCGGTGCCTGCACTTGAGGTACCTTTTCTTTGACTGTAAATCATATCCAAGCATCCTAATGGCTCTTCCACTTCTATCATAAATGAAAAAAGTACTTTGCACCTCTGTTAAACTTCTTTCCTATTAAAAAGTCCCCATATCATTTAAATGTAGGCACTCCATCCCAGAACTTGTGGTCCTATGAGATATTTATTGTAATGGGCATTAACGAGGAAAAACTGGACATTTTGAGGAAAACTGATCTATGTCAACATTTTCGGTAAATGCATTTGTTGCATAACGTGGGTATTATTTATGATTCACAAGATGAACCTATTCCTTGGCCTGCTGCCTGTTTTAGAAAGCTGGGCAACAGCAATTACAGTAGACTTTTTAGACTGGATAGACACTTTGAGGGAAGGCTCCAGATTCTGTTAGCAAAAATTACCTTCGTTCGGTCTCTGTCAATATCTGCTTCATTTATCAGCATTCTGTGAGGTTTTGATTTGCAACTTGGGAAAGAAAAATATTTGTGTTGGAGGGAAGAAAATATGGGGACAAAGAAGGTGGGATCCTGCACATGCAGTTCAGGCCTTTGTGGTGACGACAGAATAGGAAGGGGTCAACCATAGTAACTGCCACGCCTGGAGGAAGTAGACTGGACGCAGAACCCAGACTAGCTTTCTATATTCCAGCTGCTTTGAGACTTGGTAGAGAAGGAACACACTGCGGAGGAGGGAAATTAAAAACAAAACAAAACAAAAGACCCAAACACGCATTCCCGAAGCTTAAGTTCAGAAATTTCTAGAAGGTCCTTGGGCATCAGTGTCCACCCTGGTGTGTCACGTGTCTGAAGCCGCATAGGAAGTGAGGCAGGAAATGAAGAGTGCTGGAGTTCACACTGGACCCACTTTTCTCAGCATAGCCAAGCTCCTGCTCGACTTCAAGGCGGGGCTCTGGGCAGGCAGCTTCGCCAGGGACCCGGCCTCTCTCACCCCTCCTCGCATTTGGAGGTGGGCAACAGCAGCTTTTGAATGGGGGAAGCAATTTAAAAATCAGTCATGTTTTGATCCCTCAGGCCTGGCTTTCTCTGATTAATAAGCTCTGCTTCCCAGGCCCTGCCCGCAGCCTCCTCCGGCCCCCACCCTGCAAGTCTGTGCCTGAAGCATCCCCCTTTTCCCTTTGAGCACATCCAGCCTTCCCAGAAGGACGTGCCCAGCTCTGGCTGACCTTGCCAGGAGGAATTCCTCTCTGTGGCTCTGTGCTTCCTTCCCAGCTCCCTTCAGGCCGTCACTCCCGGCCATGCTCCCCTCTGACCCTGAATACATTTCGCCCGGTGTCCTGACAGCTGCTGATCTGGCTCTTTTCTTTCTTTCTTCCCTTTCTTTCTTTCTTTTAATTGAAAGTAAACCTTCAAAGAGGGCTAGCCACCCGAGAAGTGTGTTAGCGAGGGCTGCAGCTGGGCAAGGGAACCTCAAACAGAAGCCAGAGCCCCACTTTGTCCCCTCCTGCTTAGGGCAGAAGCCACTGGGCTCTGTGGGCTCCCGGGCTACTCAGCTTTCAATTTAGCTTTTGCATGAGAAGAAGGGAATGCGGATTTGGGGAAAGTGTGTGGTGATTTGGAAAATAGAGCTCTGTCTCTCTTTCTCTGTCTTTCTGTCTTTCTCGGTCTCTGTCTCCGTCTCTCTCTACACACACACTCACTCGCACGTGCACACGAACACACGCATGCACCCACATGCACAAGGAGAGAGATTCCAGACAGAATGCGAGTTTATAATGTAAATCTCAGGATGCCTTTGAAATGCCTGGTTGTAATATTGGGATGCATTATAGAAGGAAATACCTTAAACAAAACAAACAAACAAACAAACAAATCACACCCAAATTTTACTTTTGACTAGCAGGGAGCTACAGTATCCTGGTTACCAGAGCCAGAAGCCAAGACTAGATTTTATCTGGGCTCCTCTTTTTAGGTGACCATTCGGTCTCAAACCCTGGGACCACCGGAGGTGTTTAACATCAAAGCAGACGCTGGTCTACAGGTTCTCCCAGCATCCCTCAGCCCCTATCTCTTGCAGGGACCTCCTGGCTGGCATACTCCACGTCCTACCCTAAACTTCTCCAGCACTGGGTCTGGGTCGCCCTTCCTTCTCCCAGCTGTCCTTGCCTATATTATCTATAATAATGCAGCCATTTTAGTTACT
This sequence comes from Mastomys coucha, assembly GCF_008632895.1. Lineage (NCBI taxonomy): Eukaryota > Metazoa > Chordata > Mammalia > Rodentia > Muridae > Mastomys > Mastomys coucha. The sequence continues at coordinate 9,744,815 of NW_022196895.1, forward strand.
TGGTCCTTCTCTACTCCCTTTTGGGTCTCCTGGCTTCTGCAATCTGGTTTCCCCGTCCCTTCCTCTTCCCACTGTCCTCAGCGGCACAATCTCCGACAATAAACTTTCTCCTCCATCATATCTAGGAACAGCTGTGTTCTTTATTTGAAGCTAGCCCTGTTGGTTGATGTTTCTTCCTCAAATGCATTTTCTAAAAATAGAAATTTAAAAAGATTTAGAAAAACTGTATGATTAATACTTTTTTTATCTATCACCCAGAACCAATGATAACTAGCATTTTCCATCTTTGTCATGCCTTGACCTCTGAATGAACACGCACACTCTCTTTCTTGCTGAACCATTTGAAATTAAGTCATAGGTATCGTGACCCTTCACCCCTAACAAAAGCCCCAGCATGCTTTCCTATGTGGATATTTTCCTATACGAACACACTGCAGTTAATTGCACCCAAGAAAAGAAATGAAGCTGCCCATGCAGGCTAGCCTGCGAGTCGGGACTGTAATAGTGAGGTCTCAAGAAAAATGAATGAATGAATGAATGAATGAATAAATACTCCCTAATGATTTCTATCACTCAGTCAGCATTAAACTCTTCCAACCCTAAACTGTGTTTTATAACTAATCCTCTCTCTCTTTCTCTCTGTCTCTGTCTCTGTCTCTCTCTCTCTCTGTCTCTCTCTCTCTCTCTCTCTCTCTCTGAATCAAGGCTCATACATTGTTTGACCACTGGCTTGCTCTTTCTGGTCTCCCTGAGATAGGACTGACCTACAGGATGGACTTCAAGCCCTGAGCCGTGAGTCGGGATAAATCCTCCCACCCATGAGTTGCATCCCTCTGGTATTTGTTTACAGAGGTGAGCAAAGCAGCTATAGTTTGCTGTGTCTGAAGGATGTTAGCACAACCCGTTTCCACCGCCCGGCAGTTCCTCTCCCCAGACTGGCGTGCTCCATGTGCTGCTGGATGATCAGGGAGGAAAGCTTACAGCAGAGTTAGCCCTATTAGGAGATATTATCTCCAAGCTGTGTTGGATAACAAGAATAGTGTCCCTGTTCTGGAGGTTGTTTAACTTAGGCCCTTAGTGTCAGTGACTTACACACAGCACTCATTTCATTAGCATGACCACCCCACTGTTTTTTTTTTAATGTGCTAAAATACTCACATAATCTACAATCTTAACTGTTCAGTAGCACCAAGTACATTTATGTTGAACTAGCATGACCCTAATTACTTATCTTTTCTTTCTCTCTCCCTTCCTTCCTTCCTTTTTCTCTCTCTCTCTCCCCCCTCTCTCTCTTCCTTTCCTTCCTTCTTTCTTTCTCCCTCTTTTTTTCAGACAGTCATGTGGCTCACACTAGCAATGAATAGAAGTCACTAAGTAGTGGGGAATGACCTTGAACTTCTGTCTTCCTCCGGGAGTGCTGGATCACAGGTGTGCACCACTGTGCCTGGTTTAGCACCTCAGTTACTTTTGATAACAGGAAACACTTTCCCTTAACAAGTACAGTTAAAGCCTTTTTTAAAGCCTGAACTGACTTGAAATCATCTGCACATATTAGAGAGTGATCATGATTTAAAGTAGGAACCCATGTGTTGCGGATCTGTTTCCTGAGGGGCTGTAAAGAATGACAGAGCACAGTTTGCTCTCTTCCTTATCAGCTCTGGTCCTGTTCCCTTAGAACTTCAGCTACTCATTAGTCAGAGTGAAGATGGGGAGCACTTAGAGAGAGATGAACAGTTATTAAAAAGGGCCAGGAGAGCGAGTTTTCCAAGCTAGAACTCTCCTGCAAAACCATTCTCCATCTAAGTAGGCCCACTGGAGTTAGTGCACATAGCTGCACCTGGCCCCCACCTGGACATAATTAGCTTCCTTGAGTTCATAGCAAACACTGAAAAAAAATGATATAAAAAAAATCGAAGCAATCTGTCACAATCCATGCTATACAATTAAAGCTGTGTGTTTCCTACGAGTTCTGTAACACAGATGACTCGGGGTTTAGAGCCCAGAACTGGAAAGTCATCTCCTGTGTTTTCCTTCACAGCAGACGATGTCCATTTCCTGGACTGCACTGTGTGCTTTGGGGTGAGAATCCTACGAAGAATCCAAACACTCTTGGGTGATCTACAAGACTTTGTATGGACTTGAGTATGAGATTTATCGGCAGACAAGACTTTTCATTCTGAGCAAGCAGAACTGGCGCTTCAGAATCAAAATACAAAGTAGCGAAGAGTGAGTGGGCGGAGCCCTAGGTCAGAGATGTTCAGTAGCTAGTCTGCCTTGATACACATGTGGAATGTATCCTAGGTATATGAGACCTCCTCCTGGGGCTCTTCACCCCAGCTCTTCACTCCAGCTCCTCTGAAGTTGCCTGTGTCTTATCTGATACCCACCACTGTCTTCTTGCTATGAAGCCGCAAGTGAAACTTTACAAGTGTTTCCCTCATAAGGGGATTAATCGCAGTGTGCACTGTCAGAACTTAATAACAGCCATGGTGTGCCTAGGAGTCCTCATTTCTTGGGGATCAAACAGGAAGAGCTGGAGATGATTGGTGGACAAATTAAGAAAAATATGTTCACAGACAACAGTAAAGGCCATTAGAGTTCACAGAGGTAGGGTAGAGGGGACCAGAGGTGTCTGAGTTTGACTGGCAATTTTACTCTTCAGTTTCAGGTAGGAAACCTCACTCATCTTCATCAGGATATTTACTCCAGTCCTTTTAAATCATCTTTGAGACAGGGTCTTCTGTGTCTAGACTGACTTCAAACTGTCTACACAGCTGGCAACGATCTTGAACATCTCATGCTCCTGTCTCCGTCCTCCTCTTGCTAGATGTGCACCACAATTCCTGCCCGGTTTACATAGTGCTGGGATTGAACCCAAGCCTTTGAAGCTGCATGCCAGGCGAGCGCTGTCAGTGAGTTACATCCCAAGGCCACTGAAGTTACAGTTACTGTGGCTTCCTGAGGGTTAGGGTGCCAGGAGCACTGAAGAGCTACCTGCTCATTTCCTGTAGAGCTAAGCATTTCCACACTCACAACTTCGGGAAGTAACTTTGTCCCCAGGTCAGAAATGAAGAGAATGGCCACAGAGTGAACACAAACTTGACACAAAGCCAAATCATGAATCAGTGCTCAGGTGTCTGTGATTTAGGGAGGGATTCCTTCTGGAAAGGGAAGGGGATTCGAAGGTCAGACAATCACAGGGGGAGTTACAGTGAACTCTAGCCCTGGATTTGGGAGGGAGGTCCTTGGGGTGCTGAAAATGATTGAAAATCTCTCCCAGAGGTCAGAGAGTTAGGCATTTAGCCATTATCAAAGGAAGCAGGGGTGGGGTATATGTAAAGATTATAATATATATATATATATATATACACACACATATATGTATGTATATATGTACATACACACATATGTATATATAAGATCAATTACTCTTATATATACTCATATATATATGTATTATATATATACTCACATATATGTACTCTTAGATTATATATATACTCTTATATATATTACTCTTATATATATGTATATATGTACATACACACATATGTATTTATTTAAGATCAATTACTCTTTTTCATTGTTGTGACCAAATACCTAACTGAAGCAGCCTCAGAAAGGAAGGGTTTATTTTGATGGCCGTTATGAAGGTTCGGTTTAATATGGAGGGAAGGCATGGCGGCTGGAGCTTGCGGCAGCTGCTCACATTATGTCCACAGTCAGAAAGCAGAGAGCAGTGGATGCTGGTGCTCGGCTTCCTTCCTCCTTTTTATTCAGTCCAGTCCCTATGGTGCCACTCACATGTCGGGTGGTTTGTTCTTCTCAACCGTCTCAGTCTAGAAGCTTCCTTACAGGCATGCTCAGAGGTCTGTCTTCTACGTGACTCTAGATTCTGTCAAGCTAACGATATTAATCATCACTGTACCTTATAGTTGAGTGAAGGTAGACAGCTTACTCTCATAATGTCTATAGGCCTTGGTTCCTTCAATGATGGAAGTAAATTTATTCCTAGGATAAAAAAATTCTTGTGTAGTGGGAACCATGAATATCTTAGAGGAGAGGAATTAGGTATGGGATTGAAAGGCTTCTCTGGACTCCATGCAACAGGGAAACTGCTGAGAAAGAAAGAAAGAAAAGAAAGAACTGGAGCTCTTCAGGGATGGGAGTTTGAAAATCCAGATATTATTGTTCAAGCAAGAACTAACAAAGGGGGGAAGTTTGGTGACCAAGGAGATAGATGCTGAAAGGTGACTCGGGAGGGGTTTGGAGACTGGACATGAGCAATGGGGCAGGGTCAATCAAGTCATGGGGCGGCCTCTCTTGAGTAAATAATTACGTAGAGCTTAGAAGTGAAATTCAGAACATATTTTGATGGCTGAATAGTCTGGTTTTATACCTAGTGTGGCTAAAGTAAGGGACGGAAGCCTGAAGCTCAAGTGGTACAGTGACTGTCCACCAGAGAAAGAAGCGATTCCACTCAGCAACCAGGAGCACTGAGGGCTAGAGGTGCACACGGGACTTCTCCACTGTTAATGTCATCTGAGCAAGGCACAGGGACAGATGGCCTGGGGTAAGGCCAGGAGGCAGGGCCTAGGGTGGAGTCCTCACATTCATGGGCTACACCGAAGAAAAGAGACCATGGAAACAGAGAGGATAGTGCTCTCAAAGTCAACAGCAAGCAAGAGTCTGCCATAGTCCTTTGAGGATGTGCAAGATGACTGGATAAAGTGCACAGAGCAGGGTTAAGCTTGGATTGTGGGTAAATGATGAGCGGCCCCTCTCCATGTTTAGGGGTCGAGAGACTCAGGAGAGCCGTGTAGAAGAGTCTGCTCTTGTACAGGGCTGGAGTTTGGTTCCCAATGTCCATGTTGGGAAGATCCCAACTGTTGGCAACTCCAGCTCTAGGGTATCCTGTGTGTCTAACCTCTGAGGGCACCTGCACTGCCATGTCTGTGTTCTATGCTTATAACTATACACAAAATATACATACATAATTAAAATGGAATAAAATCTTTTAAAAATCTTTTGTGTAATTATACAATATTTAAGATGTATTTATAGAGCCAGGGGTTCATCTCAGTACGTAAAGTGATTGCCTAGCATGAGCCAAGTTCTGAGTTTGATCTCCAGCACAGCAGAAACCAGGCATGGTCACAGTGCCTGCAATCCCAGTGCTTAGGGGGTCAGGAGTTCAAAGTTATCCTTTGCCATATAGGAAGTTGAGGCCATACCTTGTCTCAAATTTCAAAAGACATACTTCTGTTGAGAACATCCTAATATTGCAGGGATATATGAATAAATATAATTTGTAAATCAAATGGGAAGCAACCAGTAAAAATGGCCTGTATCTTAAGTTCCAGTGTAAGCCACACACTGTCATTGTCTTTGACACACCTGACAACCTTCAGTGGGACTTGAATTGAAGGACGTCACTCATGAATTGCCAGAAGTGTCTCAGCCGACTGTGACCATTTTCTCCCCTCTGAACATGTGAGCAAGATGACAGAGACCTCACAGAAAGCTTCTGGCTGCTATTAGCCAGCACCAGGGATCTACTGCTTGAATGTCTGCTTAAATGTCTTTCTTGAAGAACTTTGTTACAACTCCACCATTGTTCTCTCTCTCTCTCTCTCTCTCTCTCTCTCTCTCTCTCTCTCTCTCTCTCTCTCTCTCTCTGTGCAAGTCAGAGGTCAGTGTCTTCAGTGTCATTTCTCAGGTATTATCCACCTTGTCTTTTGAGACAGGGTCTGTACCGGAACCTGGCACTCACCCTCACCCTTAGGCGATGCTTGCTGGCCAGTGGACTGTAGGAACCTTCCTGTCTCTACCTCTCTACTGCTGGGATTACAGACATGCACCACCACACCTGGCTTTTTGTCAGGCATCTGAGTCGATCTTATTGACTCATGTTAAGTTGCTATGGGGTTGAAATTTTGAAAAATAAAAATCACAGTTGATTTTCACTAGCTCTATATTTAGAGGTTGCAACTCCCCCAACCTCCCACCCCTCACATGTTTGTTTTCAACTTATACATTTATAAAAAATATTCTGTTATGTGTCTGTACATTATGTCATACACATGATGTCCCTTAACAGGGCCTAATTAGCACATGTTCAAGCGAGAAGGCTTTCTGTGACTCTGGTGTCCTCGGTACTGTCTCTGAGAGCTGCAGGACATGAAGTGAGACCATGAGAAGCATCTGAAGTTAATGACTTCTTTTTTTTTTTTTTCAGACAGGGTTTCTCTGTGTAGCCCTGGCTGTCCTGCAACTATCTCTGTAGACCAGGCTAGTCTTGAACTCACAGAGATCCACTTGCCTCTGCTTCCTGAATACTGGGTTAAAGGTACACAGATAATCTATAGAACATTTCATCCTAAAACAAAACAACATACCTTCTTCCCAGAAGCTCATGATACCATCTCCAAAACTGACCATATAATTGGTTACAAATCAGACCTCAACAGATACAAGAAGATTGAAATAATCCCATGCATCTTATCAGATCACCACAGACTAAGGCTGGTCTTCAATAGCATCAAAAAACCAGAAAGCCCACATACACATAGAAGCTGAACAACGCTCTACTCAATGATAACTTGGTCAAGGAAGAAATAAAGAAATTAAAGGCTTTTTATAATTTAATGAAAATGAAGGCATAACATACCCAGACTTATGAGACACAAATGAAAGC
>NW_022196895.1:9751521-9751767 GCF_008632895.1 Mastomys coucha
TACACCCAAGAGGAGTAGAGGGGAGGAAATAATCAAACTCAGGGCTGAAATCAACCAAGTAGAATCAATAAGAACTATACAAAGAATCAACAAAACCAGGAGCTGGTTCTTTGAGAAAATCAACACAATAGATAAACCCTTAGCCAGACTAACCAGAGGGCACAGACACAGTATTCAAATTAAAATTAGAAATGAAAAGGGAGACATAACAACAGAAACTGAGGAAATTTAAAAAAAAAAAAAAAA
>NW_022196895.1:9751938-9756767 GCF_008632895.1 Mastomys coucha
TCTAAACAGTCCCATAACCCCTAAAGAAATAGAAGCAGTCATTAAAAGTCTCCCAACCAAAAAAAGTCCAGGACTAGATAGGTTTAGTGCAGCATTCTATTAGACCTTTGAAGAAGACCTAATACCAAATACTCTTCAAACTATTCCACAAAATAAAAACAGAAGGAGCATTACCCAATTAATTCTATGAAGCCACAGTTACACTGTATATTCTCCCTTGGAGATGGAACTGTTTCTGTCTAATCAGGAACTTGTCACAATTTCCTTTCATAGAGGACTTCATAAGAGATTTTTTTCTATTTCTATCATGTTTAATGTTCCAAATAGATTTTAAAAAATGGTCGGTGCATATTACTTTTAGCTTCAGAAGATGTAATGTATATTTAAGAGGCATTTAACTATTATAAATTATTCTGATGACAAAAATGTCAATACTGAGTTGTATATTTTATTTATTTTTTCAATATTTTTTCTTAAAATTTTTTATTATTTAAATGCATTTTATACATCAAACATATTAATAACATTGAATATTTTGAGAATCAAATAATATATAAAAATTTGTTCAACTTTTATATTCATACCCTTTCATACTCTAAAAATCTCATTAATGAACATTTAATACTATCCATAACTGAGGATCCTATATCTAATGTTGAATACTAAATTTTTTTAAAACATACAAAATATTCTTTAGGAATTAAGCATCGTAAAAGAACATAAAGTATTAAAAATAAATGATTTAAAAATATATTCAAAAACCTTTTTATGATATACCACCTGAGATAGTGAGAGAGTATTTGAAACTCATTATATTTCTGTGTAAATTGTCTAACTATAAGTTTACTTAAAAAAGATTATCAGTGTTTCTAGAAGAGAAATTATTTTATCAATAAGTATATTTTAAAAATTTCAAAATAGCATAAACTCTTTGAAGTTAAACATTAAGAAAATGTTAATTTCAAGCACAGTGAGAAAAAATATCAATAATATTTCCATGATGTTTGTAGAACATGATTTTAATATTTTCATCTACTAATATTCAACAAACAGAATAATTATTTTAAGATATATTTTGTTGTTATGTCTCCCTTTTCATTTCTGATTTTATTAATTTGGATACTCTGTCTGTGCCCTTTGGTTAGTCTGGCAAAGGGTTTATCTATCTTAACTGATTTTCTCAAAGAACCAGCTCCTTGTTTTGTTGATTCTTTGTATAGTTCCTTTTGTTTCTATTTGGCTGATTTCAGCCCTGAGTTTGATTATTTCTGGTCATCTATTTCTTCTTGGGTGTATTTGCTTCCTTTTATTCTAGAGCTTTCAGGTGTGCTGTTAAGCTGGTAGTGCAAGCTCTCCCAGTTTCTTTTTGGAGGCACTCAGAGCTTTGAGTTTCCCTCTTAGCACTGCCTTCATTGTGCCCCATAAGTCTTGGTATGTTGTGTCTTCATTTTCAACAAATTATAAAAAGTCTTTAATTTTTTTAGTTTATTTCTTCCTTGACCAAGTTATCATTTAGTAGAGCGTTGTTCACCTTCCAGGTGTATGTGTGCTTTCTGTTGTTTTTGTTGGTATTTAAGACCAGCCTTAGTCCATGGAGATCTGATAGGGTGATTGGGATTATTTCAATCTTCTTGTACTTGTTGAGGATGGTTTTGTGACCGATCATATGGTCAATTTTGGAGAAAGTACCATGAGGTGCTGAGAAGAAGGTGTATTCATTTGGTTTAGGATGAAATGTTCTATAAATATCTGTTAGAGCCATTTGGTTCATAACTTCTGTTAGTTTCACTGTGTCTCTGTTTAGTTCTATTTCCATGATCTGTCCATTGCTGAGAGTGGGGTGTTGAAGTCTCCCACTATTATTGTATGGGGTGCAATGTGTGCTTTGAGCATTAGTAAAGTTTCTTTTATGAATGTGGGTGCCCTTGCATTTGGAGCATAGATGTTCAGAATTGATAGTTCATCTTGGTAGATTTTTCCTTTGATGGGTATAAAGTGTTCTTCCTTATGCTTTTGAAAACTTTTGGTTGAGAGTTGATTTTATTCGATATTAGAATGGCTACTCCAGCTTGTTTCTTGGTACCATTTACTTGGAAAATTGTTTTCCAACCTTTTACTCTGAGGTAGTGTCTGTCTTTGACACTGAGGTGCGCTTTCTGTATGCAGCAAAGTTCTGGGTCCTGTTTATGTATTCTGTCTGTTAGTCTGCGTCTTCTTGGGGGAGTTGAGTCTATTGATGTTAAGAGATATTAAGGGAAAGTGATTGTTACTTCTTGTTATTTTTGTTGTTAGGACTTATGCTTTTGTGGGTATCTTCTTTAGGATTTGTTGAAAGACTACTTTGTTGCTTTTTTCTAGGGTGTAGCTTCCCATTTTGTGTTGGTATTTTCCCTCTATTATCCTTTGTAGGGCTGGATTTGTGGAAAGATATTGTGTAAATTTTGTTTTGCCATGGAATATCTTGTTTTCTCCATCTATGGTAATTGAGAGTTTTGCTGGGTATAGTAGCCTGGGCTGGCATTTGTGTTCTCTTAGGGTCTGTATGACATCTGCCCAGGATCTTCTAGCTTTCATAGTCTCTGGTGAGAAGTCTGGTGTAATTCTGATAGGTCTGCCTTTATATGATACTTGACACTTTTCCCTTACTGCTTTTAATATTTTTTCTTTGTTTAGTGCATTTGGTATTTTGACTATTATGTGACAGGAGGAATTTCTTTTCTGGTCCAGTCTATTTGGAGTTCTGTAGGCTTCTTGTGTGTTCATGAGCATGTCTTTCTTTAGGTTAGGGAAGTTTTCTTCTATAATTTTATTGAAGATATTTACTGGCCCTTTAAGTTGGGAGTCTTCACTCTCTTCTGTACCTATTATCCTTAGTTTTGGTCTTCTCATTGTGTCCTGCATTTCCTGGATGTTTTGGGTTAGGAGCTTTTTGCTTTTTGCATTTTCTTTGACTGTTGTGTCAATGTTTTCTATGTTATCTTCTGCCCCTGAGATTCTCTCTTCTACCTCTTGTATTCTGTTGGTGATGCTTGCATCTATGGCTCCTGATCTCCTTCCTAGGTTTTCTAACCCCAGGGTTGTCTTCCTTTGTGATTTCTTTATTGTGTCTACTTCCATGTTTAGACCTTGGATGGTTTGTTCATTTCCTTCACCTGTTTGATTGTATTTTCCTGTAATTCTTTAAGGGATTTTTGTGTTTCCTCAGAGCTTCTACTTGTTCATCTGTGTTCTCCTGTATTTCTTTAAGGGAGTTATTTATGTCTTTCTTAAAGCCCTCTATCATCATCATGAGAAGTGATTTTAGATCTGAATCTTGCTTTTCTGGTGTGATGGTGTATCCAGGACTTGCTATGGTGGGAGAATTGGGTTCTGATGATGCCAAGTAACCTTGGTTTCTATTGTTTATATTCTTACTCTTGCCTCCCGCCATCTGGTTATCTCTAGTGCTACCTGCCCTTGCTATATCTGATTGGAACCTGTCCTTCTTGTGATCCTGGTTGTGTCAGAACTCCTCAGAGTTCAGTTGTCTCTGTGATCCTATGATTCTGGGATCCTGTGATCCTGAGATGCTGGGTGTGTAAGAGCTCCTGGGAGCCAAGCTGCCTCTGGGACCCTGAGATCCTGGTGTGACCATGCTCCTGGGATCCTGTGGTCCTGGGAGTGTTAGAGCCCCTGAGAGTGGAGCTTCTTCTGGGTGTTGTGGGATCAGCTGCTGAGTTGTATATTTAAAAATAAAGTTTATTAGTTTAATAAAAATAAAAAATAAATAATTGAAAAAAAGCTTCTCTGGGCTGAGGAAGGGGATTTTAAGCTAAGGTAGGGGACTGATGTATTTGGGGCTGAGGCAGGGGACTGATGTGTTTTGAGCTGAGGCAGGGGGTTGATGTGTTTGGGGCTGAGAGAGTGGAGTTCATGTGTTTGGGACTGAGAGAGGGGAATTGTTGTGTTTGGGGCTGAGGCAAGGATTGATGTGTTTACGCCTAGTGCCTATGGAATTCCTATTTGAAAACGAAGGTTTGATAATTCTATATAGTGTTTTGACTATAAGAAATATCACTAATTAGACACTTAAAGTGGTTAAGATGGGATGGTTCATATGACTAACCCTTGCTTAGGAGGCTGAGGCAGGAGGATGATGTAAGTTCTGTGTTGTGTTGGGCTACATAGTGAGGTTGCCTCACACAGACAGGCAAAACCGGTCAGGATGGCAATTTTTAAATTTTATACATTTTCTCACAACTTTAATAATGTGCCCAAACTCATTGAATTGTGTGCTGTAAGTAGGTGAATTGCCTGGTATGGGAATTAAATCTCAGTAAAGTAGCTGCTTATACCCTAAGCATATTCTCCTTGCCTCTGTATTCAGGCCGGATGGAACATAAAATCTTTAGCTGGAGTAATAATGAAATGCAAGTTGTTGGAGAAAGGAGTCTGGAGCTAAACACAGTGGAAGAGATTTGGATAATCACCTTAGAAACGCTCTGGGTTTGCGAGGGGGAAGGCCACAGGACTTGGTCTGGAAGAATGCATGACTGAGAACAGTGACTCAGAATCGCCCAAGTCCCCAGAGCTGTGGGACTCGGTGATACTCACCGGTCACGTTTACTAGCCTACAGTGCTCCGGAGAGAAGCCCTGAGATGTGACAATTAAGCAGGTGTTGGCTGGAAGGTTTAGGACAGCCACATTTTGAGTTCACCTGAATCATGGAGAGTTGAGAGACTGCAGTGAACTTCATCTTGTGAGCCAATCCATCTTGCCTTTCTTTCAGAGGCTGTGTCTGGGACAGTGTGTGATGGTGATGTTTTTTTTTTTTTTTTTTTTTTTTTTT
>NW_022196895.1:9756795-9766206 GCF_008632895.1 Mastomys coucha
TTTTTTTTTGTCATGTGCCTGTGCAGTTACAGGCATGACCCTTCAGAATGTCCACCATGTCACTGGAGAAGATAATGCTATCTATTTTTCCATGTGGCAGCACAAAGGAGCCCACCAAGAAGACAACAATACATTCCCCAGAACAGACCTAACAGCTGCTCATCAATCTGCTGCAAGCTGCAGGTTGCCTGACTAAATTACTGACGAACAGGCAGACAGCACAATTTGTCAGTCAGCATTGAGCTTAAGTGAGCAGAGATGCACATAAAGCCAGCAAAGCAATTGTAATTAAGAATTATAGGCATCAGGCTTCACAAGCTTTCTTAAGTTAGCAGTGACCCAGCTCCAAGGAGTGTAGGAGGGATCTGGAGCAGAATTATTCTCGAGAAAAGCCTGCCCTCTCTACATTTCAACTTCCCATGTGGGGATCCTGGAGAATGCAGGTTATCTCCACTCCCTCCCCCCCATGCACCCTCCCACTAGCTTTTTTTCCTCTTTCTTTGTTTTGAGACAGGGCCTTGCTACATAATCCTTGTTGGGTTGTTATTTATTATATAGCTTGTTTGGCTTGGAACTCAGAGCAATTCTTCTGCCTCCACCTTCTAAATGCATGCCCAGCCCTGCTTGCTTTTTTGTTAGACAAAACATTTAGTTCTATCTACTAAGGATTGAATGATGATAATAATAAAATAATGATTAAGTAATATAACATATGACTTATATGTGCATGGATGTTTGCCTACATATATGTGCACCACATGCATGCAGTCCCTCAGACGTCAGAAGAGGGCACCAGAGGCTCTGGAATTGGTATACTGGATAGTTGTAAGTGCTGGTCACCAAACCTGAGCCCTCTGCAAGAGAAGCAAGTGCTCCTAACTGTTGAAGTATCTCTTAAACTCTGAAGCAAAAGGGGTTGCTCGTGCTAAGCTCAAACTTGTGATCCTCCTGCCTCTGCCTCTTTAGCATATCCCACAATGGAGTGTGCCACCAATACTGCCTAGATTTTTTTAAAAAAACCTTTTTATTGATTCTTTGTGAATTTCACATCATGGACCCCAATACCCCTCAGTTCCCAGTTCCTTCATATCTGCCCTTGCAACCTTCTCCTCACAAAAAGAAAATGTTAATAATAAAAGAAGAACATCATCATCAACAACGAAACCCAATCTCATTGTGGAAGCTGTAGTGTGTCCCAGCATACCTGTATATACTTGTTTATACAGTGTGGGTCCCACAGTGCTCCCTTTTGTCCACACATCTTTACATCCAAGTTTGTGATGCTCCTGTCTCATCTGCTCCAGCGTTGGGACCATGAGTGAGTACCACATACCCAACTTAATTTATTTTAATGGTGGTCGGAGAATTGTGGGCACTAACATGTATGTGGATGTTGAGTGGAGCGTAGGTCAAATGTCAAGTGTTAACAAGGAGTTGACACTGGACCACATACAAAACATAGGCTTGCTGCAGAGCGTTTACATCTTGGAAGTGGAATATGCTAACAACACAAATGGCTGTGCATTCTGTGTCTCCATGGAAGAGGAGATGGCCTAAGAGGTGTGCACCACTGTGCAGATTTGGACGGGCTTGAAGGTGGGATGTCAAGAACTGTCTTAGCATCTCCCTGCTGCCATAACAAAACACTGTGAGAACACTGCTTACAGTCCTTCTGGAGGCTGAGAAGTGTAAGGTCAAGAACTGGTAGAGTCAGTATGTCTGGAGGGGGCTTGCTCTCTGCTTCCAAAATGGAGCCTTCTGACTGAGTCCTCATATGAGAAAGGACAACCGCTAAGTCTTCACAGGGACAGATAGGTTCCCCGAGGACAATTCCTATTGTCTTAGAGATCGGCTTCAGCTTGGGAATGGTGGTGAAACACTAACAGAGCAATAGCAGAGAGGAGATGCTTGCAGATGCCTTCTTGAGGAGAGTGGTGTCAGAGCTTATCCAAACCTAAGCAGAAGATTGACATGCTGAAGGTAGTGGAGGGAAGGGGTCAGGAGATACACAGCCTGTACAAGCAATGGCGATGGATGACTGTGGAGAAAAGCAATAGCGGATAGAGTAATTTGTGAGTGTCCCCGCCAGTGCGGTCCTTATAGTTGTCCTATAGCCTGGAGACTAGGGGTTCACACATGCAGAATGGTCCTATGAAAGAGGATTTGGGAAGGAAAATGATTACTCTTAACTAACCATGCACACCCTCTCATGCTCTGCTTTCTTGACAGTATTCACTGTTATCTGGACACCTTTCCTCCAGTACCACCCTTGTAACATAGCACGAGGCTCATTGTAGTGCAATTAATGGAGCTGCCTCCATCCCTTTATCTCTGAATGCTCAGCCTTGCTGGTCACCTTGTTTACTTGGTTCACAGACAAATGATCACGGGGAAAAGGCTTTGGGGAGGTGACTCAGGAAGCTGGACTTTTTTCTTCCTGCTCCTTATAAAGTGGAGAGGATGTGAGAGAGCTGCTGCAGCCATTTTGTGATCAGCAGGGGACAGCCTAGCTCCAAGGGAAGTCAGCATGCCCACACAGGAACTAACAGTCATTAGTGAGAGTACACAGGCGTACTGATGATCCAGAACAGATGTAAGCTGGTGTCCCATACTTGGATATGCCTGGTGGAGTTCCTAGCAGGTTCTCCTCCATTGCTTTCTCCTCCTCTCTCCTTCCCTCTTCCTTCTACTCTTCCCTCCTTTTCTCCACTTCTTTCTCTTCTTCTGTCACCTTCCTCCACTTCTTCCTCCCTTCCCTTCTCCCCCTCCCCCTCTTCCTCTCCTTTCTCTCTGTCCTTCCTCTTCCCTCCTCTGCCTCCTCCTTCCTCTTTCTTCTATAAAGGTAGTAATTTGTGATGTATCATCAGAAACAAAAATGCTACCATGTGACTGTGTGTTTCTACTTATACATATCCCTGACATATTCCTACTAAAACATTTACAATTATAACTGAGCATCACCTAAAACCAACTCATATTCAGTTTTTTTCCTAGTGATGGATGGTTTTGTTCTGAATTTTTACCATTAGAGGTTATGTTCTTAAGATCCAGTCTTAGAAACAGCGTGGCTACATTTAAAGTACGGACACACCATTTGTAATACTTAAAAATAACCGAGCGACTTTAAATTATTCGAATTATCCAAAGCATTACAATTATGTACAAGATACAAATCTACTTTTTAAAACTGTTCGTTCACTTGAGTCAAGATTTGCCACGATCTGAACATTTGAGTTCCCACACACTTTGTGTGTTGAAAACCCGATCTAAAGTAATGGCGTGAGGAGGAGAAGCCCCAGGAGGGGGAGCACTTCTGCCCTAGAAGATGCCGTGGGATGGCAAGAAGGGACGAGCTTCTACCACACACTGACAGCTGTTGCTCTGACACGAGCCTTCCTTCTCAGCCTTTAGAACCACGAGGCAGATAGGAGGCTCCATCGAGAGGTTTTTCAGCCCAAGTGATTTGAACAAGATGAAACCAAGGTCTGAATTGTGTTGGTAACATCAAGGAAATTTCTCTGAGAATTTCTGACTGATGCACAAAACCCCAAACCTTAGCAATTACCTTACCCTTCTCTTTTGACTCAGTCACATTGGACTCATAGGTTTGTTGCTGGGAAGTCCCCACAGAAAGATGTGTGAATCTACTCAAATTGTCCACCTGCATGTTTAAAGGTTTGTATTGGGTGGCACTTCTATGAAAGCATGGCTAGGCCACAAAGCCCAGATATCTAAAACACGATCTTGTGTCTGTCAGGATGACCTTGACATTTATCCATCGATCAAGTAATGCAGATCGCTCTCCCGAGTGTGGGCAGGCACCATCCAGGTTATTGGAAGGCTGGCTCTCCCTTGGGTGGGACACATTTCTTCTGTGTACTGGGACACTGGCTGCCTCAGGACTGGAGCTGCACCACTGCAGCTCCCATGTCTCCATTCTGGGGGCTGTGGGGTGATTCAATTCTTTCCAACGAGTTCCTTGCTGGCTGTCTCTCCAGTCAGTCCTGCTTCCCCGGAGGACCCTAAGTTTGCAGGGAATACATACAATTCCTGGACTCACTGCCTCCCACTGTGTAGGTCTAGGACTTCAGCCCCCACATTTCCTTTTTGTTTTAAGACAAGGTCTCACTAGGTAGGCTGAACAGGACTTGAACTTGCGATCCTCCTGCCTCAGCCTCAGGAACATGCCAGCCCCAATAACCCAGGCCCTAAGGCCTTGAAATTGAAATGGAAATGTTCATGCTGCTTTTAGAAATAAACTCTAAAAAGAGTGCTGGAGAGACAGCTGAGTGCTTGAGAGCATTTGATGCTCTAGCAGACA
Organism: Mastomys coucha; assembly: GCF_008632895.1. Taxonomy (NCBI): domain Eukaryota; kingdom Metazoa; phylum Chordata; class Mammalia; order Rodentia; family Muridae; genus Mastomys; species Mastomys coucha. The sequence goes on from NW_022196895.1 coordinate 9,761,117, forward strand.
ATCCAGGCTTGGTTTCTAGGGCCTACATGGTAGCTCACAATGGTCTACGCCAAGGAAACCAGCTCTCTCTTCTGACCTTAATAGCTACATGCAGCAAAAACATCCATACACATAAAACAAAAAGTACCTTCTAGAGGGGTGTGATTTTTGATCACATAATTGTGTATATATACAACTGGCAGGATCATTTGTGAAATGCTCACATGATAACTTGATGAGTCTGAATCCCTGAGTGACTCCTCTGAGCAAACTCCCATGCCAGTCGATGACTTATGTCTTGCCCATCAAGGTCAATGCATAGTTGGGGACAGAGTTGTTCACAAGTCCAAGATCCATCCAGGAGCGATTTCCTCCAAGGCAAGAACACATCACCCCTGGGCCAAATCCACTCTGACTTTATAAGTAACAATAGTGTTCGTGCTTACTCATCATACATCCTCTGGGGCTGTTGCCTGTCTCAACAACAGAGCTGAGTCATGACTGCAGAGGCGGCAGAGCCCTCAAGGACTAAAACTTCCTACCAAGTCTTGGATAGAGAAAGGATGCTGGCTTTTGCTTGTTTCTGGACATGCTGTTAAAGGCAGGGTGGGGTACAGCAGGAGAAGGGGAGAGATTGTCTTTGACAATCATCTCGATAAGCTCTTTAACAAGGACACCAGCTCTTTAGCTCACATTCCAGTGACTAGAACTCAGAGCAGGGTGACATGTCATGCCAGCGGGTGAGCACTCAGCAGCTGTGTAGAGGAAGGGAGGAGAATCGGTTTAGAGCAATGTCTGTGGCATCAGCCTGTGTGTGGGTTTGGCTGCTGTCCCCTCTGCGGTCATCCCTAGTGGCGTAACAGATGTTGACAATGAGTTTCCTCGGCTCTCCCAATAACTCCTGTATTGGTTCCTCAGCTTGTAGTCATGACCAAATATCTGGCAGAAAGCAACTTCAGGGAGGAGTTCTTTTTTCCCTCTCACAGTTTTGGAGCCCATCATGGGTTGGGAGCTGGGAGACAAGATTGGCTTATGGCTGTGGCACCAAGAACACGAAGCTGCTTGCTCAAATCTTGGCAGATCAGAAAAGAGACTGGATAGGAAATAATTCTGACAACTCCCTAGTTCTGCTCCTTAGCAGGCCACTGCCTCCAGCTGGGTACTACCTCCCAAAGGTTCTACAACTTCTCCAAACAACATCGCCAGCAGTGGACCAAGTGTTCAAATGCGTGAGCCCGTGGGTACTTCTCACACACCCTGGCCTCCTTGCCCTGAGCAGGTCCTCTAAGCACCCTTGCTGTGACCAGTATGGCAGCAGAGAACACCCTCTTCTGCCCTCTCTGCTCAGTCACTGCCCACAGGTGCAAGTTCATGGGGCCAGGGTTGGAGGGATCATTATGGGAACACGCATTCCTCTGATCCAAAGAATGCACTGCTGCTGCACTCTGAGTTCTGTCTCACAGTGCAGGAAACACAGTGTGGTGCAGGGAAAGCTTTGATCACATATTCGGAATGCAGAGCTTAATGGTATCAATCTCTGAAAATCAAATGAACTCTTGTGGGAGCAACACAGGGCCAATGAATAAAATTATATAAAACAATTTCATACTTGACATTTACTGAGAGGGGCTTAACTTTTCCTACATATTTTAGTCTGTTCAGCCGGTATTATTTATTCATTTCTCTTTTCCCATTTGGTTCTCAATTTATCTTTTGGGAACTCAGAATTAAACTGTAAAAATGTATATATGCTAGACACTGTTTTATGTGCCTTCAACGGGGAAGTCATCAAAATCTCAGAATAAGATCCAGCCTATTACAAGGGTGATTTAGCGGAAATAAAATAGAATGTTTAACTCAGAGGAGCTGGAAAGAAATGAGATTTAGGAATATGGAATTGAATAATCAGGTAGTGAAATGACAGTGGTCCCATGGAAAGAGTATTAGGAGGTCAAGATTATTGACCCAACCGAGGACTCACAATGACCCTGCAGGACAAGATAGCCTTCTGACTCCAGTGACAAGGAATTGGTCCTCAGCCTGAAAGACATTAATAGAGAACTTCAGTGTCTTTTGTCATTTCCACCATGTGACCACTGAGGTAGGGAAAAGATTAACGTTCACCAGATGAAAACAAAAGCAACAATCTACTAAACCTAGGGGACAGGCCGCTTCTGAGGCAAACCCTGGAAGTCAACACTTACTTAGACATTCTGTGAGGTGAGGGCATTCGCACACAGACAGGGACATGGAGAGAAGTTAGAGAAGGACAACACGCACCCTCAAGTGGAAGGCAAAGGTTAGTCTGTTGATTTCCAGGGCTAGAAAGAAGAATCAGGTGCAGGAGTCTTGAAAGAGTAGGAATGTATTCTTTCCCAGAGGCTGGGAATCTGAAATAATGATGCTGATGGGGCCACAGTCTATTAATGCTCTGCAGGGGGATTTGTCCGGGTCCTTTCTTCTTTGCTGGAGGTTGTTGGAAATGCAGGCTATCACTTGGCTTATAGACACATGGCTCTGATCTCTGCCTCTGTCACAGTCTCTCCATCTAATCATCCATCCACCTACCGACCGACCCACCCATCCATCCATCCATCCATCCATCCATCCATCCATCCATCCATCCATTGCCTGTCTGTCTGTCTGTCTCTCTGTGGATTCCTATGTATATGTATCTCTCTGTCTGTCTGCCTGTTGTTTGTTTATTTGTTTATTGAGTCAGGGTCTCACTGTGTAGCCCTAGCTGACCTAGAACTCACTATGTAGGTCAGGCTGGCTTCACATTCACAGAGATCGAGCTGTCTCTGCTTCTTGAGTGCTGGGATTAAATTATGTACACCACTGCACCCACTCTGACTATAAGGTGCCTGAGTTCATAAGATGATTCTTTGATGTCAGAACTTTAGGCTATTTTCCAGGTAACAAAACTTAATCACTAGGAGGCAAGGTGGAATGGAGAGAGCAGAGTTCCTGGGGTGGTGGGAGACTACAGGCCTAGCCGCCTACCCAAAGTAAGTTGGGATATACATAAGGCCCTCTGCCTGAAACTTTCTTCTCCTTTGTCTTTGCCTGAATGCTTGAGACTACTGGAAACCCCAGAGCTGAAACTCAGTCCTGTAGGCAAAGCCTTAAGCCCTAGCTGATCTGGACAAGAAACTCCATTTTCAGGAAGAAATTGTGTTCAAGAATGCTCCTGAGCTTGGCAGTATTGACCAGATTGAATTAGTAGCAACAATATATATACTATGTATATATGTACATATGCACATATGTATATATAATGTATATATGTACATATGCATATCTGTATATGCCTACATGTGTATTGTATATGTATATGCATGTACATGCATATATTTGTATGTGTATGTGAATATATATGTATGTGTTTATATTGTGTATGCAGTGTATATACAAAAGTATGGTGCATGTGTATAACATATGTGCACATGTATGTTCAGGCATGCATACTCAGGTACATGCACACCTGCTAAGTGCTCTGCTCCCTCACTTTCTGCCTTGTTATTGTTTACTGAGACAGGATCTCCCACTTGTTAGGACCTAGGGTGGTGCCAGATTTTCCCAGGAATACTCCTTTCTCCATCCTCCAAAGCACTAGGGTTCTGGGCACTCATGCGGCCTTGCTTGGCATTTTATATGGGTGTGGGGGATTTGAACTCAGGTCATCATGCCTGAGCAGCAAATGCACTTACCTCTGAGCCACCTTATTAGCCCCAGTAACAGTTATTAGCTATACTCCCCTGAGGGTCTTGGAACACACACACATACAGAGACACAGACACAGACACACAGGCGCAGACACACACACACACACACACACACACATCTGGACCTGACCAGAACACTGATCCGGGCCAGAATGCCTTAGCGTGGGGCCTGGGCATCCTTGTGTATAAAACGGAGTTGTGAGAATAAGTGTATTAACATGTGCCTTAAAATAAGGTTGGAGCCAATGAGGGCATAGAAGACTTGTGTCATTACTCACCCGTGTTATAGATGAGGTAATAACACATGAGGTGATGCTTTACCTCAGGTAGAATGAGATGCACATGTAGATTATGCTAGAAAATGCACAGTCCGTGGGGAGCTGAGCTGCATCTTCACATAGGCACCAATGCAGGGCACGAAGGACTCCAGTGCATGTGGTGTCTCTGTGATGCCCGGGGGTAGCCCAGCCCCTCCGCAGGACACACAAGTCATTGTGCTTTGCTGTTTCTCATTTTGAGTAGCAAAGTCAAATATTTTACTGATTAGAATATTTTTAGTTTTATAGAAATGCATATAATACTCTGTTTACCATTTTAGGGCTTGAGATATATCTCAGTGTATAGTGTGCTTCTCTAACATACGAGATTTCCTGGGTTCAATCCTTAGGAGGCATGGTGACACACACCTATTATTCTAGCACAGAGGAGAGAAGAACAGGAGGATCAGAGGTCAAGGTCCCCCCTCCCCGCCCCGCCGCACAGGGAGTTCAAGATGGAGATACAAGAGACTGTCTGAAAATATCATGAGCATTTAAACCATTTTAAGTGTAGAATTTAGTAGTAGTAAGTCTATTCACATTATCGTGAATTTAATGCTCATTCTGTAAAACTGATACTCTGCCTACTCATTCAAATCCGCATTTTCCACCCTCCTGGGCTCTGACCACATTTTACTTTGTGTTTCTTTGTGGACACTCTTGGTAAAATTTCACATAAGTGAAATCACACACTATGCTCAGTCCTTGTCCTGTGTGTGTATGTGTGTGTGTGTGTATGTGTGTGTGTATATGTGTGTATATATGTGTGTGCGTGTGTAGATAGGGAGGCTTGTATACAGAGATTAGAGGCCTACAATGCATGTTTATTATTTTCCACCCTAGGTTTTGAAATAGAGTCTTCATTTTGGGACCTACCTGTCTCTGCCTCCCAGTGTCCGGCTTACAGGCGTGTATTGTGGTGCCCTGCTTCCGACCTGGGTGTTGAGATCTGAACCCAGGTCCTCATGCTTGCATAGCAGACACTTTGCCCACCCAATCTCCTGTGCCTTGTCTTTTTTTAAAGATTTATTTATTTATTTATTTCATATATATATATATATATATA
>NW_022196895.1:9766216-9788056 GCF_008632895.1 Mastomys coucha
ATATATATATATATATATGTACACACTGTAGCTGTACAGATAGTTGTGGGCCTTTAGCTGGTTGTTGGGAATTGACTGGACCTCTGCTTGTTCTGGTTGGCCCAGAGATTTATTTATTATTATAAATAAGTACACTGCGGCTTTCTCCAGACACACCAGAAGAAGGCATCAGATCTCATTACAGGTGGTTATGGAGCTACCATGTGGCTGCTGGGATTTGAACTCAGGACCTTTGGAAGAGCAGTCGGTGTTCTTACCCACTGAGCCATCTCACCAGCCCCTGTGCTTTGTCTTTTTGCCACTGAATTAGTTCATTCAGTGAAATAACTTCCAGGTTCACCCCTGCTGCTTTAAGTGACGGGATTTCCTCTCTAAAGCTGAGAAATATCTTATCTGCTAAGGATATGAACCTCATTTTAAGATTTTACCCATCCTTGTTTGGCCTTGAGTTTGTTTCCACTTCCTGGCTATTGTAAATGATGCTGCCGCGAATCTATAGGCACACACATATCTGCGGATCACGTTGTGTTTAGAAACCATTTCACAGAATTTTCTGCTGCCTAAGAAACAAACTTCAGCACTCTTTGACACAGGAGTCCAAGGCTGCAGCAGGGTTTCTTTCCTGGAGCAGACCAGAGCAGGCTAAGAACATGTCTCTGACTCTGGTTCTATAGACACCGGTCATGGTGGTTAACGGTCCTTCACGAAGACGTGGACTGCAGCTGAAAACATTTAGCCTGCCTCTCCAGACAAGCCTGTGCTTCAGAAACCACCAGGGAGTACCTTCTCCTCATGTCTTCTTCAGGCTGTGTGTGGGCTCCGAGGTGTCCCCTGACGCTGCCTGGAGTCAAATGGCACACATCTTAGAATTTTCTCTGAGTTATATATTAAGAACTTCCGCCACTGCTCACAGGATTTATTTTGGTGTTCACATTTTCACTAACGGGCTACTAATGGGAGCTCCTTGAAAGATGGTCTCTGGCTTTTGAGACTTCTTCAGATATTTTTAGGTGTGGATTAATTATGGATTCCTCTTTTTGTCTCACACCTTTATTGTAGGAAAGCCCTAAGATGTCAGTGTTAACTAAGACTTTGTCTTTCTTTTTGTTTCTTTCCTCTCTTTATCCTTTTTATCCCTCCCTCCTTCCATATCTCTCCTCCTCTCCCTCTCTCTGCCCCTTCTTTCCTTCCTTTTTCCTCTTCCATTTCTCCTCTTCATTCTACCCACCCACTCACCCATCCATCCACCCACCCATCCATCCATCCATCCATCCATCCATTTTTCCAACAGGGTCTAATATAGTTCAGGCTAGCTTTAAAGAAATTGAATATGTAACCCTGGATGAGCTTGAACTTTGGTTCCTGTGACTCCACCATGGATTACAGCTATGCACTACCACATGTAGTTTATGGAATGCTTGGAACAGAACAGAACAGGCTTAGTGCATTCTAGGTGAGCATGTTCCAACTGAGTTACATCCCCACACTGTGGAAACTCCCAAACTTCCTACAGTGTAGACTTCAGAGACAGAAGGATGTCCCTGTGGCAGAAAAAGGAGAAAAGGGAGAAAAAGGTCAAGCATAGGACATGTCCCCATGGCAGACAATTGGCATTTGGGAGAATTTACCTCCATACTTTGAAATCACAGAGCAAAAAGCAAATTTCTCCTGTGCAAACTAGCCAGCACAGAATAAGTGTTAATGATGGGGCTGGTGGTGAGCTACAAAGAATGTGGAGGAAGTTCTCTTAGTCTTTGTTGTGGCATGACACAGGAGTAGCTCCCGAGTCTCCCAGGAGACAGAGAGATATAATGCAAAGAGTGCTGGAACTGAGATGTGTGCCTCAGCTGACTGAAACCTCCAACCGCTGCACTCAAGGTCCCCTGCACATGGCAAGATGAGGTCACTGCCCACCCGGTGCAGGAGGAAAGGAAACCACAAACTGACTGCACAGGCTCTTTCTAGAAAGAGGACAAGCTGTGTCGGATGCGGTCTCAGAGGGGATGCTGCTGCATTGTGGCCTAGCTAGTAAGGGCCACGAGGTCTGGGAATGAGAGCACAGAGCTTTTACGATTATGAACATTCTCTGACCACTACTGTTAAAACAGGTTCTAGCTTTGAGAAATTATAACCAGTACAGGAGGGTGATTTTCTGTGATCTTGTTGGTCAGGGATGGTCACTATTTGCATGTGTCTCCTCTGTTATGGTTTATATTGCTGAGATTAAGATGTACAGAGTCCCTCCCTTCCTCCCCCTCTCTTGTTGGACCTTCATCTAAGCATTTTCCTATGTTATGCAATGCTCGTCATAAGCATCATTTTAAATGATGGTACAATCATCTATTTTATACTTGCTGTGTTTTCTAAAAGGTTTATTTATATTTGGTACTTATGTTGTGGCCATATCCTAATTGTTAAAACAATGCAGCAAACAACCCATCCTAGTGATGAATACTTTTTAAAAATTAAAATTCTAAGGAGGCGGGGAGATGATTCAGGGCGCCTTATTATCTTACAGAGGATCTGAAATGAGTTTCCAGCACCCACACTGAGAGGCTTAAAACCACCTGTAACCCTAGCTCCAACGGATCCAAAGCCCTCATCTGGGCTTTGGGGGCAACTGCATCCACGGCACACACTCATGCTCACCCTCCCCCCCAACAGACACACACAAGCACACGTACACACACACACAATTGTCTAAAAGTTAAGTCTTAGAAATAATGTTTCTATATTAAACTATGGTTTATTTATTTTAAAAAGTAACAAAAGGCACAAGCTACATATTTAAGGAATAAACTGTTAGATGAAACCCAGCCACCTCTGCACTCCAGCACTCAGCCAGCCAGGCCTTGGTTTCAGGCCTTCTCTTTCTCCTTTATGTCACAAGCCTACATACACATCCCGCAGATCATCCTGTGGCGGTATGTAAAGAGATACCTGTGCTTGCTTTGACTTTACTTTTTTCTTGGCTAGCATACAAAGAAATGAATTTCACTGTGACATTTTTCTACTTGTATACCACACTGTACATTTTGTCTTATTTTATTTTTATTTAACAATTTATAATTACCTTTGTTCACTTTTTAATCTATTTTGTGTGGTGTAGGGAGGCATGTGCCATGACATGACGTCCACAAGTTTCCTCCTTCTGCTGTGTGGGTCACCAGGCTCAGAGGCAGGCCCTTTTCCTGCAGGGCCTCCTGGCTGGCTCCTGGTTCCATCGGTGGGCTGCCTGTAGACCATCCCAGCTCCACATCATAGTTTAGCATATTATATGCGTCATTGCTATTCTTCTCAGACGTGAAAGGGCAATCTCGCCTCTCTTCCCCACAGGATCACTGGAATTACATTTTGTCTTTTCTTTTCTTACCCACACAAGTGTTTCCATTAATCATTTGTTGATACATATTTGGAGAAAACATTGTGACAAATTAATCTTTCCTGTTTCAGAAAATAGTTGTCTTTTGTCGATTTGTTGTCTTTTTTGGCATATTATTAATATTTTAAGGTTTGCTTTGTATAGACTTGCATATTTCTTGCTAAGTTTATTTATGTAAAAATTTAAAACATTTTTCCTGTTACAAACAAGATCTTTTCTTTCTTTATGCGATAACGCCGTGTGGTGGTTTGCACAACAAATGCTTGATGGTTACTAATTTCATGATGTAATTTTGATTCTAGTTATACCGGAACTTGTCTTTAGTTTTAACAACAATTTTGAATTATTGAAATAGTTGAATATTGGCTTTTCTTGATTAACTGTTAAGTTACATCGAGTAATAATGACTTCCAGGGTCTGGGGAAATGGCTCAGTGGCTAAAGTATTTACTAGGCATGCCACTAACATAAGGACCCAAGTTGGTTCCCCAGAACCCAAATACCAGATGTATGTGGAAGCCTGCATGTTAGTCCATCACTCTGAGGGCTAAGCCAGGGAATCCCTGGTACAGGTTGCTCAGAAAGACGAGCTGTACTCTGGGTTCAGCTGAGAAATCCTACTTCAAGGTGTTATAGCCTTGGACTTCCATATGTGTTCACACACATGTGCACCTACACACAATTGAACATGCATACCCACATTAACAGACACTACACATAATATACCTGCAAAAGGTAAGCCCATCCTCTTTTTCTCACGGTATGCCTATTTTTCATCTATCTGTCTGTCTGTCTGTCTACCCATCATCTATCTATCATCTACCTATCTATCTGTCTATCATCTATCTATCATTTATCTATCTATCTTCCATCTACCTATCATTTTCTTTTTCCACTTTGAGATAGGGTCTTAATGTAGGTTTCCTTGTTTTTATATTGGCTCTTCAGAATAAGCAAGGCGAAATACTGGTGGCTATAATCAATGTCATTGCTTGTCTCTTCCATCACTCATGCTAGATATTGTTTTTTCTGGGAAAGTGTGATGAGGACAAGCTTTGCCATTTTAGGATGTGACCATCTCCTTCTGTTTTGTTAGGTGATATGTAAAAGAAGATACTAAGGCTTTCAGATAACCTTTCAACATTTATAGGGATGTCGTGTGGATTTCCTTTTGGCTGTTTGAGACAGGGTTTTATGAAACTCAGGCTGTCCTCAAACTACTTATGTAGTCAAGGCTGGCCTTCAGTGTCTGGTATGGAGAAGCTTGCCATGTGCCATAGATCTTTCATATTTGTTGGTTTTGAGTATTTGATGTCTGTATTCCACATACTCCATTTACTCTCCTTCCTGTCCTCTCCTACGTTCTTCTACTCTTGTCACCCCAACCCCTCACTACAGGTCCCTCTCCTATATTCATGCTTTGTGACCCACAGATTTTAACTATTACTGTGTGGCCATGAATTTGGGGCTTGGTAGGTGTACAATTTTGGATATACAACTAAAGGAATTGACTGCACCTCTTACAGAATGCATCAATAGTCAATAGTCCAACAAGTAGCCCTAGGACCTTATGAGTCTCTCCTTGATCCAAAAGTGATGGTTGACAGACTCAATCCCATTTAGCCGTAGCTCAGGCAGCTGCAGCTACAATGAGGTCTTGCCTGCAGGTCTATGTCAAATCCTAAGGACACCATGGCACAGCCTTTCTCCCTGTGTTCTGGCTTTTACATTCTTTCTGCTCTCTGTTCTGCACTGCTCCCTGAGCTCTGTAGATAGTGGTATAAATGTCCTGTTCAGGGCCTGTCACTCAACTGTCATTTAAAAAAAATTACAAATTTTGATGTGTATTTATTCATTTATTTATTTATTTGTGTGTGTGTGTGTGTGTGTGTGAAAGAGAGAGAGAGAGAGAGAGAGAGAGAGAGAGAGAGAGAGAGAGAGAGAGAGAGAGAGAAATGTGTGTGTATGTGTGTGTGCTATAGCATATGTGTGGAGGTCAGAAGACAACTTGCTGGGGGATCAAGGTCAAGTTCTTAGCATTGGCAATGGATGCCTTCATTCACTGAGTTATCTCACTGATCATCAGACATCATTTATTCTCAGCATCTTGAATAGCTATGAGTCTTTGTAATCACCAAAATTCAATGCAAAGAGACACATATTTACTAAGTGATGAGGGTATGATTGGTTTATGGGTATAAAAATAGATAATTAGACTGAAGTTTTGTGTCATGTCAACTTAGCTAACCAACAGTGGTGAGTGCTCCTCTAAGACCTATGACCTCCCAGTCATGGGGTTTTGACTGGGTTTACAGTATCAGACATGGATTACTTCCTGTGGAGTGGACCTCAAATTTAAACTGAGATTGGTTGGCTATCCTTGTAAGAGCTATGACACTGTTGGACCATTGTACACATCTTGTCTTGCAGGTTGCCGCTGTAGTTTGTAGGTGTCATTAGCTAGGTAAGATTACTGCTGTTTTTTCTTCCCTCAGCAGCCTGAATAGCATGTTTTGTCACTGTGAAAGCTAGCTAGTGTGGAGGAAGATTTTAGATCAGGTTCAGATTGCTCCCTCTAAATCTTGTAATTTTTGTGGTATCTTCAGCAAGAAAGTCTCATTATCTAGCTATGGAATCTAAGGGGAACGGCCAAGGGCCCGCATTACTTTAGAGACCTCTTGGGCTTTTGTGACTCACAAGGAGGTGTTCTATACTTTCACTAAGACCTTTTGTTTGATTAACAAAGAGTTATAGAAGTATCATTATCCAGTCATGTAGGATATCTCCCTTTAACTATTTTCAATCTGCACTTTAATTGGCCCATGAAGGTTTGCATATGGTTTTTTTGGATCCTTTTCCTTGGCCACCCATCTTGTCTCCATTGTCCCCACCCCATTATTGCCTGAACCCTTCAACACCCAGTATCTCCCATTTCTATTTTCACAAACTCTATATTTTACTAGCCCTGCTTCCTTAAGACATCTCTCTCCTTGGAGGCTCCTTTCTAATTTCCTGGCTTCTACAAGGACTTCAAATTAAATACATAAAACTAAAGATTCAAAGTTAGAATACACAGATGAAGGAGAACCGGCAATCATTGTCTCTCTAGGTCTATATGACCCCTCTCAGGATAGTCTTTCCAGTTTCATCCATTCACCTACAAGTCTGAGAATTTTTCTTTTGTTTACTGCTGAATAAAATTCCATGGCCACATTTCCGAGTCCTCATTATTCATTCAGCAGTTGATGGGCTGCAAGACTGTTTCTGTTTTCTGGGTAATGTGAAAAGAGCAGCTGGGAACATGAATGAGCAAGTGTTTCTGTAGAAGGACACAGAATCTTTGGGGCATATGCTAATGAGTAGTCCATCTGGGTCATATGGCAACTCTATTTCTAGCCTTCTGAGGAATGTTCAAACTGATTTCCACAGTGGTTGCACCAGACTACACCTCCACAACACAGAAAAAAATCTTCCCCCTCTCCCACATCCACACCAGTATCTGTTGCCCTGTGAAGTTTTTTGTTTACCACCATTCTAATTGGATGAGATAGAATCTCAAAGTAGTTTTGATTTGTATATTTCCTGATGGATAAGGATGTTGAATACTTTTAAAGGTGCTTACTAGCCATTAACATTTCTTATTTTGAGAATTCCCCATTCTGTTCCAGGGCCTAGTTTTTAAACTAAGTTATTGAATTTTGATTTCTTGTATATTTTTTATATTAATCCCCTGTCAGATATATAAAGGGTAAAAATTTTCTCTCATTTGTAGGCTGCCTTTTCACTTAATTGATAGTTTCCTGTACTGTACAGAACCTTTTTAACTTTATGAAGTTGCTATGAAAAAGAGTACGCATTTCTATGCTCTCTCACTACAGATGTATGGAAGAATCCAGCAAGCACAGGACAGAGACAGAAATCAGTGTCTTCCACAGTGAAGTTACCCCAAAGGAATGAAGGATGGCAGAGTGGACTTTGCTTAGGGCCCCCACCTCTCCCTCTCCCTTTCCCTCTCCCCTTCCCTTCCCTCCCCTTCCCTCCCCTCCCCCCCATATCTGAAAGTAAGCACCCACATGTTTGTAGCATACAGCTACACTGGAATAACATAAAGGCCGCCCACTTGGCATCTTCATGCCTCTTAGCTTATGAAGCACTGGGACACTCAGTGTTGCCGAGTTGCCAGACCCAACTAATGAGCATACACGGCAAGGAAGTGCATTTGCCCAGGTGACTTGAAAACCTAAGCTAGTGGAGTTGACAGATATAGCTGTGTGGGAGGGTCCAAGCACACAACTTCCTCCTTGATTACTTTTTGGCTACTTTGACTCCATGCTGACAAGACTAATCTCCGCTCCTGACAAAATGGCGGCCAGCCATTCTGGGCTCACAGCATCCTTACTCTTCTCAAGCCTCAACTGTTTCAACTGCTTCAGGGATGGTCTACTTTTTTATATGGATTCTAGGGAGAGAGTTCAAATCTCCCCTACTGCTTGCATGGCAGGTATTTGACTGGCTGAGCTACCTCTCCTAGTCAGCATCATAATTCTTGTTGTAAAAATAATTAGAAGTGGGTTATATTTGGAGTCCACCTGTTTGCTTTCCCCAGGAAACAGGATGACATTCTGACCTTAATATTTTATTTGGTGACGTGTTCACATGGATCGAGGAAACAAAGCTAGAGATAATCATGAAATAGAACCGGATCACTTAAGGGTTGTCCTAGATTAGGTAAAACCTTTACCATGGGGCTTAATGGAAAGTAGATATTTTCTTTGCAAATTACGCAGAGCGACATTGTCACACCTTGGATTTAACCAGACAGGCTCTACACTTTAGCCTCCTCTCCCCCAGTCCGTGGGAAGCATGCTAACACCCACGGGACCTCTATTTGAACATTACTTGAAAGCTCATTACATTAAATATGCAAGTCCTGTGATATGGAATTGTCGTGATTCTGACTGTTATCTGAGATGTGGCAGGAAAATGTTTTGTGGCATTCCTCAACAGTGACAAAGTTAACTGAAATGACTTCTTTTTAGATGATTAGCTTCACGACAACATGCATATACTGTGGAGGTTAGGATGTTGGGAAAATAAGCATCCACTGAAGAAGAAATTGAACAGGAAGGCTTGGAAAAGAACTCACAAATATGAGCAAGCGATGTTTTGACAGTCACCGAAGTATTAAGAGCAGAAAAGCTGGCCCTTAAATTGTATTCATAACGTGTTGTGTGTTTCTTTGAGGTTTATTAAGATCCTAGAGGAGAGAGTAACAAGTTTCAACACAAGAAAATAAAAGTGTCATTTAGGGTGACACCGCCCATCCTCAGCATCTCTGCAAATGTTCTTTTTGACTTTATATATATTTTTTTAATTTAAAAAAAATTTCTTTTGCATTTTGACAAACTGTTGCTAGAAAATTCGGTCACAGCACAGTACTCCATTAGACCAAAATGATATTGTTCTTTTCGTTCTTGGTGTGAAAGAGCTCCAAGTGAGATTTGAATTGACTTTCAGGAACTTTCAGGGAGAGTGCTGTAGTGGAAAAGATGGGATGGAGACAATGGGGTGTGAAGAGAGGAGGGCGGGAAGGCAGGAGGGCCTCTGCCTCATCCTTTGTGACCCAATCTCTGTCAGTCCAAAACAATGAAAAACAAAACCCCTAGCAGCTCATCCTTGACCTGTGAAGCAGAGACCTCACGCAGCACTGTGTGTGAGTGCCAGGAATCAGAGGGAGTTGGGCTCTTTGCCAGGGTAGAAACTCTGAGACAAGTTCTCAAGGTCATTGTCCAGACAACTGTAATAAAGGTCTCTGAGAAGATTCTGGACAGATGTAGAAGAGATTTGGGCAACAGGGCAGGCATTGCTGCTTTGTTTTCGGAGCCTGGAGGCTTTGCAGGCTGCTCTGACGCTGCTCTCAGGCCCCTTCTCCACCTCCCTTCATCTGCAGCTTAAAATCGACAAAATAGATATAAAACTAATAGGTAAGAGAAGAGTGAATTATTCTTTCGTCTGTCAGAAGCTTGGTTCCAGGGCTTCTCCCACAGACCGAAGCCTGCAGATGGCTTGAATCCCTTACAGTAATTTCAACATTGTGATATCAGTATGTGATAGCAACATATAACCTGTGGACATCCTCCTGTAGAATTGCCTGTAGATTGCTTGCAATATTTAATACAGTGCAGATGCTGTCTACCTAGTTGCTTCATGACATTATTTAGGGAGTGACGACAGGGACAAAGTGTGCACATGCTCAGTGCTCACCCAGCTCTTCCCCCTCCTTCCCTTCCTTCCTTTTCTTTTTTCCTGTTCCTGATCTGTGGTGGTTTGAATCTCTGGCTACAGAACCTGTGAAGGAATAACAATTAAAGAAGACAACAATATAGACAGTATTCATTCCTTCCTGGTGAAGATGAGCCACCAAAGCCTCTCATCTAGTCTACCTCTTATGTTGGAATACCTGGGAAAACGAATTTTCTCCAAACTCCTGATGCAGATTATGAGGGTAATGCAGGGAGACATTGTGATGCACTGCAGACTTCTTTTTTAAATCTAATGTGTGCATGTGGGATTTGCACACATGCTTGTGTCACAAAGCATGTGTGTGTGCATGTGTGTGTATGTGTGTGAGTGTGTATGTGTGTGTCAGAATCAGAGACAACCCTGGGTGTTGATCCCTGCTTTCTACTCTGAGACAGGTCCCCTCCAGTGTTCACTGCTCCATATTCTAGGCTGGCCTGCTGGCATCCAAGGACTGTCCTGACTCTGCCTGTCATCTCTTTAAGAGTGCTGGGATGGCAACCATGCTATTGCCTGTCCTCAGCTTTACCTGGGTTCTGGAGATGGAATCTGGGGCCCTCTTGCCTGTGTGGTGAGTGCTTTACCCACGGAGCCGTCTTCCAGCTGTGGAGTTTCCTATGCCTGGTGCAACATTCAGAAGAAACAGGATCGAATCAGTGTTCATTTTCTCCTTTCTCCTCTCCCCTAATTTTGGAGAAGAAAAACACAGAAGATGAAGTGGTGGGCATTGCTCGATAGATATTTACAGATATTCTAGTTTTCCTTTATCAAGACAATCTGGATTATGCTCTGTGGTGACACCCCAGTTCATCCACGGACGATACAGTGGCTACACCTATAGAAATGTGTATCAGCTGGCTACAGGAAAAAGATCAGAGAGAGTGAGTTACAGCAAGTGCACAAGAATAGAGAGACGTAAGCTGAGTAGGTGGCACGGTCTTCGGACCCCAACACTTGGGAAGTAGAAGCAAGGGGATCCTGGAGTTCAAGACCACCGTCCTTTTCTACAGAGCCAGTGTGAGGCCAGTTTGGGATACAGCCTGTCTCAAAACAGAGCAAAGCAAACAGCACAACAGCAGCAAACCTCTGAACACATGGAGAAAGAGGGCTAGAAGAGGAAGCAGTGCCTTTCCCGTGGTCAGGCTCACTCGGCTCTCTTCTGGGTTCTGCATTTCAATCCCATCTGACCTTTAAAGCCGGTCTCATCCTGCTCTTCCCGTTGGTAGATAGGTTGACAAGGGGGGAAACCCAGATGTGTGTCAGCTGAATAATGAACATGAAGCAGGTAGAGAGGCCTGGGGGTGTGTGAGCATTCCACCTTACCATCCGCACCATGACCCAGGTGTGTGAACACCCCACCTCAGCTATGACCCGCACCATGACCCACAAATGTGGGCCTAGATGTGGGCTTGCATGTTCATGAAGGAGCCATCTGTATCACGAGAAGGGGGGCAGTTCCCCAGAAGCCTGGAGTGGTCCCTGAGGTCTTTTGGGCAGGTTGCTGTTAGGGAAGAGATCTGCCGCTGGTTCCATCCCGCCTCCAGCGGCTGGGCTGGCGCATTGGCAGTTCTGTGAGCCAAGCATTATTCATACTGTCTCTTTACACAGCAGTTAACCTTACTTGTAGGGCTTCCTGTGGGAGATCAAAACCATTGGAATTGTCGAGGTGGCACAATAAATCATGGTCATTCCCTGACATGGCCAGACAAAGCAGCTGGAGAGAGGCTCACTGCAATGTCAGCTCAAAGTTGAGATGCAAAGTTTTAACAGATTAATTCTCACCTTTCTTTCTGTTGTCTCCTGCATGTTCCTCTTCCAACCCCCACCCCCTGTGACTCAAATGAGTCACCAGCCCTGGCAGCTGGGTGGGCTAAATCCTCACACCCGGTTCCTCTCCTCTTCCTCCCCCCCACGCTCACTTTCCCTCCCTCTTTCCTCCTGCCTTCCTCCCTCCCTTCCCCTTCCCTTCTGCCCCTCTCTCCCCCTCCCCCTACTCTTGCTCTCCAGTTGTGGAGATTGTGACTTAGTGGCTTAGGCCTGGAGGAGCCACACAGACCCAACCCATGTCACTTCCGACTTTTTAAGCTCTGGAACTGAGCTCCTCTGAGTTCTTCCTGAGACCCAGCCTGTGTCTGAACACAGCAACTACAGGACGTTTGAGAAAAGAACCGATGCCAACTTCAGATTCTCTAGTTCTCTCACAGTTTAAATAAAAACAAAAACGTTAATTTTTTTTTGTTACTGTGCAATAATCGTACGTTTTCAGTGGGGATTGCTGCATCACTTCTCACACACTAGATAACCCCCCCTCCCTTTACACACCTGCCCTCCTGCTCACAACCTTCTGCAGCGCTGTGCTGTCTCAGCGACCTTTGGGGCCCTGTCGTATTTCTCTTCTCTTGTCTGAAACATCTTCTCTGAGCCCCTCAGCATCTCCCAGATCTGGACGCCTTCAGAAGATGGGTGGGCGACATCACCATCCCTCAGTGAGACGTGTGTTCACGATTCTGGAAAACGCACTTCCCAGCACTTGCCCACACGCACTGCTGGGCCTGCCTGCTTTCTGAGTCCAACTCAGAGTCTAACTTTTTTCTCTCCCTTCTTCTCCTTCCTTTCTGTCTTTCCTTCTTCAGATACTAGCCCCAATCCTAACCTGCTCTTTCAGACACTCGGGGTAGTTTCCCCTCTCTTTGGATCTGCTCTCCCTGCCTGCTAGCAGACTTCCCTTGCTGGGCCTGAAGCTTTTCCCTGTGTATCCCTGGCTGTCCCAGAACTCTCTGGAGAAGAGACTGGCCTTGAACTCAGACATATGCCTGCCAGGCATGTGTTACTACTGCCTGGCCTGCCTTGCTTTTTTGACCATTGCTTTAGAAACCATCCCCCTCTCTAGTCTTTCTCCTCCTGGAAGCTGTTGTCTGTCACTTGCTTGTGCCCTGGCTCCCACCTCCCCTGCTTCCTCCTCCCCGCCCCCGCTTCACTTTTTAGAGTATGCTTCCAATTATTTTATCTGAGATCAAGGGCCTGCAAAAAGGTGACACACACCTCCCTGGCATGCCATGGAATGTCTGTGGATCTGGGCTGTCTGCCTGCAGGACTTACAATCCATTCTCACTTTTCTGCTTTATTTCTGTGTGTAATGGGCTGAATGTGTCCCCTCAAACTCAGAGGCTGATGTGCTAACTAATCTCCAGTGTTCCAGACTGTGTTGTGTTTGGAGATAAGACCTTTAGGGAGATGACGAATTTGAAGCAGGGTCGTTAGGCTCCATCACCTAGTAGGACTAGTACCCTTAAAGGAAGGGGAAATTAGTAAACAGAGATCAGATGTATGCATGCAGAGACCACCACACAAAAGCCCAGTGCTAAGACTACCTGAAAGCCAGGGAAAAGTATGAGAAGAACCCAACTTACCAATGACTTGAGCTCAGACTTCAGCTGCTAAAATGGTGAGAAGCCATGTCTGTTGTTTAAGCTCCCCAGACTGGGACTCCTTATGGGCAGCTCTGACCAAATGGATATTCTGTATACCTCGTTTTGGCTAAGCTTGGACTTTTAGCAAAGAAGGACAACCAAGGCCTGTAAGCAGCTCTATTTTTTAAAATTGAATTTTTTTTCACATTCCTGAGACAAGGGAACAGTCTGGACTGTACTATTTGGAAGAAAATAGAATAGTGGAGAAGAGGAAAGGAAGGAACCCAGGCCGAGACAGCTCAGCAAAGCACCCTCTACTTTGGGTTTCCATGCTCCTCCCCTCTGCTGGGCTTTTCCTTCAGAGAGCAGAGTCCTCTGCCTTCTGCTTCTTCCACTCCATCCTTCCTTCCCAGGTGGCCATCTGCCCGGTGTAAAATTCTAGATAAGGTGATTTTGTGTTCAGGGAGCCAACTAACTGTGAGCTGAAAAGGCAGATGTGTCCCTTTTCTCCTTATTCCTTAATCATTCTAGCAGCTATTTATTTATACTGCATTACAGTGTATCTGACCCAAGGAATCTAGAGAAGATTTATCTCATAGGAGGGTGTGCACAGGTTATGTGAGGATAGGTCTTGTGACCTGACAGCAGTGACTCACTCACAAGCTTCAAAAATGAATTTTGCTCATGTCCCTCGTGAGAGGCGAGAGGGACTATAGAGGACCAGTTCTGAGAATAATTAGTCCAAGATCGCTTCACAGAAAAAGACTCAAAATTTATTGAGGCTCCCGCCAGGCTGTTAACCAAATGAGCCGATTGATTGCCGACCCCAGTTTCCACATCCATATTAAAAGTCAGTTGGAAAGGACAGATTTCCAGGCCACGTTAAGCTCAGCTCTACTCATCTTTCCTTTTTGCTAATCCACGATTTGGGTAACTCTATTACTCTAACTGGGAAAAAACCCATTGTCTAATGGCATTAAAATGTTCCGTCGCTGATACCCTGTGACCAGTTCTTGGCTTTTTGCAGGATCTGGGAATATTAAGATGTCGTTGGATATTTTCTATCCACTCTTTCATGCATAGGGCTGTCTTCAAAGATCATTACTCAGCAGTGTTGGCAAGCCTTCTCTCCTGTGAGGACATTCTTTACAAAAGCAATCGACACTTATCATTATTCTCTGTTGCTTGCTGGATCTACCCTTGTCCAGAGAAAGGCTTTACAGAGGGCAAATATTTTAGGTAGGGCATGCCTATAATAGGAGGCTCTGAGGAAAAACCTAGAGGATGACCACAGCCATTCATACACACAGGTAGGATATGTTTTAGAGGGATTTTAAAAAAGAACATTATGGGCTCAGACTAATATAAAAGTTTATTAAGTTTCTAGGTTGGAGTTCCAAGCAACAGAGGCAAAGGGACACTGTATATTCTATATTATAAGGACACATTTATGTTTAATTTTCTAAAGGAAATTTACATCTGTGCATTACAAGTAGATGTAAAACACGCATAATGTTAGCTGGTAACTTTTGATCTATGTGTCATTCAAATGGTGACCGAGGAGGATGCAAAGAGGAGTAAAGCACCCCCCCCCGACACACACACGCCATGACCCCAGAGACAAGACTGTCCACCTGACTGAGTGACCACGGGGCAAACTAAGCTGTGAACAACTGCCTGTCTTTGGTTCCTTTCCCTGTATAATATGCTGGCTAGAGATGAGATAGAAGACAGGCTTGGGGGATGTTAATCCACTGCATTATCAAAATTCCCACTCTATGAGAAAAGCACTGGTTTAAGATTCAGTGCCTCTTGTGCTCACTGGTTCAGACAGGGGACATGGACTGAATCCAGTGTGGTTCTGGATGGTTAAGTCTTCATCTGTGTGATGAGACTGAGAGACTGCACACAGCTAGAGGCCAAGAAAACTCAAGAAGACTGAGAGTCAAGAAGCAAGATGGGGCAATGCATCACTGGGTAAACCCTCCAAACTCCTCCCCAGCTATCATCCGTAATCCTGGGGACCACGGAGGTCCTGCAGGAGTCTGGGCAGGGCTTGGGCGTTGGGATGGAAGAATGATGACGGCAGGGACTGCTGTGGTCCCTGGCTGACCCCACCTTCTTAGAAGGAGTTGCCATGGGAACTGCTTTCCAGACTGGACACTCATTCAACTGAACCATTCTTAGCAGTTCACTTTCCTTTAGGATGGATTCCCCTCTCTGTCATCAACTTGGTGACCAGGAGTAGAATTCTCTCCGTACTTTTTACTGGTGCCCTATTCTTGCTTGCTTTAGTCCCAATTCCTTCAACTAACTTATTCTTTTGTGATGTATTTGCTTTTTTAAAAGTTTCTGGAAATCTTCAGCGGACTGAGATGAGGGTAAAAATGGACAAAGAGGGAAAATGAATGATGGAGTTTATCTCTGTCTGACAGTTCTGTGTAATGGACGATGCGAGGTTTGGGTGTGACTAGGGACTCCCCTTTTCAAAGTATCTTGTATCTTGTGTTCCTGATCCATAAGTTTGGAACACCTGTTCTGACACAGTCCAATAAGATGGGACAGATCTGCTGGATGGTCTTCATAATGAAATAATTTGCCAAGAGCAAAGAGCTGACAGGATATACAAGAAGCAGCTTTCATTTCTATGATAAAAGGAGGCTTATACTTATAACCCCACCAGTGGGAAGCTGAGGCAGGAGACTTGCTGAGCCTTTGTGGCCAAGCTGAACTATGCAGTGAGCTCTAGGCTGAAATAATTTTATTTGGTAAACTAGAAAGTGATTTAAATATTAACAAAATCAAACTGTTATCCAGATTGTTAGTATATGTATATATGTATGCATATATGTATGCATGTATATGTATGTGTGTGTGTGTTTACATATTAGTGCAAGTGCTCATGTGTGAGTGCCTTGGAGACCAGAGGTCAATGTCTGGTGTCTTCTTCAATGACCCTCTACATTTTTGTGAGATAAAGCTTCTCATTGAAGCTAGAGCTTAAGATTCAGTTATGCCATCTGGCTAATGTGTTTTCTCTACTGTCTCTACCTCCCTTTTCTCTACTGTCTTGTTCCAGGACAGATGCACGCTGCCAAAGTGCCTTTTTCTGTGAATGCTGGGGCTCTATATCCAAGACCTTGTGGTTGCATGCAAACACTTTACCAACTGAGCCATTTTCCAAGTCTTCTTAGATTATTCCTTAAATCACAAGTGAATATTTTCTAGACAGGAAGCATTTAATAGATACTTGTTGGAGACAGGATCTCATCTAGCTCAGGCTGGTCTCAATCTCTCTCCATAGCTGAGGTTGACCTTCTCCTGCTTCTCCTGCCTCCACCTCTCAAGTGCCAGGACTATAGATGTGTGCCACCACACCTGTTTTATGCAAGACTGGGAACCAAACCCAGGGTCTCATGCCAAGCAAACACTCTAGCATCCGGGACCCAGAATTTAATGTTATTGAAAATTACAATGTTCTTAATCCTTTTCTTTCCACTCTAATAAGCTGTACGTTTTGAGAAACATTCTGTGTTCCTTGTTGTACCTGAAATATCATGTCCTATATGGCCATTCATTCTGAGCATCTGTGTGAACATGTGCATGCATGTGTGTGTGTGTACATGTGCATGAACATGCCATGACACATATATGGAGGTCAGAAGACAACTCATGGGAGTCACTTTTCTCCTTTGATTATGTGTGCTCCAGGCTTGGTGGCGAGGGACTTTACCTTCTGACCCATCTCTCCAGTCTTTCACTCTACTTTGTAAGCCGATTGCTCAGTGATACAGGTTGTGTTTCTGGATGTTGACTGGGGAATCTTAATTCATATTAGGTTAAAAGGATAGGTCTTGGCTTGCCGTTTACAATTTTGCAATTTTATCATAATTCCAAGTTTTATGAAACATGAATGTTTTGGTTTTCTCTTCTGTTGTTAGTTTAGTACAGAGCAGAGCAAGGTAAGGAAGTGTTTCTTACCACTGTCCTGTGAAGCTGGTACACACAGCCAGACTGGGTGAGGTGTTGTCACTCTTAGGAATGACCTAGCATAGACACTGTGAGAGGAGGGAGGTTTATCTTGCTCACAGTTTCAGAGGTGTTGGTCCATAGACAGCTCCTTGCTTTGGGCCTGATCTGCAGTGGAAATGTCATGATGTTGGGAGAACATGGCAAGGCTGCAAAACTCCTGATGGCCAGAAAATGTAAAGGGAATTGGGGGAGGGGGAGAGTGAGTGAGAAAGGAGGAGGAAGTACTTTTCAAAGACACACCACCATAGCGACCTATGGTCATTTGTCTATGAATTTTTAATGAATCTCCCCATTGCTTTCATCATAGCCCTCAGGTTCCATTCATCTCTCAGAAGTCTGACTAGCTGGGGATCGCATCTTTCTCATGGAAGACTTTGTAGGGATGCTCTGTTTCCAAGCCACAGCACACTCTATTCCCGGGAAGGGTCTCAGGTTTCTTCTACAGTTTCTAGAAGTTAGTTAAGAAAAATCAAGATCTACAGGAAAAACCATTTCAATCTCTGGGCGTGGAGTGCCACACAGAGGACATCTAGATGGGAAACCAGGCTCCTGGGTCCCCACATCGGGACAGCTATGTTTCTGAGCAGGAGCGAATGAAAGGCCGGGTGCACATTTTGGAAACAATTCCCCAGCCCACAGGGCTATAGGCAACACCTTGGCAATGTGAACATCAAAATAAAGGTGATTGTATTAATCATTAACCTATTTGTATTTACCTGACTCTGGTCATTCTTCTCAGCCGCACTGGGGAAAAACCTTCAGGTTGCATGCATGTGAGATGCTTAGATGCAGGGGAGCTCTTCCATATATAGGCTGACCTCTGGCAAAGAAAACAGCAACTTGATACATTTCAGAGAAACAAGGGCCCAGGTAAGGGTGCCTACTGACCTTGAGGAGTGTATCTAGGGAGAAGGGATCCACATATCAACTGGGACTACTCTGGCAATGTCTGGAGATATTTTGGGTCAACACGCCAGTCAATTAGAAGCAGGGATGCTGTTCACCAACAGAGACTCGTTCACTGATCAGAAACCCCAGTGGTGTCAGTGCTCACGTACCTTGGTCTAAGGAAACATGTATTCCTTTTCTTATATAGAACATTTACTGAACTGAATGAATGAAAGACAATGGGGAGCTGTCTCATTTCTTCTACAGAAATGAACCCCATATGATAACTGGGATGATTTTTCAGCAACACACTTTCTGTTACAGCACCAAGTAGGAAAGCAAATACATCATCCTGAATCCGGAGAATATCCACATCTTCTCTGTGACATGAAAGAAAGAAAAGAGAAATAGAACCCAAGGCCCTTCCCCCAGTATGTGACAGACACACTGACATTTTTCAGTTTGTAATACCCTTAATTCTGGACTCTTTAAATACATTTACAGGTATTCTTATAACTATCGGATGCAGTCATGTCATGTACATAATTCTGTTGGTGAGGACTCAGAGGGATCTGCTGTAGAGTGAGGTGATACTGTAGGAAGCAGTTACAGTTTTGCTTGGCACTCCCCAATTTCCTTTGTGTCTTCTGAGGCACGCACAGTTCTTCCTCAGGCCATTCAGGAACATTCTCCATGCAGCTGAGACTAGTACCCAAGCCGTCCAGCTGTAGTTAGGGAAATGGTCCCCTTCACTGGGTATGGCTTTTCTCATGCTGTGACAAAAGTCCCCAATAGAAGTATCTTAATGGGAAAAGAGTTTGCTTTGGTTGTAGTTTATCACAATGGGGAAAGCATGGTTCATGGCAGCAAGAACATCAGGCATGGACTCCTCCTATCTCTAGAGGCCTGGGAGCTGGCATCTGCAATGCTGCCTGCCCTCTGGGTTTCATCCTTTCTCTTCTTGTTGTCTGAACTCGAAACCTATGGGACGATTTGCACTCCTCAGTTACTCTTCTTAGGAAGCACTGTCATGGGCACATTGAGAAGTGTGTCTCCCGAGTGATCCTAAATCACAATGAAGACTATCATCACAATGTATAAAGACCATGTGCAGTTGACTTCCAAAGTGAAAAGGATCTTTTTCTTTTTCATTCATTTTGACCATCATCTTGGTTTTCAGAGGGATGGGTCATGCTTGACAATGACTACTGTGTGGTATAAATCAGATGGGCATTTGTGTGATGGTTGGCTTTGTTCTTTGCATTGGTATTTTTTAGCTTTAGAAACATTTTTCATCACTGTAGAAACTGCTGGCTTATTTTAGTCCTGTGAAGCTTAAGCTGGTAACTAAGGCAATCTGGAAATCTCTGAGATGAGTTAGGACTATATCTCAGATGGAGGACAGCTTCATATTGTTGTGGCGCTATATACCAGAGCTCTGGATTCCATGAGACTGAGGGCCAAGTAGCAACTGAAGGAATCTCACAAGCTAGCACAGCACAGTGATGAAAGGTACCCATGTAGGAGCTGCAGCTCTGTCATGTAGTTAACTGTGTGGGACTGAAGAAGCTGTCCTGTTTATGGGAAGTCAAGTCTTCATTTAATGCTGGGTAGGTTGTCATGGAGCTTAGAAAGGGTTCCATAAATCATACCCTCCTCCTTCACACTGGTGAGAATGTATGGTCCTCCTTCATGCTGGAGAGAATATTTGGTCCTCCTTCATGCTGGTGAGAACATTTGGTCCTCTTTCACACTGGTGAGAACATTTGGTCCTCCTTCACACTGGTAAGAACACTTGGTCCTCCTTCATGCTGGAGAGAACATTTGGTTTTCCTTCATGCTGGTGAGAATGTTTGGTCCTCTTTCACACTGGTGAGAATATTTGGTTAGCAATGAGAACTAAGTACCAGCCTTCTTATAACCTGACCATATCCTTCACACATCCATTGAGAAACTCATCAATTTCTGTTCTACTAATCTGTGTGTCTGCTGTCTATGACAGAAATCCCAGGTCCTTTGAGATACCAAAGCTAATGTTTCTTTACTTCCAAACTACTCCAGGCCCTTGATGCACTGCTCTGAGTGAGCTTAAATCAGTCACCTTTCAGCCCTGCTCTCTCTACTCACTGTCTTCACAGCAGAGCAGACTTGGTCCTGTCCATCTTTTCCTCCTCTTCCTGTTATGATTAGAAATCTGATGATCTGATGATCAGACAAAAGGTCTGGTCTACACTGGAATTTCCCTTCTATTTTACTCGTATCCCCTGATCGTTGTCTATACAATTTCCCATCTTCTGTTGGCAAATATGCCTATGTTGGCTTGGGTTTGGCTGTGAGAGATCTTTAGAAATTTTAGTATTTGTCCTTTCATGAAGAGCTCAGCCTTTCTCTTCTTGGGGGCTGGAGAGAAAGTGTATTCTTCTGCCTTTAGGGACAATGACCTATCAGATTATGAGCTTTTGGATGCGGACAATGCTCTGCTCATCATTTTGTCCTTAGTGTTAAACAGATGTCTACTGCATAAATGAGGGACCATGAGGGAATGTGTGCATATAAACCCTCTGGTTTTCTACATATTTGAGAAGGTGAATGTTCTTTGGGGGAGGTGAGTGAGAGGGATAGTAAAGAGGAAGTACAGTGACCAGAACAGTAGGCATGTGTTCTGTGGGTCAGGCATTATTAACATGTCTCTTTACTTTAAAATCTTCCTAGAAGACCTAAAACTGAAAATCCAGTGAAAATTAATTTTAGCTGACTTTTTCTTAAAACAACCACATTCCTGCAGATGTCTTTCACATTATATAATTAATGAAATCAATTCAAATAACAGGGCTGGCTGCCAACCACATCTATGGATGTGGAAGGTTCCTTTCTCTCATGCCAAATGATACCTCCCACTATCTTCTGATATTTGGAGTTTGGGAATCAGAGGCCCTAGGGCTGATTGGGTGTAGGATGCCGAGCTCACTCTTGGGAAGTTGTGGGATTTCACAACACAACTGAAGCAAAGGCAACTTGCTAACAGAAATTGCAGAAGCATGAAGACGGTATGAAGCCGCTGATCAGTCATTTTGGCAACTCCAGACTCATATGTCTTTGTCGTAATCTAGACTGTCACCCATTTACAAGAAGAAGCAGAAAAATCTCTCAGCAAATCCACACGTTATTATATTTGCTTATAGCTGTAAAATTGCTGTTATTGTATTTCCTGCAGGGAGGACATTTTATAAATATACATACACATGTATAAGCATGCATATGTATCTACTTTTCAACCTTTCGGAATAAGAGTTATTTTCTTAATACAAAACCAGTATTAATGTTACAAGATGCGGCTCCTTTGCAATAAGCAGTGTTCAGGAGAATTTAACTTTTAAATCTCTTTATTTTCATGTAGTTGGAGTCTCAGGCATATACTTGAGTGTGGTGGGCAAATACCTGTAATTCCACTATTCAGGAGGTTGAGGCAAGAGGATTCCAAGTTTGAAGTCAACCTCAGCCACATAGTGAGACTCTGTCTTAATAAACAAGGCCAAAGAAAACTAAACATTGAGAAATAAT
Organism: Mastomys coucha; assembly: GCF_008632895.1. NCBI lineage: Eukaryota > Metazoa > Chordata > Mammalia > Rodentia > Muridae > Mastomys > Mastomys coucha. The sequence continues at coordinate 9,787,789 of NW_022196895.1, forward strand.
TGTATCTATCGCTTTTGTCAGCAAAATGTCATTGAATTTCTATGCATTTCTATGCATGGGGTGATGATCTAGAAACAATCATTTTTGTTGACTTTTAAAAGATTCTCACACACAAACACTCACAATCACATACACATAGCCACCCCCAAGAGTAACAATACACTCACACACACACTCACACACACTCCACAAAGTTACATACACTCACAGTTATACACCATACACTCAGTTATACACACACAGTCACACACATTCATACACTCAGTTA
>NW_022196895.1:9788066-9796788 GCF_008632895.1 Mastomys coucha
ACACACACACACACACACGCACACATTCTCACTCACCCATCCACAGACACATACCTGTGGGTTTTGAGGAGAGCGATATGGTACTTGGACCATATTTTAAGAAAAAAAAATCGCTTTAAAAACATCAATGAAATGATTACTAATGCTACTCTGCTGTAGTTGTTGATGAGTGCCCCGCCCTAGTGTCTTCAGAGAGGCTTCCTCCAACAGCTGGTGAGAGCAGATGCAAAGACACACAGCTGAGCACTCAGTGAAGCCGAGGAACGCCACAGAAGGTGGGGAGGAAGGATTCTAGGAGCCAGAGAGATTGAGGGCTCCACAAGCATACAACCCACAGAATTAACTAAGCAGGGTTCAGAGCCTCCCGGAGACTGAGGCGACAATCGGGGAGTCTGCGTGGGTCTGAGCTAGGCCCTCTGCACGCAAGCTGTGGTTGTGTAGCTTGGTGTTCAGGTAAGACGCTTCGTATCTCTAATGCTTTTGGCTGCTCTTGGGACTCTTTTCCTTATTCTGGGTTACCTTGTCTAGGCTTGACATGAGTCTTTCTGCCTACTCTCTTTTTGTTTGGTTGATATCCCTGAGAGAAGCCTGCCCTCTCTCTCTCAGGAAATGGAGGAGCAGATCTGGTGGAGAGGTGAGGTGTGTGTCTAGGATTGGGAGGACAGGAGGTAGGGGAAACTGTGGTTGGGATGTACAATGAAATATCTCTGTCTCCGTCTCCAGTCTCTCTCTCTCTCTCTCTCTCTCTCTCTCTCTCTCTCTCTCTTTCTCAAATTTTGCCTTGTTTGTACTGTGCCAATTAACGTAGTAGGAAAATTTGTAGAACACTGAACGTAACTAACCTCTAAGATGACACTAAAGAAAACATCTATAAAGAATACAATTATAATTAGTACAACTAGTACAAATGTTTATTTAAAGCAAGTTCAGTGTAGGCTACAGTTTGCACAAAACCATCTAAAGCAACTTTAGGCAAAGTGTTTTTTTTTTTAGCTGGTCTCTGGTAAGGGTTGCTTCCCCACCCGTGAGCTCTGGGACTTCTAGTCATTCTGGCCCATGCTTCACTTAGGCCAGCCACGGGCAGCATAAAGTAATGGCAAATTATTTAATGAAAGAATGTGTGTTCTCTGTGTCCACACTGCAGGGGATGTGGTTTATGTCCACGTGGTTTCGAACACAGTGTCACATGTGGGTCTTCTCGTTGATGAGCCTGTTCTCCTCAGCAGCTGGACACATTATCCACCCTATAGTCTTCAGTGGTCACCCTGAGGTGCACCTTCGGCGTTCGAACTGGGCTGGAGCGTCAGGGTGGAGCTCAGTGACAGAGCTCTGACTCGACTAGTGTGAAAGCCCTGGCTTCTATGCCCAGTACTGCATAAGTAGAACAGCTGCAGTACTGGGCTAGACAGACTTTCTGGGGACAGGGACTTGGAGAATCATTAACCCAGCCCTTTGCTCATTTGTTTATAGAGTCACAAACCCTGAGCCTTGCTTTGGGGCAGATACTGCATTCAGTGCCTGGGATGGGGGCTCAAGTGCCCTTGAAGGCAGTTCTGGGCTGCTCCTTCTGAATTTCTAGCATTGTCCCTGGTTTCTCCTTCTCTCTTGCTTCCAGATGGTCCATCCTCCTGCCTGCCCTCTCCCCTGTGCTCCCATGGATACTCAGTGTTGGCTCCAAGTTGGCAGCTGGTTTATCTGCTTTGTTTTCTAGATGAGGTGGCCAGGGCATCTTCTCAACAGTCTGCCACAGCCACCAAGGCTGCAAACTGTGAGACCCAGCAAAGTGTGTCTACATCCAGCACACAGGTCTTTTTCCTTCCCCTCCACTTTCTTCCTCTTCCCTCTCCTTTCAACTTCCCCTTCCTTTTCTTCCTCTCTCCTTCCCTCCCCTCCCTTGGCTTCCCTTGCTCTCCTCTTCCCTTCCTTCCCCTCTCCTTTCTACCTCCTCTTCTTTTCTTCTTCTCCCTTCCCCTCTCCTCCTCTCTCCTGTCTACCTCATCTTCCTTTTCTCCTCCCCTCTCATCTCTTCCTCTCTTCTCCCCTTCCCTCCCCTTTCTTCTCCTGTTCTCCTCCTCATTTTTCTCTCTCCATCTTTCTCTCCTCCTTTCTCCCCATTTGAGAAGCCCAAGCTGTCCTCAAACTCATAATGATCTTTCTGACTCAGCATCTTAATGCTAACATCACAGGTGTGAGACACCATATTCTGCTTCAGACCTTTCTTGAGTTTTACTATTTCAGCCTTCCAAAGATGACTTTCCTGGCTAATTATTTCTAAATTTTGAAACAACAACAAAGCTCACCCATGTATGACTCAAGTGCCCACTGGATGTCACTGTTGCTCCATGGATGCACTATGGACAGGCCCACAGGTTTGTGGAAGCCTCTGTAGGTCTTTCTGTACACTTTGAACTGTCTGGCTCTGTACAGTTTGGATTTTGGATGCTGCCCCCACCCCCAGCTTCTGGAAACAAGGCTGGACTGTAAACAAGAAGCTCAACCAGGAAATGAAATTCCTCTTACCAAGGAGTGACCACAGGTGGTGGTCTGATTCAGGCAACAAGGGGAGTATGGGCACACAGTGCCAGTCACTTGCTGGCTGGCCAGCGGCACTCTCCCCTTTTCTTTGTTTCTATACCTAGAGTGTTGAGAATTTCTGCGAAATTCTTAGCCCTGTTGGCAGGGGCCCATGAGATGTGGGAGAAGGGTCAGCTCCTAGAGTGGACTGGAGAATTTGGCCTCTCTGAAATCTTGCAGCATCCTAGACTTCTCCTTGTCTACATGCAGACCCCTCCCCCCACACTTGTCACCTGGTCCTCCTGGTAAGCATGGGGGTATGCCACTGTAGTCTCATCATCGAACGTGGGTTTGTGTCTACTTCCAGAGTGTGACTTGGAAAGCTTTGTACTTTAAAGCCAGAAGGAAGCTCTACCCAGACCATTCTTTGCCCACTTCTATGCCTTCTGTGTAGACTCATGCATGGACTCGGGCTTACCCAGGATAGGGGATATCACTCCCATCACAAGGCTTCTCTCACTTAGACACCCCAGCAGAGGCTCTCAGGTGCCCACAATGAGTCATTGAAGGCAAAGGACAGAAGTAAGGAGTCCTTGAATTTTCCCAGCCCTAGGACACACAGATCCCAAGTGCTCCTCGGGGGTGGGCACCTGGCCCTTTCCTTGTGTTCATTTCTGGCTCATAATTCCTGTGAAATGCCTGACATGAGATGTTACCTCTGGAGTCTAGCAGACGCAGACTTAGCTCTCAGCTGGCCTTTTCTCTAGCTGTGCCACCTCAGGCAAATTCCTTCAGTGTTTCTCAACTTTACTTTCCCCCCTTGTGGAAGGAAGACAATGAGAATCATTATGTCAACCCTTAAGGGTTCTGCTGGAGATAAAATGGAATACATACAGAGTAGGTAGCCATTTTATATTTGGCTCCAAAATGCTAGCTGCTATTCTAGAGAGGACAGAAGAAGTCATATACTGTAAGTACCAGTTTCCAAGAGGCCCAGGAGAGCTAGTACTCAGACCACGCTCTTGGCTAGCATAGTAAGTATCCTTTTTTATTTTTAAATTTTGTTTAATTTGTGGTTAATATGTGCGTGTTTGTGTATGCCATTAGTGCATAGGTATCTGCTGAGGCCTAGAGAGGTCATTAGGTGTGGTTGCTAGGAACCAAACTCTGATAGAATAGCAAGTGTTCCTAAGCAGTGAGCCATCTTTCCAGCCCCATGGTAATTATTCTCAAAACCTTTTTATTTGTCTGGCATGAGAAATGATGAAATACGCTGCATGTTTCAGAAGCTGGATCCTTAGAAGCAGAGACACAGCGATGTTACCCACACGGTGCAGGGTGATGGCTAATCTTGGTTGGCACCTAGACTGTGTCTGGAATCATCTAAGACACCTGCCTCTGGGAAGGTCTCTATATGTATTTCCTAAGGCTTTTTGCCTGTTTGCCTTTACCTCTTGTGGGTTGGTGCATCTACTTGATTGCTGCTGCTGCTGCTGCTGCTGTTGCTTCCATTTTTCCTTGATATCAGACCTGACTTCTTAGGCTTTCTTGTGTAGACTGAAGGCCAGTAACACTCCAGGAACATCTTGTTTCTTGGACTGAGCAGCTATAGGGCTGTCAGCCCCTCCAATATGAAGACAGCCACTGTTGGATTATCCAGACTCTATCGTGTAAGCCAAGTAATTAAACACTCTTTTACAGTGTATTCATTCTATCATTTCTCCTTGGAAGAGTGGACTGAGACGACTCAAGAGCCTTGACTAATACATACAGACATTAGTGTGTTGTCAGGTTTATTCCGGCAACAAAACACCTGAAATCGTTTACTTAGAAAAAGGAAATGGTAATTTTGACTCACGATTTGTAGGCTTTGGGCCATGGTTGGTTAGGAAGTCTTCCTTGCTTTGAAAACATATGATGATGATGGTGATGGTGGTGATGGTGGTGGTGGTGATGGTGGTGATGGTGGTGATGGTGGTGATGGTGGTGGTGGTGGTGGTGGTGGTGGTGGTGGTGATGGTGGTGATGGTGGTGGTGGTGATGGTGGTGGTGGTGGTGGTGGTGATGGTGGTGATGGTGGTGATGATAACTACAACGATGATGATGTGCATGTGTGTACTAAAGCCAGAACATGGCTTTTAGAATTCCTCCCCTTTTACTGTGGTCTCCAGGGATTACATTCAGGTGGTTAAGCTTGTGTGGGAAGGACTGCTGTTGGCTGAACCACCTCACTGGACAGAGAAACCCTTCTTAAATGCTCTCCCTACTTTCCCGTGGTACCGAGCTGAGGACCAGCCCTTTAGTGCGTGACTCTTCACAGAGCATTCCAGCTCTAAACCAGCGGTTAGGCTGTGTGAGGCGCAGAGACTCAGTTTGCAAGAATGAAAACATGGTGTGAAGGAGTATCTGACTATGACTTTTAATTTGTGTTTTAATTCTGATCTTGTGTGTGTGGTCACTTTTGTGCACCTGCTACAGTGCATTCCTGGAGGGTAGAGGACAACACTCAGGCGTTTGTTCTCTCTGTCTGCTGTGTGGGTCCTGGGCTGGGAACTCAGGTTACCAGGCTTGGCCACAGGAACGTTACCCGAAGCATTACCTGCTGAGCCATCTCGGACCCTGATTTATTTTTATAATTTGTTAGAGTCTTGTATTTAATAGTGCAGGGATACAGCCAGAGGAACAGTAGTAGATGAATAACTGACACTGTCTATGGTCTATGGATAGATCTGGGGTGTGGAGTGGTCACATAGCATATCTGAAAAGCATTTGAACAAATGGAACTTTTCAATGCCTTCATCACATAAATGTTTACGTTTAGAGAAGAGCAATAAAACCAGGCTTATCAGGAAGACAATGCCTCTCTCATCTCAGTACAGATAGCTCTTGTCATTCTTCCTGGGAGTTTATACAAATCACCTCAATGTTTAGAGCAGCTCAGCTTTGTATAGAAATACACGGCATGTAGATTAAAAAAAAACAACACACAATCAGTTTCCTTTTGCTCACCTAATTACTGCAGTGGTGCTGTTTAAACGGCAGCATGGCCCCCAGTAAGCATCATTCTTACCAAACACTGAGCCTTGAGCGATCATTTCTCTCTCTCTCTCTCGTCTAAAATGTCTACTGCAGACAGAACTGGAAGTTTATTTACCAGCACCACATTTTACAGCTTATTTAACCACCACTACCGAGGCCCTACAGTGTACCTAGTATGTCAGACTCTGTCAGACTCAGTTTACAAATAGAACTGCCCTCCTCTCCTTGCCCCCCATCTTTTTTTCTTTTTTAACTTGACAGAAATCAGTATATTGTTTCAGTTGACTGGATTGCTTGCGTGGAATCCCATCTGCAGAGACCAAGGCCCAGCATGATGTTTACAAACAAGCCATGTTTGAACGCCGTGTACTAGAAAAGTCCTATAAAGATAATGTTGGAGGAGCTGGAGAGCCATCTCCCATGGCCATCTGCAGCATCTCAGGGATGGCTTGTCATCATGAGGTTAGCTGGCTGTCTCTTCTGGTGTGTGTGAAGCTATTCTTGAAGCTGACAGTTCAGAGGGGAGGAGTGAGCACCCATGCAGCTTGAAGCGTGTGTAAACTGTCTGATACTCTAGCCCCAGCCTCTTGAAACAAAATCCCAAGTAGCTTAGTAAGCTGTGAACTTGCCCAGTAGCCTTTGAGAAAACCCTTATTAGGTGATAAGAATTTTTTTTATTAGCTAAGAATAAAGTGATTGGGGATATAATAATTTTAGGCTATTAAAAAAAATTCACCACAGTATTAGTTCCCATGTTCTTTGGAGAACTTAATAGCTACCTCTGTGATTGGACCTCCCCCAAGCTGCTTAGGAATGTGTTTGGTTATTCTGCTCTGAATTAAGCAGTACAAAGGGGCACCTTTGTGTTCTTTGGTTGCCTTAACACACTTTGGTAGGCAGAAGAATTTATATAACGTATTACCCCACTTCCTGTCAGTTTTCCTGGTTAGGTTTCCACAACTTTTTTTTTTTTTTTTTTTTTTTAAATGTCTGGATGCCAGTGGGTCTTTTCTGCCAGCTTCTACCTCAGGAACCTAGGCACCACTCAGAGTCCAATTGTTTTAGGTGTTGCTCTGATTAACACCTTCCTCTCAGGCCTTTTCACGCTGCAAGGCTGTGGCAGTTTAGAAGATGGGGTCCTGGGTTAACTAGTCACTAGAGAGACAGGAAGCAGTTCCCCGCAGACATTATCCCTGGAAAATATCAGAGCCAAGCTAAACGAACATGCAAATACAGTCGAAAGGCTCCCATGAGTTAATGAGGGGTTAAATGGGCAGAGATTTAAACTCGGGGTGTGTGGAAAGAGCGACGCCATTTTTCAGATTGGTAATTGAGGAGTTAAGCTCTTAGGAGCTCAGAGAATCAGTTAGAAATGCTGAGAGCCCCACCAGCCGTCCTGACCCTTACCTCCAGGGTCCAGATCCAGACAAGGGTCTTAATTAGCTGCAGAGAAATCTAGAGCTTTGGCAAGAAACCAGCAGACATTAAAGAAACAAAGCAAGGAGTAAATAAAGACAGCCACATTCCAACAGAGACGCTCAACTCAAATGTCTATGTAACCTGGGTGTTGTTTACATAACCTCCTGTGTCCCAAGCAAGCAGTAGCCTCTCTCCTTTCCCTTCTCTCATTTCTTTTTGAAATTATAATGTAATTAGTAATTACAGCATTTCCTGTCCCCTTCCCTTCCTTTGTTTTATCTTTTAATATTTCCATCTTATATTTTCCTCTTAAATTGGTCCCTCCCTGAGTCCTTTGCTCTCTTCCCCCCCTTTCTTCTTCCTCACCACCCCCACCCTCCCACCTCCCTTTCCCAAACCAACTTAACTTGATTCTTTTCAGTGGTTTTCATTTTTTCCTTTGTTTTCCCTATCTTTTATAGTGCCGCAGACCCTCTGGATGCACTTTGCAGCATTTGTTGTATTTTCATATAAAATAAATGTGTGTTTATTGTACAAATAAGCTTAAAACTAGACAAAGTTCAGAAAACCACGAAGGGCCTCCCACACAGTCCTTTGTGAGCCCAGGATGGAGCTTTTCCTGTACATTTATAGATGAGCCTAATAACATAATAGATATTTAACATACTTTTGACATTATTTTATGTGTGTGCACATGTGCTGCAATGCCCATGTGGAGGTCAACGGGTGGGTTGCTGGAGTCTTAACTCGCTCTTCATTGTAGGTCTCACGGAAGAACTCGGCTCATCCATAGGGCTTGGTAGCAAGCACCCTTGCTTGTTGAGCTGTCTTGTGCCCACCCTCCCCAAAAGACTTCTCAACAAAGAGAAATCACAAACAATTCCGCAATGTGGCCATTTTTACTCTTTGATACATCATGTTGTGGCTTTGTGTAGATTTTTGTAGGTAGCATGCCTTTCTGTATAGATTAAATTTTTAATTAAGTTTTCATTAACATATGAAGTACTCATTTTAAAATTTTATTTGAAGAATTCCAGCATGAATTTGAATCCTTTGATAAGGATGTCTTAAGCTATATCGCAGTATAAATGCATGTAGAGGATATACTTATAAAATCTGATTTTATTTATAAGCTTAGCATGTCAGTGTTGGCTCATGTCTTTGTAAACTCTCTTGGGAACATTGTGTAACTATGACACTATTTTGATCCCAGGACAGAGAGGAGACATCCCAAAGAGAAACACTTGTGCTCCTCTATTTGGGTATCAGAAGTTACTATTTTTTTTTTATACTTCCAAACTTAATGTGCTTCAATCCATGCAGGAATGCAGGAGTATGGACTTCTCCATGGAAAGATACTAATGGTTTCTATCTGGCAAAGGAACCTAGGGACAACAATTCTCCTAGACCTGGAACGGAAACTTAATCTTACAGCACATTACCCACCCTCCCCTGTGGCTTTGGGGTGTGTGTGTGTGTGTGTGTGTGTGTGTGTGTGTGTGTGTGTATCTAGACAGGGTCTTCTATGCATCCCTGGCTGGCTTGGTATGTCTATGCAAGCCAGGCTGACCTCAAACTCTGTGCAATCCTCCTGCCTCAGATTTCTGAGTGCTGAGGCTGAAGGGATGAGTCACCATGATTGACTGCATACAATTCTGTCTCTTAGAAGTGGAGGAGCATGGGATAAAAACTGCATGGTATTGGTACAGTGACAGGCAGGTTGATCAATGGAACAGAATTGAAGACTCAG
>NW_022196895.1:9798610-9833672 GCF_008632895.1 Mastomys coucha
AGAAATTTACATGTAAATAAAGAAAATATCTAATAAAAATATAAAAAAAATAGAAGTGGAGGAGCTCATCCTGCATGTGAATAAAAACTGTAGTGTAAGAGAGACAAGAATGGGAAGACTGCTGAGCCTGTCCTATAGCCGTTGTATGAGGGCTAGCCTTGACATCATGGTTTTCCACAAGTTGTAAGATGACCTCAGGCAGGGTGAGAGGATATTAGACCCTCACCGAATTTGGTCAGATTGTAAGTGAAGCTCTTTTCCTTGACTAATTGCTCTGGACTTTAATGGAATGAGGAGATGGGGTGATGGCCTACAATGTTCTACTTTTTGTGTGTGGGTACATGCTCATTTGTGTGAAGGTGCACATGTGTATGCACATGTACATGTGTGCAGACTCAGAGGACAGTGTTTGCTCTCAGGCACTTACATCTTACCTTGAAACAGGGTTTCTCACTGGCTTGGAGCCTGCCACGTAGTCTGGCTAGCCAGCAAGCTCTGGGGATCCAGCTGCTGCTGCCCCGTCGGTGCAGAGCTTCTGAGTGCAGTCCACCCCCCACACCTGACCTTCCACGAGGGTTCTCGTGCCTGCAAGGCAAGCACATCACTTGCTGAGCCGTCTTCCCAGCCTGCTATGATTTTTATCCTTATCATCACACGATTTTAATCTTTTATCTATTCAATGATGTTTTTCCTCTTTAAGTCTTCCTGTGGCTTGATTAATCCAGTTCCCTTCTATTTCTCTCTTCTGTTTGCCTGGAGATGATTGGGTGTCCTCTCTGATCCTCCTCCCATGTTCTCCTGCAGCAGGCTCTGGACTCCCTGAGCATCCCTGAAGCTGTCTCTGAAGGACCTCATTCCAGAAGGCCCTGTTTGACTTCAAAGAAGGAAAGGCAGACATAGAGGTGCTGGAGAGTCTGGGCTAGCAGGCTCTGGCGAGTCCTCCTTTTTTGTGTAAACCTGCTTTTGTTCAAACACCCTTGAACCAAACTAGTTTTCTTTTTGAAGGGAGTAAGGCTTAGTTTATTCTTGAGCCAAATGAGAGGGTCTGCAGTTGGGAGAAAGGAACCAAGTTGCCCCAAATGACATGTTCCGATGCGTAAATGGTTTTATGACATCCCCAACCTTCTAATACATTGGTGGTGCTAACTCAGGCCCCAGGAAACAACAAAGGAACAGCAATCAACAGTCACGTGTTTGAGAATCTCTGGCTGGCTGACTACATCTTGTGATTGTGGGGATCTGAAAAGCTGCAGGTCCAGAGGCACACTGTCTTAGTTTCCAGGTGCTGTCTGTCAGCTAGGCCACCTGATGTTTCTGTCACTGTATTTGGAAAAACTGTAATTTATGTCTTCCTTTGTTCTGTAACCTTCACAACACTGTTGTAATATAGAAACACCATATTTGGGGTAATTTTAATTCATGGTCTTGGACTGTGATCATTCATTTTTGGTTCCAGATTCAACTACCTTTAACTCCCTTTGAGGTAAAGGTGTGGGTTTTGTGATGACATGTGGATCATATGTAGGCAGTTTACAGCAAAGCTCAGGATCTCCGGTATAGGTTTCAGATGCTCTCTGACGATATTCCTAGTTTGGGGTTGGCAGAAGCAAGAGTTCTGCTGAGTTCCGACATCCTCACAGGTTTTATGTGCTAGTCACAGGTGGAGATGAGGGCAATGAACGGCTTCAGAGAGCTCAAGATAATTTGGCTATAGTCATCGTTGTATAATCTTCGACATGGTGTTGGCTGCTTTTTTTTTCTCCTTCTGGGGACTACAGTTCACATTTGTACTTGTTTGCACTTTTCATTAATCCTAAGCATAAAACATTTCTGTCGACAGTACATGAGGGTTCTGTGGGTCTTCCTCCATGAGGACTCCTATGCTATGAAGACCTTACACGACCCTGATGCCCATGTTCCCTTAGTAACGGGTGGGTGAAATTTCCATTGTCACCTTTTCCCAATCCCGCAGGAGTTTTGACAGAACTTCCTGTCTTTTAAGTGTTTCCCCTAGAATTTAACAAGTGTATGTAACTTACCAGTATTTATTGTCTGGTTAGGACATCCAAACCCTAAGGAGACTAAGACAAAAAGCGTTGCTCCATTCATTCTGACTTAGATGCTATTGATACTGATGGTTTTTGTCTTCATTGTTTCCAGCTTCCAGGTTACACTCTCTCATCATGTTCTGCACCTAATGACTCTCCTCCCCTGGGCTTGTGTCCAACATTCCAGACTCTATGCTGACATAATTGTCCTTCTTTCTGAAAGACTTGGTCTAGAATTTCACTTTCTATTTTTATTTTGGAAAAATGTATTTATCTTCCCTTTATTCTTGATCATTTTTAAAACTCAAGGCTAGGGCTGGTGAGCTGGCTACATGCTGCTGAATGGTGTTTCGAGCTTGGAGACCTGAGGCCTGTGATTGACTGCCCTGTTCTCTGAGACATCCAGCTGTGGGGCTTAGGGATATTATTCACTGGGAGAGGCTGCATTCCTAATATACACAAGGCCCTGAATTTGATGCTCAGATCACACACAGACACACACACAGACACACACACACAGACACACACAGACACACACACACAGACACACACACACACATACGTTTTTACAGCAAAATTAAAATTTTGTGTACCCAAGGACACTATCAATAGAGATAAAAAGCCAACACAGGGAATAGGAGAAAATATTTGCAAACCAAATATCTAAAAGTAATTGATATTCAGAATATATTAATAATCCCTATAACTTAACAATTAAAAGGCAAGCAATATGATTCAAAAGTGGGTTTGCATAGACATTTCTCCAAAGATCTAATAAGCATATGAAAGGGTGCTGCACACCACTGATCACTAGGGAAATGTCAATCAAAACCACAAGGAGACATACTCCACACCCACTAGAATGGCTAATTAAAAAGCCTCCAGCAAATTACACCTGTTGGCAAGGATGTGGAGAAATGAGAGCCCTCATGTACTGTCGGCAGAAATGGAAAATGGTGCAGCTGTTATGGGAAGTCAAATGATAGTTTTTCAAAAAAAAATTAAAAGTCAAAGTACCATAATGTCTGGACATGTTGTCCAAAGAACTATAAGCAACAAGTAGAGCATGAACTCACATCCTCATGGTCAAAGTGCAACATCTCAGGTTAGCAAAATGGTGGAAGCAACATGTGTCCACAGCGTGAACAGATAAAGAAAGCAAGGTATGAATCGATCACCCAATATTCTCCAGCGCTAAGAAGGAAGGATGTTCTGACATATGCTATGACACGAACGAACCTCTACAACAATATGCTAAGGGAATAAGCTTGTCCCTGAAGGACCATTATTGTGTGGTTCTGTGTGCATGAGCTGCCTAGAGTAGTCAAATTTACAGAGCAGAAAATACAGTGTTGGTGTCAGGAGAGCTTGAGAGTGTTTATTGCTTAATGGATATAGTTTCAGCTTAGAAAGATGAAAGGGCAGGGAGATGGTAGAGTGGGTAAATGGCTTGTCATGCAAACATGAGGGCCTGAGTTTAGATCTTGAACACTCACATAAAAGCTAGGCATGGCAATATGGGGCTATAATCCCAGAGATGGGAGAAGTGGGAACAGAGACAGGGTGAACCAATCAGTAACCTCGCTAGCCAGCATAGCAAGATACGGGATGCTGACCTCTGGTTTACAAGAGCACAAGTGTGTAAGAGTACTTATGTGTGCAAGTGTACACATACACGGACATACAAACACATGCACACATGCATGCACGCTTCCTCACCCATGGCTACGCCACACAGAGAATGTCCTGTAGACGTGTGTGGTGGTGTAACAAAGGGCCTGTACAGAAGTCTCTGACGATAGCTTCCTCTGATCAGTTCTACGACACCCAGTCTTCCACAATGCCAGACCTAGATATCCCGGGGCTTGACTCCTCTTCCAAGTTCATGGTGTATGCTGGCTGCTCAGCTTCACAAGCAGATTTCAAAACCCGGAAACACGAGCGGTGAGAGGTGAGTTCAGTGTCTTGTGCCACTAAGAGGTCTGCGTTGCTCCTTTTCTCCCGCCACCATGCTGGATCAGTTGTTTGTTTTATATTGCATTTTTTTATCATATAGTAGTAGCCTGTGCTGAGGAGAAAGCAATTTTAAACATCTGGAAAAGATGGTTTCATGAAATGAGAACAACAAGGAGAAGGCTAAGGTGAAATTAGTTCCAATCTACATGTTACCAGACAAGACGAACATCCAAGTAGGTTGAAGAGTGGCTTGGCAAACATCACACTTTCATCTGTGCAATTGCTTCAACCATGGATTGATGAGGGATGGGGAAATGGATCAGTAGACAAATTGCTTGCCACTAATGTGGTAGGATTGGAGTAAGTAGCACCCGCATCAAAGCTAGGTTCACGTGTGGCACACCTCTAATTCCAGCACTCAGGAGGTGGAGACAGGCCCCCCAGGGTCCTAGGCTACCAAGATTTGGTGAGCTCTGGGTTCAGCAACAGATCCTGCTTCAGCTAGTAAACTGGAGAGTGGTAAAGGAGGTCCCCATATCAACCACACCCCACACACACGTAAAAAAAGATATGAAACGAGTACAGCCAGGACATCTTCCCACATCGGCACCCTCAGTTTTCAACACTAAAATCGTGAAGCATCCTCCTGAACTCTGTGGTTTGGTCACTTCCAGAAAACTGAGCATAAGCCTTAGACAACTCACTCAGTGTGTATCAAGTAGGGAAATGAGTAGGGTTGTGACTCATTTGCTTAGGACTCTATGGCTACGACTAAAATAAACATGGCTTTGTTCTTGAATAGAGGACTATTTTCCCCACACACTCCAGCTTTCCTGAGTAGTTGGCAGGCTTGGAATTCTCAGTTAGAGCATATCAATCAAATTTTTCCTATATGTGCAAAATATCACCTGCTTTGTGTGCTTAATAGACAAACATCACATGAATAATCACGGACAGAGCTTAGGGAAAGATCAACCCATCTGTGCATTCAGGTTTCTTTTTCATTGGTAACAATAATCAACCTTGGATATGCTCACACTTCGTGTTTCTGATTTATATACTGCTCAATTAGTGCCCCATTTAATCTGCTCACCTGTTGTTGCTTTGTTCTGAATTTTATGGCTCTTTTGTTTTAAATTCACTCTTGCATACATTTTCCTAGTAAGGTTGATTGCAGCCACCCCTCGGTTTGAGGGAGAGATTGGAACATTGCCATGGTGTCAGAATTGCTTGAATAAAGAAAAAGAGGTTCTGTAATTATTTTATTTTCTCCCCAGCATGTGATTTGTTACTGATGACACGCAGAGAGGGTGCTCTCTGCGTCAGGCTGGCTGAACCCTCTGCAAGAGCAAGGGTGCCACTGTCGCCATGCTTGGAGCTATGGCTAGTTAGGCAGCATGGGAAAATAAACATGAACTCTTTAATATGTTGTAAACAGCTCTGTACTGACTGTTGTTCCCACATGCTTTGCTGAGGCTCATAGGAAACCTGGGAAATTAAAGAAAGGGGGAAATACTAGTTGAATCTCTAGAAAGAGTGATTGCAGAGGCATACAATGGAATTTTTTTGACAAAAGAGCCCACCAACCTGTACGTATTTTCTTTAGGTCTCCTCATATACTAAGCTCCTCATATGTGCATCATATAGTATACATATATTTGTATATATATATATATATATATATATTTAAACACAACTAAGAGAGCTATTCTTTCAATGCATTCACACCTACAAACAAAAGACCAAACTTAAAGAGAGTTGGCCTCTTCTTCCCTTTATAAAAAGAATGCATATCGCAGTGTTTACGTAGTAGGCCAATTATTTTAAAAACTGGGTTGCAAGGAAAAAGTCACTTACTGGCAGGGACCTTACATGACAAGTTTCGTTCCATAGTGGATTAAAACGGTTGAGAGGAGATGCTAACATAACTTCAACTACAGCAGTGTGAACACACCACTGTAATAATTCATTTAGAATGATGACACCTGAGACCTAATTTAAAAGTCCTAGATGAATACCAGCCTCACATTCAACCCCGAGGGCTGCTGCAAACCTACCTAAGAAAGTCTAAGAACCATAGTGAGTCTAATTGAATTGGACTTAAACGGACCATTGAGATGGCCTCACGGAGCTCGGGGGAATTCATATTGTCTATACTGTATCAGAATCACAGCTTGAGCTGAATAACTGGTTACATTCAATCATGTTACTGTAACTCATGCTTGAGGTAAAGGGGAAACCTTTTGCTATCAGCAAGACTGGATGGAAAACAATTTCAAATCACTTTAAACCCAGTTGGCAACTACTTTGCCAATTATGGAATCCAGTGGGAAAGGTGTGTGCAAGGGCTCAGGACTAAATGATTTATGTCAGGCATCCGGGCCTCCGGAGGCATGCAGGGGAGTGTGTGGAAGGAGGGGCGTGTGGCTAATTATTTCTCCTAAGAATACTTGAGCGGGGTAATTTGTGCTTGCAGATGAGTCACACTGCAGACTGGATAAAAGGCAAAGTAATCATAGAAATTCCTAAGATCCCATTTAGAGGTGGATAAAGAAAGAACCTTAGGATTCAATTTGATTTCTTATCTCTTCATGTGGAAACATTTGGAGATGTAGAAAAGCAAGAGCAAACTTACTGCTCTACTCTAACGGGCAAGTGGGGATCAAAGTCTGTAATTTGTACTTTACTATTGGAGCTGTCTGCTTTCAGATGGGGACCTCGTGGCAAACATGACAGCTATCACTGTCAGATGGATGGGTGCCAATCTGGGGTCCTTTAGGATGAACCTGAAAAACAAGCGCACACATTTTCTTTTTCTTTCTTTTTTCTTTTTAAGCCCCACTTTACTTTTGGATGACCCTGATTGCAGACAGAGATGAGTATCTACACTGCTCAGTGCCTTCCAACAGAAGGAACTCGCTGTTGCCTGGGATTTGTATGTGCAGCACTCCAGCTGAGAAATTATCCCCAAAGTTATCTCAAGGCAAATGATTACTGACCTCATCCCTACCCCCAGACTCTCAATACAGAAAGGATACTAGAATTTCAACATCGAAACTTACAGTGGAGACACACACACAGATTTCTACAATAGTCTTTTCAGATCCTTGGACATCTCAGGGGGTGTTTTTTTTTTAGTAATCTGGAGATTATGAATACTGTTGATTATATTAAGTTCAGCACCAGGGTGTGTATGAGTCTTGTTGAAGTCTCCTGTAAGTGTATCAATAGCACCTTAGTTTTCTTGCTTTCCTGTCGTCTGTGTCTTTCAGCAGCTGCCTACCATCATTACAGCTAATATAGTGGATTAAACTTCTGGGCTGGCTGGCGGCTCCAAAGATGTCTCTAATGGTTTCAAATGCATACATTTCTAGAAAACACTTCTGACCAATGAACCCCTAACTGCAAATGACACAGGCAAGCTTCACTGAAAATGACACCACTGGAGGGAAGCTTGCTATCATATGGGATGTTTCCTCACTGGGGAAAGGAGGCCATTTCAGCAGTTACACCAAAGGGACACTGCCATGCGGCACTTTCCTCTCTAAGGCACAGGAGAAGCAATGGGGGGAGTTAGCACTCCTGCATACCACTTGCCTAATTCTGTGATGCCCAAATAAGAATTGAAGCACAGCCAGAAGATAAAGAGATTTTAGTCTTTCTAATTCATCTTCACACAGAATGGGGACATTTGGACATTTGATCATCTAAATAGTAGCTCATATCTAGAATGAATTGTATTTAAATGCAGAGCTTATGAAAGTGGGAGTTAAGGGCCAGCAGACAGAAGTAGGTACAGTATGGGGAGAACGTTGGGACTGGTCACTAATAGAGTTGTCTTCTAATTCTTGACTGTAACCATAGTGAATTTGTTCCTGTTGTTGGGTTTCCCTTTCTCAGCTTGCTCTATAACATGAAGGAGGTAGACCAGATGGCTTATAAGAACTTGGAAAACATTCAGAGTGTTCATTTTTTGCCAATATCTGTGTTAGACAATGACAAGATAATGAAAATATGGCAGGTTTGGTCTGGGTCTTTTGGGGTTTTTAATCTAAGTAACTTAGGTGTTATTAAATTAAATAAATAATTTTCAAATAATACATTTTTGAGACAAATAGAAGGCACTCAGTGCCGTTGTAAGATATGAGCAAGTTTGAACAGAAAGAGGCTTCTTTTTTTTTATTAGATGTTTTCTTTATTTACAATATCTCCTTTCCCAGGTTCCCCTCCAAAAAAAAAAAAAAAAAAGAAAAAGAAAAAAGAAAATAAAAAAACAAAAACTAAAACAAACCCCTGTTCCCCCTCCCCTCCCCCTTCTCCCCCTCCTGCTTACTGGTCCTGGTATTCCCCTACACTGGGGCATATTTTCAAGATTTATTTATTTTATGTATAGGAGTACACTGTTGCTGTCTTTAGACACACCAGAAGAGGGCACTGGATTCCATTACAGATGGTTGTGAGCCACCATGTGGTTGCTGGGATTTGAACTTGGGACCTCTGGAAGAGCAGTCAGTGCTCTTAACAGCTGAGCCATCTCTCCAGCCCCGGAGGCCTCTTGAGGTTTGAATTTGCTTGGGTTGATCCTAAAGGATATAAAGAGGCAGACTAGAATTTCAGATAAGTAAATAGCATGGAATATTTTGTCACTGTGTAACCCAGCTTGCACCTCAAACAGAATAAGACTTTATTCTGGAGCCAAATATGAGTGACCATGGCTTGGGAATACCAAATATCACCTCCAAAATGGTAGCAGCCTCTTGTAGTTCTTATAGTGTCAGAACAAAGGAAGTTAAAAATTAAAATACCATTCAAACACATTGTCGGGCACATTAGGCAAGTGGTTTTTGGTGAAGTTGGAAATTGTCTGTTGGCCTCGGATTCTATCTGGTGACACTCTGTTTCTGAGCTGATGGAAGGTAATGGTTTGCTAAGAATACATTTTATAAAAGTTTTGATAACCACAAGAATATTATGCTATGATTTTTCCCTAACCAAGCCCATAATTATTCATCTGGTTGATGCTTGTCATCTGACATAGGGATGGGTAGGCTTTCAAAGAGCTTAAAAATAGTGTGGGATAATGTGTTTCTGGTTTGCCACATTTTAGATTTTTATGATCATCAAGTTCAGCCGTTTGGCCCCATGGAATCTTTACCACAGCTCCCCACTACTCCTTGCCCCACAACTTCTGTTCATGCCTTCTGCCTTGGTGTCCCATGTGCTCGGATTATAGGTATGTGGGTCATACTATGTTAACTAACATTGTCTAGAGAGTGTCAGAAAAAGATTGAGCTTGGATTATAGAACATGAGCATATGGACAAGTGGAAGGGTTACATTTGATGTGGGGATACATCAACTGCATGTTGAGGGCAAGGAGAAACCATTAAGGCATTCCATTGTAGAGTGGGGCTAATTCAGATGAGTTTTCCTCTAGATCAGGCATATCCAGCCTTTTGACATTGCAATGACATCTTCATGAACAGATGTCTTGGGCCATGTTCCTAACTATCCTAGGATGCATTTGTTCAATAGGCTAAGGGTGGGTGTACTTGTTTCAGACCTAGTGGTCCTACATGGCTACTTGTTCTTTTAGGACTTACTAGTTTGGTTCAGTACTCAGGTATGGAACTAGAGAGGAGGACAACCCCAGAACCATACATTTAATCTACTACTTGTTGAAACTTGAAAAATAAACACAAAATGGCTTGTCCAGGTGTTCGGGTGCCTTTTATTGTGGCTGCCAGGGCTCAGACCAATCTGAACTAGACCCTGATTCATGTTTTTGGCTTCTTTGTAGGACTTAATAGTGGATTATCAAATAAATTACAGGCTCTTCCATATCTGTTTAAAGTTTACTGAGGAATTAACCTGCCCTCAGATTCATTAATCCCTTAGCAAATATTAGTTTGCCATATTATTCAGATGGTACACTGAGAGGAGGCTTGAGGGAACAGGACAGCAAGCATGGATGGAAAAAGATGCTTGAAAGCCTAACCCAGAGCATGGGAAAGATGGTCAGGTAGCTGTGACTGCCATCCATCCATTCCTTCTTCCTTCTCTTCTCACTCTCATTTTCTCACTCATCTGACATTTTTCTTTCCCCTCCTTTTCCTTGGTCATGTATTCATTCAATACATTTTTAGCTATATGCCAGGCATGATGTTGAGCCCTGGGAGGCAAATATAACTAACTTAGATTCTGGACCTTCAGCACATCTTCAGTCAAGTACACAGGAACTGGTAAAGAGGATTATCACAATGTGAGCAGAATGCTAAGGAAGCCCGGAGGAGCATATCGTCATCACACCTAATCTCCTGTGAGACACCACCAGCTCTATTGTGAAAGCCAGCTCTGGTGAGCTGTGTCTTGGCAATGTGAGCCCAAAGAAGGAAACTCTATGTTAGGGAGTTAGAGAAGGGGACTCTATGTTAGGGAGTTAGAGAAAGAGACTCTATGTTAGGGGGTTAGAGAAGGGGACTCTATGTTAGGGAGTTAGAAAAGGGGACTCTATGTTAGGGAGTTAGAGAAGGGGACTCTATGTTAGGGTGTTAGAGAAAGGGAGTCTATGTTAGGGAGTTAGAGAAGGGGATTGATTCTATGTTAGGGAGTTAGAGAAGGGGACTCTATGTTAGGTAGTTAGAGAAGGGGATTTTATGTTAGGGTGTTAGAGAAAGGGAGTCTATGTTAGGGAGTTAGAGAAAGGGACTCTATGTTAGGGAGGCTTTGGTCACTGTAACAAAATATCTAACGACACAAGCTAATAACAGAAAATATTTATTATGGTTCATTGTTTCAGAGGTTCAGTCCTTGGCTGTTTGACCCCATGTGGAATTGTGACAGCACAATGGATCACAGAGAGAGTATGAGACAGAGGGAATCAGTTCACCTGAGCTTGAGTGGAGAGAGGAAGGGGCTAGGGTTCCAGTACTCTCAACAGCTTGTACCCTGTCATCCAACTTCCTTTTACTCTGCCTCCCTCTTAAATACATCAACACCTTCCAACAACACCGAACAGTCACCCAAGTGCCTTTGGGAGTTATCCAAGACCTAACTGATAGCAGGCTCCAAGGTTGAGTGCTCTCACTCCAGTGTGCTCCGCTACTCAGGCTCTGTGGCACACACAGCAATCCCATTGTTTTAGTGGCTGAGGCAGAAGGATTGTGAGATTACAGCCAGTTGGGGGCTATCTCATAAGATTCAAACCAAACCATGTGAATGCATGGTAAATGAGAGGGCTATGCCCCTCTCAGCTTGCTACATTACCACTCATGAACTGTGTGCTCACATGTACCCTGTGTGCACACTCTTGATGCTCCAACCCTGCTTGCCAGCTAACCCAGAGATGCCAAGGGCATCAGTGGAGGTGTGGTGGAGACTGTCGGCATTTGTGTTGGCATCGCCTCTGGGACTCATGTTCTGGTAACTTTTCTGGCAGTAGTTTGAAAATCACTCTTGTTGAAACCCAGTTTCACAGTTTCCTTGCTTCACTTTGGAAAGAGAGCCAGGGCATTTTATTTGCTACCCACTGCTTAACTATGGCAAGTCTCAGCACAATTAAGGTCTTATTGAGGGAGAAAAGGCTTTGATCACCTTTAGTGACTCTTGGAAGCCCCTCTAAGTGCCTCTGCGAGTTCTCACCTCTTTTAATAGCCTGGATATGTTCAGTGACCCCTGTCCCACCCTCTTATAGATGCTGCCTACAGTTCCCCAGGCACAGATGTTCACCAACTTAATGACCTTTGAAGCTATTGTTAAAATAATATCTAGGATATTGATAGCATTGGGGACCTGGGTGGAGCTTGTGAGGAGACAGCAGGACCAAGAACACACAATTCTGAGCCTCATTTCCAGCTTGGAGTAGGAGAACTTTTCTCATCCTTGTGTGATAGACGACTGTGGACTGAGAGAGATCAGTTCAAATGATGGGACTGAGCCTGGTGCTGTGGTGCATGTCTGAAACTCCATTACTCTGGAGGCTGGGGCAGAAGGAGTTTGAGTTTAAGAGTATCCTGGGATACATAGAGACTTTATCTTAAAAAAAAAGAGAAGGGGATGAGGACAGGGCTGAGAGCTGGGATACTGGAGAGGGGCTTTACTGTGTTTCTATCCTATAGATCTGTTTTCCCTCAAGCATTGAAAGATGTGGACACTCTGGAGTTTCTTCACATTGTAGGACTAATACATGTAACATACATGTGACTTGTTTACTACTAGTAGTTAGGGTATCATATCTAGTTGAATTCTGATCCTGAAGGTGACAGTTGACAAAGATTCTTGCTGTATGCCCAAACACCCTCCATCTTTAGTATAATAAAGTCATGGGCCATGGTGCCAAGGAAGGGCATACTCTGTCTACTAGCTGTACTCAAATCCTTTCATGTCTGCAAGTGAGCATGTTAATGTCTATCTATAGAAGAATGGTGTCTGGAGCTGTTTTTAATAGACCATGTGTCCACTATGCAGTGATACTTCTGATAATGGAATACTTACATACTCTAACACACATAGACAGTAACCAAAGATTTCAGAATACTGACTCAACGTATATCAGGAGTGATTGTCGAATCTCATAGTGAAGGAAAGACAACTCAGGAGTCTGGAGCTAGAAGAGTACCGGGAGTTCCTGGCCAACCTGTACACACTAAGACCTCATCTCAAAAACAAAACAAAAGAAACCCACTACTGATCTGTCGTTTCTAGTTGTCACTTGAAGTCTCTCAAGTGCTCGTTTTCTGGTAGAATGGACTTCAAACACCAACAGAAGTGGCCATAGTTGTTGCAGATTTCCTTATCTTTTTGTCAATGAGGACAAGTTTAGGTGTGGAATATGAAGAGAGGTGGAAGAGACATTTAAGGGCTTCTTTCCAGAGGCCACCAGTAAACTTTGTAAATCTCTTTTTTATCTTATTCAAGAAAGTAACGCCCACCACTGAAAGGACTGGGGATACAGCAAAGGCTGAGAGTAGCTTGTGGGCTGATATGCAAAGCTAACATCCAGCTTACTATGGGGGGACAGGGGTATGGCAGGTTCAGCTCGTCTTTATGGGAGAGCACCAGACATCATGTTACTCCACTGTATGCCCACTACACCATTTGATCTGCCTGATGACGTTTTGTGTTAAGCATTTTTGTATCTGAGCTTGGAAGCCAAGGCCCAGAGATTTGAATTCACTTGCTTGGGTTAAACCAACCATTTCCTGCACATCAGTTTTGCCCAGTTTTGAGTTTTATGTTCTACTGAACACAGGGTTTGTCTTCAACTGAACATGGGCTTTGCCTTATGCTTTAGCTCAGCCATAAAAATAGATTTCCTTCACCACACATATGAGAGTAATTTACTCAGAAGTTTAACTATAGTGTATTTACACTGATGGTTGAGTATGGTCTAAGAAAGAGAATTTGGACTCTTTTGTAGCAACAGTACCTTGAAAGAAACCTCAAGCAGGTGTTCTAGGGTAGAAAGAGAAAGTTTTACCTTTAAAAAGGAGACAGGGTAACTTGAGTCTAGTCTGTTCTGCATGCATGTAGTAAGTACTTAAACGTAGAGATAGATGGAGGCAAACCGGTGTTTCTCATCTGTATCTTCCCAGGCTGTGGATCACAAGAAAGGACCCCTCTGTAATAGCCATACAAGGTAGTATTCCTTAGAGGGCATTGCCTCCCTGCTCATGTCTTGAATGCTGGTACCCATCCTTGGTTTGCACAGGGAAAGAGACTCTTGGGGCAGGTCAGATAGCTGAAGCTGGCCAGAGTCTCCAGTGTCATCACTAACCTGCTTCATATCAGCCATCAAGTGCCTAGGCTAGTTGATGACAGGATGTGAGGGATGTCTGTTAGAAGATGAAGAGGAGCCTGTGTTGGCATTGGACATGCCATCTTCCCTCTGTTCTATATGGCAGACTGAGAGACCAGATGATAAGTAAGGTGAAGGTGACTCTCAGGACTTCAGCCTGTGCTTTTCTTGTATCCCTTAACTTTCTGTATGGCTGAATGCCTGCATGCCTGCACATCTGCATGCCCACAAGCATGCATGACCGTACCTCTCTTCTCACCACATCTTGCTTTTGTTTCCCTTACTCCAGTCCTTTATTAAATTGTGTGTTTATGAATCTGGATTTTAATTACCATTTGAGCAAATGTTATGTTGTTGAATAGCTATATAATCTTTTCAGCAAATGAAAAAGATTAATTAAAACCCTAATTTCTGGTGGCTGTCAATGCATAGGATGTTGTATTAGGTAGGTGGTTAAGTAGCCAGCGAGAGCCTACAAGCTGTGGAATCTTAGATAAGAGGTAGGTTTATCCCAGTACAGCTGTCTAGAGTCCAGCAAAGGCTTGCTTAGGGTTCTGGACTCATTTTATTGCATTATTTTATCATGCCAGCATACCCACAACCTTCTCCTTCTCTGGGCAGATTGAATCTGCCATTTGACTTTATCAGAAGGGAGAGAGGAACTTCACAGCCAGGCCCTTCTTTAAGTAAGTACTGGGGTATATTACAGATCTGTTGTCAACTGGCTCCACTCCGACACAGGGTGTCCTGATGCTGTGTAGGCAGACTTGAGGTCTGTGAGGTGCTCTTGTCTTAATGGGAACCAGAGGGCAACTGTCACAGATTCCTCACTTAAACATGAGCTTAGAAAATAGAAAACAACGATTAACACATGATATAAGTTATACAGTCTGAGATAGAGCAGAATCTCACACTGGTCTGGGTGACTGGGACTTGGCAAGGGCTGCACATGAAGTGTGGATAAAAGCCAACATCCACTGGGAGAGGAGTCGGTGTGTGGAAACTGGCTTGGGTGTGGTGGACTCAGTGACAAAGGTTCTAACCTTTCCCTCCTCACTGGGCTGTGTTCTGGGTCTGCCATTAACCTTATTTCAATGCTGAGTTAGTCATAATTTCGTTCCTAACAGCATCTTCAGCTAGGAGGTATTCAATGAATTTTGAGTCTCATTACAGTGTCAAAGTTCCTGTGAGTTTCTTGTTGAGTACTCCAATTACTTAAAGGATTCATTTCTGAGGGCCTGGGAGGGAGGCGTTCAGACATTCGTGAAGCTTGGAGTGAACCGGAATCTCTCCTTTGTATTGGCTCTGTCCTCCCCCTAAACATTGTGTGTGTGTGTGTGTGTGTGTGTGTGTGTGTGTGTGTGTCTGTCTGTCTGTCTGTCTGTCTGTCTACCCTGCTACCTCTTTGTTCCTCTCTTTCTTGTCTTTACCTCTAGTCTTTACCCACCTAGGACAGATCCTAAACTTGCTGCCTGGATTCAGTCTCCAGCCTTCCCAGGGTCACCAGGGGCTTGGTCATCTGCTTTATTCTCTGGCTCTTGAAAAGTATCTCTCTGTGATTTATTTCTGCTGGTCAGCCAAGAGGGGTCCCAGAAGTGCAGGGTAGACCTCTTCCCAGAGAAAAAACAAATCCCTTGAATTTGTATGAAACTAGATCTTCTCTCATCCAACACATCCCCAGTCCACTTTCTTCTCCCTCCAGCACTCCTCACGGACCCTCCCTTTCACTCCCGTGCACCTCCCGTCAGAAAAGAGCGGGTCTCCAAGAGACAACAGCCAAGCATGACAAAAAACAGACAAAGAAACAAACGAAAACCCAATAACATAAAGAAAAGCCTCCCTCCCCCAAAAGAGGATGGACAGTGAATCCCACCAGAAGGAAAAGAATTCCAAGAGCAGACAAAAGAGTCTACTCAAAAAGGCACACCTCAGACTCCCACAGGTAGGAGAGCCACAAAACCACCCAGCTAACAGAGACACATATATACAGAAGGCCCGATGCAGAACCATATAAACAGAAGGCCCGATGCAGAACCATATAAACAGAAGGCCCAATGCAGAACCATATATAGAGAAGGCCTGATGCAGAACCATATATACAGAAGGCCCGATGCAGAACCATATATACAGAAGGCCCGATGCAGAACCCTGCAGGTCCTAATGCTTGCCGGTTCGCTCTTTGTGAGCCATGGGACCCCTGCTTAGTTGATTCAGTGGCCATGTTCTCCTACTGTCTTCCATCCCCTCTGACTCCTACAGTCTTTCCTTCCTCTCTTCCACAGGGATTCCCTAAGCTCTGAGGGGAAGGAACCGAAGGAGACTTCCAATTTAGGCTCTTTCTCGCTACATAATGTCTGGCTGTTGGTTTCTGCATCCGCTCCCATTTGCTGCTGGAAGAACCATCTCTGACAATGTACCAATCTATGGCTATAGGAGAATATCACTAGGGATCTTTTGTATTTTTATTTTTTAGGTAGGTTATGCTTAGTTCTATCATAGATCTCTCTGGGCTGTCCAGTTGCTGGTTCCCGACCATCCAAGCAGTGTCTGGCATAGGCTCCCTCTTGTGGAATGGACCTCAAGTTAAATCAGCCATTTGCTTGGCCATTCGCACAGTTTCTGTGCCACCATTGTCCCAGCACATCTTGTAGGCAAGACAGATTTTGTGTCTGGGTTGCTGTCCACCTCTTTTGGTAGCCTGCCGAGTACCTTCCTGCAACAAAGAGACTAGGACATTGTGGTGAAGGCTCCATGCGGGCACCAGCTCAAACTCTGTTCACTCAATGAGCTGAGTGCAAGTTGTCTTTGGCAATGGGTCCCACTGCCAGTTTTTAGAGAGTGACTTTCTGTCCTAGTATCAGCCTGGATTGTTTAGAGATCTCCTCAGACAACAACTCAACTGCATGCAACACAGTCCCACCACTGGAAGCCTTGCTTGGTTACAAGAGATGGCCAGTTCAGACTTGGTATCCTCCATTCTAGGGGTCCACACTAGGGTCACCCCCATGGATTTCTGGAAATTACCACTGCACTAGGTTTCCAAATGGCCACCAGATACCCCTAAAGGACCCCCCATTTCCAGCCATCTCTCCCTGAAACCTCTACCTCCACCCCAACTCTTCCCACCAACCTGATCCCTCTTGCTCCTGTCCCTCCCCTCCTTTAGTCTCCCCTCAATATCTGTTCTATTTCCCTTCCCAGGGAGATCCGTGCATTCCCTAAAGGGACCTCCTTTCTGCCTAATATCTCTGGGCTTATGGATTGTAGCTTGGTTATCATTTACTTAATGGCTAATATTGCTTTATAAGTAAATACATACCATATTTGTCTTTCTGAAATCCCCTGAACCTAATGGCATACTTTCTGTTCTTTTGGTCACTCAGTGACTTAATATTCTCTACTCCCTCTTATTCTTGGGGATCTTTTTTTTTTTTTAAGTAGTGAAGAGTTGAATTTTTTTTTTTTTTTTGAGACCAGGTTTCTCAGTACAGCACTGGCTGTCCTGGAACTCACTCTGTAGACCAGGCTGGCCTCAAACTCAGAAATCCGCCTGCCTTTGACTCCCAAGTGCTAGGATTAAAGGCGTATGCCACCACTGCCAGGCAAGAGTTTGGATTTTTAACAGAACTGAAAAGAACACATATCAAGAAATATTAAAATAAAAAAATTGTAATGAGCTCAGCTTAAGCCAGACCCTATTGCATGGACATGGAGAGACGCAGGGATGTAGGGCGCAGCCCCTGTCCTACATTGTCATGAATCTTCCCACAGTGGCTGGGAGATAGATAACCTGCCTTGAGACAGCAGAATTGACTAAGCATTTTTCAGAGTGTTTTATGGAGTGCTTCATTTCCAGAGAAACTTGACATCGATCCACAGGCTGCGCTATGGTAGAGTTACAGCATTTAGCATGTTTACGAAATTGCTCATGCAATTTTAAATTACAAGGCAAAAAAAAAAAAAATATCAACCTGATTCCTTTCTACTCTTCTTGCTTCAAAAACACCAACCAAGAATGACCAAGGATCAGGGTCAAAAAATGAGTGCAAATGTTGTCACTGATGGGGCAAAGTTTTAATTCACTTCCTTATCATCCAGGTGGAAAGTGAGAACTGTGTTCTAAGATTTCACAACCTACACTTCAGCTCTTGGCCGTTGTCATATCAACATTAAAAAGTTTGCTTTTCAGACAAGGTCTCATGTAGTCCAGATTAGCCTCAGACTTGCTCAGTAGCCAAGGATTTGAACTTCTGGACTCCTGCCTGCACTTCTTAATGGCTGAGATTACAGGATTGCACCACCATGCTGGTTTTTGTAGTGTTGGGGATCAAACATAGGATTTCGTGCATAACTCATAAGCACTGTACCAACAGATCTATACCCCAGCCTTTGTTTTAAGTTTTCTGATAACAGTAATTGCAGTGACCAAGGTAGCTTTGCTTGGTTATGTACAAGCTTCCTAGAGCCACCTTGTCTGCATTTGAATCCTGATACTGATCGTGTGATCTGGAGGGAATTACATAGACCACCTTGATAGCACCTTGATTTCCTCACCTATAAAATGGGAGAATAACAGCCCTTCTTAGTCTCACTGCAGTGAAAATAAGCTACCAGTTCGAATAGGCTAATATTTCTGGATATGTGCATGTGTATATTCAGTGGATAAAGAAATATGAAATTCAAACTCTCTTCACACAAACAGTTGGCTTAAAGCCAGTATCACTTTATTGCCATAGATATGTGAATATTATAATTAAAATGTTATCTCTAGATCAAGTTTGTGCAATTAGAGTATTTCTATCTGATTGTCTTAAACTCCTAGAAGCTCTGCAAAACCATTCAAAGTTGTAACAAAAGTCTCCAAGCTTTTATAGAGATGCCATATTTTAAAAATGGGTCTGGGGAACTTTGTTGTAAATCTTAATTATGAGTGCAAATTAGTTGCTCTCCTTGTCTGTGATTTTTCTTTCCGCCTCTGAAGCTGATTAATACTGTAAATATTTTCCCTTAGAAAGTGCTTGGTCCACTGCGTCAGAGGATCCCTGAGTGCTAATGAGATCTTACATTCCAACCTGGGTGGGAAACAAGCTCCATGGTGCATGACAGGGAGTGACAAAAGCTGTAAAGACTGTTCTGGTTTGGATATTAAATGTCCCTCCAAGAGCGTGTGCTGGAGGCTTGGCCCCCGGTGCAACGATGTTCAAGGGGAATGTAGGGAGGTGATGCGACCCTGAGAGTTCTGGCCTCAATTGGATTGGTGCGCTGATGGATTGATGAGTGAGCAGGCTAATGGGAGGGAGGAAGCAGTCCTTAGATGCAAGTTCTCAAGGGACTGACATCTCCTGAGCCGGTTCCTTTCCTCCTCTCGGTTTCTGTGCCTCTGATCATCATGATGTGCACAGCTCTCGTCTTCCATACACTTCTACTGAGATGCCCGCTTGGCTTTGACCCAGACACAGTCTTCCTCCCGTGCTGTTTACAAAGGTTCTGCTAAGCAGTCCAGGTTGACTTCAAACACTATCCTGCTTTTTTTTTTTTTTTACCCTTACTAGTATTGCGATGATAGGCATAGGCCACCTCACCTGGTTTAGACCTCGCCTCCTTTTAAATTCCCTCTGATTGTTTACATTGTATTTTATTTTTGAGACAAAGTTACCCGCTGTTACTGAGACTGGTCTAGAACTCACTTGCGTGTCCCAGTCTGGCCTCAGACTTAGATAATTCTTTTGCCTTAGGCTCCTGAGTGGCCTGGGACTTCAAAAGAGTGAGCCATCACAGTTTGTTTTATTTCAGATGTTTGTCATTTGGACAGACAGCTGAGTCACAAAGACACCAATGAAAAGCAAAGTTAGTTCAAAGCAAGACAAGCCATTTCTGAATGGAGAGGCCAGAAGAAGGAGATCACACACACATCTCGAGAGTGTGTTCACACATTCATAAAGTAACAGGAACCAATTCTACTTCCTGTAGAAGGGAATGTTAATTCCCTTCCTTCTGGTTTGCTCTTCCCGCATCCATGCGGAAGCTTTCCCAAGTAAGCCACTCGCCTGCAGCCTTCCTGTCATTTCTTTGTAGAAACTGTGATCAAGGTGCTGCCTGTGTCTCTGAACTCTACACGTGCTGCTTCCCATACACCTGCAGGACTAGAAGGAAGAGCCCCAAACCTAGTTTCCTCCTTTGTATCTCCTCTTTTCTATCTCCCTCTTCTCTTTCTTTTCTCCTGCACGCATGTGGGAATCCATCTCTCCTTCATGTATCTGTGTCTATGATGGTACAGCACTGACTTCATGTTCAGATCGTCAGATCATTAAACAGGTTCTGCTTATGAGTTCATGATTTGTCAAGGATGGAGGTTCTTTATGCTTACCAATCAGTCCTGATTTTATTTATATGGTTGATCATTTCATATCCAGGTTAACCTCCTTTTAGTAATGAGGAAATAACTCAGAAAATGTAAATAATTATCCTGCTGTCACACATCCCAGGTTCATCAGAGCTCAAGTCTGTGTAGTTTTCTATTGTGTCACAATGTGTTGAAGGTGGGTGGTTTTTTTGATGGGTAGAATTTAGTGAGGAGGGATTCCATGTTATAGAAGCAAGATAAACAGAGAGATAGACACAGAGTGCCAGGTCATAAGAACTAATCAATTAGCCTGGCAGTGGTCATGAATGCTCTTAATTCCAGCACTTGGAAGGCAGAGGCAGGTGGATTTCTGAATTCGAGGCCAGCCTGGTCTACCGAGTTAGTTCCAGGACAGCTAGGGGCTACACAGAGGAACCCTGTCTTGAAAAAAACAAAA
This sequence comes from Mastomys coucha, assembly GCF_008632895.1. NCBI lineage: Eukaryota > Metazoa > Chordata > Mammalia > Rodentia > Muridae > Mastomys > Mastomys coucha. The sequence goes on from NW_022196895.1 coordinate 9,819,210, forward strand.
CAAACAAACAAACAAAAAACTAGTCAATTAAACAAGTTGGCCAAGGATGATAATGCAGGAAGCCAGGATGGGAAGGGGGGATAAGGCTGGAGGCATGGGAGTGGATAAGACTGGAGGTAAAGGAATGGGTAACTGGATAAGGATGGAGGCTCAGGAGTGACGGATGAAGAGCTGGAAATGCCTGCACTCTCTACGGCTACCTTTTAAAAATGAGTCATGTCCTATTGTATTGATCAAGACTTGGAGGAGTTTTCTTCTTTTCTATAAAAGATGAATGTGACAAAAGGGCCTAAAATGGCAGTTTAAGAGTTTGGATGAGATGCTCTCTCAAGGAAGTTGCATGCAGAGTTCTAAATGTTGAGGGACCCATGCTAGCCAACACAAAGGCCCATCCTTTCAGAGATGGGCACCTAGAGATTTCAGGAAGAGGTTCTTATGTTGGTGGAATGACTCAAGAGAATTTAGCACCCTGCCCTTTGAGGACAGACACTCATGTGTCTTGAAGAGTTCATTAATGAGGCTACCTTATTTTGGAAAGCAAGGAAGCAGGAAATGGAAAGGTATTTTAGTTTTTAAGTGGCAAGTTAGAAAAGGCTCTGAAATTCTTCTTCTTCTTCTTCTTTTTTTTTTTTTTTTCAAGACAGGGTTTCTCTGTTTAGCCATGGCTGTCCTGGAACTCACTCTGTAGACCAGGCTGGCCTTGAACTCAGAGATCCATCTGCCCTTGCCTCCCAAGTGCTGGGATTAGAGGTGTGTGCCACCACCACCCGTCAAGCTCTGAAATTCTTAGACTATAGGGCTGGGAAGGTGGCTTAGATCGTTTCTGTACAAGCATAAGGACCTGAGTTGGATTTGCAGAATCTATGTAAATAGCTAGGCAGGGTGAGGCACACTTACAGCACCCCCTCTGGGGGGCAGAGACAGATGGATCCCTAGGACTGATTGGACAGCCAGCCTAGTCTAATCTAATTGGTGAAATTCAGGCCAGTGGGAGACATGGTCTCAAATAAAAATGATAAATGGCATTTGAAGAAGGATACCTGAGGTTGATTCTCTGGCTTCCACACATGTGCACACATGCACACATAGACAATCACAGAAAACACACATGTATCTGCATTGCACACCGCATGTGCATATATTTGCTTACATGCACAAATATGCACTCCACATGAATGCATATGTGCTTATACACAAGTACCCACACACACATGCACCCCCACAGGTGCACATATGTGCACCTGTATGCACATGAATATACACACAACCCTGAGAATGTGACATGTATTTTTATGCTATCACTAAGGACAGAGTCTAAAGTGGAGGAGGATTTTTTTATGCTTTTGGAAAAAACAGTCTAGAGTAACTGAAAACCATGCAATTAAACAGAGCAGGAGTCTTGGCATCTTGCTTGAAGCCTGCTGAGCTGTAAGGCATGTGACTGAAGGTCAAGGGGAGTATGCAAGTAGATATGGATTAATAAACACACTGGAGTGTCTTACTGAGATAGTAATATTTGGATTATAAAACACTTTTAAAAACTATTTGAGCCCATGATTAATTGAGGCTCACAAATTTCAAGCAGTGAAATGTTTTTTTACTGCAATTGCTATTAAGAACTCCTATCAGCTATCCGATTCCTTGATTTCCCTAGTGGATTTTATAATCTAAATTAAACAGAGAATGGTATAAATTTTCCATTTTGGGGGTAGCTGATTAAAACCAATATCATCTCAATATACTGTTACATAGTAGTTAGAGTTGACTCTATGGGACAATTTATTGTGGATCCGATCACTCCCAGTATTTTTATGAATTGATCATAAGCCAATTTGAAAATTTACAGATCTAAACAAGTTCAGTAATAGCAGAATATACTGGCTTTAAGAATTAATAATGAAATAAATCAACTTCATGGAAATGAGCACTTCTCCTTGAATAACTTATACTGTCATGAGACCATGAATCATACCTTAGGACATCTCTCTAACTCCACACATAATCTGTGGCTTTGGTGTCATCATCAACTATGCCTGAGACAGAAAAGTATTTTATGAACAGAACTTTTTCCCTTAAAAATTTCCATAGCAAGACTGGATTCATTTTAGTGGATAAAGTACTTGCCATGCCAGTGTGAAAACCAGAGTTCAGATTCCCAGCACCTGTGGACATGCCAGGTGACTGTGGTGCCCATGTGGAGAGTGGAGATGGGGAACTCATAGAGGAAGCCAGGGGCTGGACTAGCCAAACTGGAGAGCTCTGGGTTCAGTAACAGTCTCTGCCTCAATATACACGTTGTAAAATGATCAAGAAAGACGTTCAATGTCAACCTCTGACCTCTACATGCATGTGCTCTACAAGCATGTGTACAGGTATGTATGTATGTGTACAGGTGTGCATGATCATATGTACACACACGTGCACACACATATATAAATATGAATGAATGCACATACACTACACATATACGTAAAAGGGTTCTGTAAAAGATAAACAAATTAATATTTAAAAAATAATAAGATGCCCAACATAAACCTCTATTTTTATGAAAATACCTTTAGTTTTTCAAATAAGCACATGCACTTTTAGATAAGAGATTAGCCACCGGTGCATTTCTCAAGCCTTTCAAAAGGAAAATCCTTGCATACAAAAACCACTGGGCGTTCATCATGATGGTCCTCCAGCAGAGGAAGGAAGTATGAGGAACATGTTCATTCCTTGTAAGCTGTAAGCACAGCTATCTCACTGCTCTGTGGAACAGGAACCGAGTGGTCTGGGGTTGCGGGGGGTGAAACCACCACAAATTGGGAAATAAAATACCAGTTTCTCAGGGAAGTGGGGACTGCTGGCACTGACTGCTTTCCTTCCCTCCCTCAGGCGCTGCTGGGTTCTTCTCAATGGGCTGGAAACACACTTTCCTCAGGCAGCAGGAGAGGGTGACATCCGTTTCTCCCAGTTTCTCAGAAAGTTCTGTAGGGGCCGCAAAGCATATATTTTCTATATACAAGAGTCGGCTGGATTAACTTTATGAAGTGTGTGTGACAGACCCCAGAACAGTGCGGGAGTGGATAATTAGGGACATAGGTGTGGCTAGGTTGCTACTTCTCCCTCCACACTTTGGCACCCGCCTCCAAGGAAGCACAGGGCATGCCGCTTTCTTGCTGGCACTCTAATGTGTTCCCGTCTTTCTAACCTCCTTGTGAACACCAAAACTTCCTTGACTTTGAACTTCATTGTACTTCAGAGGTCCAAGTCAGTTTCTTCCTGGGTCTCGTGGAGTGACCTTGAATGCCAGGTCACACTTGCAAAATCTGGGCTCTTCTCACCATGGTGATCTGAGCTGACCTTTTCCAGTACTGCAGGTCACATGACAGTTTCTGCCTCTTCGTACGCTCTCTCACTCTTTTGAAATGCCCCTCCCTGCTTTGCTATATTGGTACAGTGAAGGCATCTAAATTCATAGAGGTCACCCCTTACTAACACCTCTAAAGTGTCCTTTCCAGACAGTATTTGAATGCTTATGGTACTGGCCTTTTTTTCCCCAGGGATGTCATAGATCTTTTGAGATGGGAGCCTAGCTAGAGGAGATGATTTCTGGAGGCCAGGCCATAAGGTGTACTGCCTGACTCATTTCCTGTCCTGTCTCTACTTCTTGGTCCACCTCGATTAGAGTAAGCAGTCTCATGCTCCTGCTGTGTGTCTTTTCTGCCATGGTGGACTATACCAGCAAAAAATGAGTCTAGATAAATGCCTTCTCCCTTGGGTGGCTTCTTGTCAAGTATTTGGTTGCAGCGATGGGAAAAGTAACTGCTATAGTTTGTCCCCCGGTGATGGAAGTGGGATGCTCCCAGAGAGTTGATACTGAACAGTCTGCTAGAAGAATTTCTATCCAGGGTTCTGAGCAGTTGAGCCACAGACTCTAGAAGTGTCTGGGCGGTGGTGGCACATGCCTTTAATCCCAGCAATTGGGAGGCAGAGGCAGGTGGATTTCTGAGTTCGAGGCCAGCCTGGTCTACGGAGTGAGTTCCAGGATAACCAGGGCTACACACACACACACACACACACACACACACACACACACACACACACACAAACCTGTCTCAAAAAACAAAAACAAAAACAAACACCAAACAAACAAACAACAACAACAACCAAAAACAGACTCTAGAAGCGGCCAGAAGTGTCTCTGCTCTATATGAATGTGTAATGCAGTAAGACACTTGCATTCTGTGGTCCAGGGAGATAGGTGAACTAAGTGAGAGTCAAGGTTTTATACAGTCAGTCCTCTCTTGTATACAGTTTGCATCCCAGGACTTAATCATCAACTGGAAATATTTGAAAAGAAATTGTGTCTGTAATGAACATGTAGACTTTCCTTATGTCTATTTCTTCAACAATATGATACAGCAACATTTATATAACATTTACATAATGATGGAAATTATAAGTAAACTGGAGAAGGTTTGAATATAGGAGTATATGCATAGGCGATGTGCAAATTCTATCTATCTATCTATCTATCTATCTATCTATCTATCTATCTATCTATAATCTTCTATCTATCATCTATTTGTGTATCTATCATCTATTTGTGTATCTATGTATGTATGTATGTATGTATCTATGTGTCTATGTATTTATCTATGTATGTATCTATGTATCTATGTATGTATTTATATATTATCTATCTATCTTTCACCTATCATCTATCTTCTATCTATTTTCTATCTATCATATATCTATCATCTATCTCTATTATCTATCATCTATCTTCTATCTATCATCTACTATCATCTATCTATCTATCTATCTATCTATCTATCTATCTATCTATAATCTATCTTCTATCTATCATCTATTTGTGTATTTATGTATGTATGTATGTGTCTATGTATGTATCTATGTATGTATCTATGTATCTATGTATGTATCTATCATCTATCTTTCACCTATCATCTATCTTCTATCTATCATCTATTATCATCTATCATCTATCTATCTATCTATCTATCTATCTATCATCTATCTGGGACTTCAGCATCTGAAACATTTGATATGGTTAATGGGTCCTGGAACACTTATGTATGTTGAGTGACACCTGTAATCTGTATTTTCTGTTGATGCTCTGATGTACAAAGGACAAGCATCAAGAGAATAGGGATGAAAGAGACAAGTTAACATGATTGAGAGGTTCCAGAAAGCCTGTCAGGCCTAATACAGATTCCTTGCTGATTTATAAAGAACAAAATTTCCATGATAAAGGTCTTCAGCCAAGTTCATGGTTAACTTCTCTCTTGTTTATCATCTTTCCAATCCCATGTGGCCATGCTCTTATTAAGAAGACACATGAGATGGTCAAAGGTAGGGTGTTAGTTTGTTCACCAGCTTTGCTGACTAGCAACCTAGGGAGGACCTTTTTCATGATACAGGGAATGAGTTGACTCTCTGTTGACCAAATGCTGCCAAAATCCTGAGGGCTTTAAGGAGCGCAGGGCAGACAGAGAACTTGGAATGCTTGGGGGAAGTCATACATATCTGTGCTGGAGGTACATTTCTTAGATGACCCCCATAATGACCCCAGACCTGTGTTGTCTCCTCTCCTGAAGAGTGGGTGCAACTTGAGAAAAATTGGGGCTGGGACAAGACTTGATGGCCACGGGGCAAGGAATACAGATTGTGGATGGTTTGTAGAATCAGGGAGCTGGTGGTACCCACTTAACAGCCATCATGGAGATGGAATCTCAGTTTTCAGCCACAAGAACTAATTTTGTCAGCAAAGGAGAGAGAGAGTCTGTATAATATGTCCTCCATAGTTTCTAGCCCAGGAGTCATCCAGACATCACCTTATTTGCAGCCTCATGAGACCAGCCATACTCTCCGGGACCTCTGGGCCCCAAAGTGTCAGGGTAAATGGATATGGCATTAAGCAGATAAATCTGTAGTAATTTGTGAGGCAGAAATACAAAGCAAATATAACCGACCATGCCACGTTTTTGGGGTGTGCCAATCACTGCTGGATCACTTTCCTCCAAATGAGTCAAGTCATCGGATGAGGGCATATCGGGAGATGGAGGAGGTGGGAGTGAAGGTTCCCTCTCTCCACTTAGTCACACCAGCTGTACACAAACTACGTTCATACAATGCTAGCAAGTTTGCTCTTTCCAATTGGTGCACTATGAGGATACTTTATATTTAGTACTTCTGACTATGATAACTGACAAAAGTCATGAGGCGTGCATGGCCCAGTGATGCTGGGTACCCCCTTCTCAGGGGCTTGCTGTTCCCAGACCTAACACCACTCCTCTCTTCTGCCCTTGCCTTGATTTTGGAGTCATCACTTGAACTCTGAGAAAGGACCTTCCCAATGGCTCATCACTACATTGGACCACACCACTCTTCCTCTGCAAATAGTGACTGCATTTCAAGACCTGTCTTTGTGGTCCCAGTGTGATTCTTAGACACTCCCCGGCCAATCAATGCCCTCTCCTGATCAGAGTCTCCACAGTCAGTCGTGTAGTAGAAATGGAGAAGTTTTGGCTTTCCTTTCTTCTCAGACACTCATGCCTTTCATTTCAGGACATTTTAAAAATCAATGGGAGTGGTGATACTCCCTGATACATGAGTGTCAAGCAGGGGCTCAAGGTGAATCTACATACTCAGCCTTTGATTTCTATGCCAAACACCAGGTGGGTGTACTCAACCCCTGCTAATTGACTGTGACTATAGCTTTAGCTCTCCAAACCATAGAATGAACTGCATAACCATGCATTGAAGTTGGGGCACAGCGACCTACTCAAGAAGGCCATTATCACCTTTGATAATCTGACATTTTAGACATTGGTTGGCCAGACGGCAGCTTTGGATCATAAGCTGATGCCCTGGGAGGCCTGCTTTTTTTTTTCTGAGGGAAGGCTAGGAGAGTCATGGATTCTCATAGACAAGTCTTCCTATTTTAGGAAATGGAAAAAGATTTCTTGTTTCTTTGATTTGGGGAGCACTATTAACCCAGGGAGTTGGCTCTTTGGTGTGGTTCTCGTCTAGGCTATTGTCTTCCACCGTATAGAGGTATATGTACACGCACAAGTGCATGCACACATGTGCATACACACAGAGAGACACAGACACACTCTACTGACAGGGAGTAAGGACTGCCACATCTTATCTGCTTTATTATACACAAAAAGGTACCCTAAAAGAATGTGAGGTTTCAGACTCAGAGAGACAAACATGATACGCTCTCACTTATAAGTAGATATTAGCTGTAAAGACAATCATGTTACAGTCCACAGACCCAGAGAGGCTAAATACCATGGGGGGTTTTAGGGTGCAAGCAAGGATCTCCCTGGGAAGGGAAAGCAGAATAGATTTCTAGGGTAGACTGGGAGCAGATAGGGTTGAGAACAGGAGGGATAAGGTTTTTCAGGGGTGGGAGGAAGTACTGGGGAAGATGACTGGATTTTGGTGGGGGGCATTTCCGGGTGAAACTTAATGGAAACCTAAGGTTATGGTTTGCATATGCTCAACCCAGGAAGTGGCACTATTAGAAGGTGTGGCCCTGTTGAAGTAGGTGTGTCACTTTGGGTGTGGGCTTTAAGACCCCTATTGTTGCTTCCTAGAAGTCAGTCTTCCACTAGCTGCCTTCAGATGAAGATGTAGAACTCTCAACTCCTCCTGTACCATGTCTGCCACGGATGCTGGATGCTGCCGTGTTACCGACTTGATGATAATGGATTGAACCTCTGAACCTCTAAGCCAGCCCTATTTAATGTTGTTCTTATAAGAGTTGCCTTGGTCATGGTGTCTGTTCACAGCAGTAAAACCCTAACTAAGACACCTAGTGTAATGGAAACTCCGTGGAATCTATGAGAATAAAGTTCCTTAGCAAAGACTCCTAGTTATAGGAGACATGGAGCCTGAACCAGTCATCTTTTCTATAGCCAGGTGGTGTTTCAGATGGAGGGATTGGGACACCAACCCAGATACAAAACCTTCAACCTATAGTTTGTCCTGCCTGCAGAGTGTTTTGGGGCCTGAACCTAGCAGAATTGTTATCAAAAAGAACAGAAAGACTTCATCCAGAAGTTGCTGGGAGCAGATGTAGAGATCACAGCCAAACATTAGATAGAGTTGGGGGGTTGTGTGGAGGAGGGGGTGGAAGGATCAGAGGAACCAGAGGATCAGGTATACCAGGAGAACTCGGCCCACAGAACTGACCAGGACTCCTGGAGACTCATAGAGATCAGGGAGCTTGTAGGGGTCGGACCTAGGTCCTCTGTATGTACGTTATGGCTGAGTTGCTTGTTGTTCTTTGTGGGATTCCTGACAGAGGGAGCAGAGGCTGTCCCTGCCTCTTTTGCCTACCTGTGGAATCCTTTTCCACCTACTGAGTAGCCTAGTCAGGCCTTGATAAGAAGGTGTGTCTGGTTCAATTGTAGCTTGTAATGCTGGGCTTGGTTGATGTCCCTGGAGGCCTGCTTTTTTCAGAGGGGAGGCTGAGTCCAGGAGCTGGATCTGGGAGAGAAGGTGAGTAGGGGGAAGGCAGATTTGGAGGCAAGGGGATGGACAGAAAACTGCAGATGGGATGTAACATACGAGAAAAGAGTGACAGAAAGGAAGTGACGTTTGTTCAAGTCTGGCGGGAGGAAGCAGAGTGCTTTTGCTTAGATGTCTGATACCTTTCTGGGTAGCTCCAGTTTACGTTATGGGCTAGCTGAGAGGCTGAGCTTGACCTTTACTTGTGGCTTGGGCTCAGATTGGCTACAGAGTATCCAATGTGGGCCTAACAGAGGAGCAGTAGGAATCTTATGGGTAACACTTTCCAACTAAGGTAGAGCTGGAGAGGCAAGAGGACATGTGGAGAAATGGTATGAGTACCCTGGCATGTCTACCCACATTTAATTTGGTACAGCAAGTCATGTGACTTAACTCTAAGTGCAAGAGTGGGAACATATACTTCAGACTTGGAGGAGAAGATGAGGGAGTATATACAATTTCCTTGAAACTATGAACCAAAATATGTACTCCAATGTGTGTGATCTGTCTGTCTGTCTGTCTGTCTGTCTGTCTGTCTGTCTGTCTGTCGTCTGTCTATCTAGCTATGTCTTTGCTTTACCTTTTAAGCTGAGCACTAAGTAGATATTTTTAAATGTTGATATAACTCACTTCAAGATGAGTATGTGTGTACTTTAGCTCATTTTTCATTGCTAAAACAAACTATCTGAAGCCAAGTGCATTGTAAAGACAAGAGGTTTATTTGGCTGGCAGTCTGAAGGTTCCAGCATATGGTTCTGGCAGGAAGGAAAGACATGCGGGAGTGCTAAGCTTGTCCTGTCATAAGAACCTATTCTCTTGGAAACTAATGCACTCCTCTCGAACGTGACCTACCCATGCAAGGCAGCATGAGCCCGCTCACAGGGGTGTTACCCTATGACCTCATCATGGTCCACAAAAGGTCCTAATACACCAGCTCTGCCTCAGGCACAACAATGCTGGACACCCATTAGAGTGAGAGCTCTGAGCCCAGAACAACTTTAGTCTTGGCCACCCGACCCATATGGGCAGGCAGACAGGCAGGATCCTGAATAGAATTCAGCTTTCTGAGCATGGGGGCTTCCTCTGCATCCATTTCTTCTTGCTGTTCTGGCCGCTCCACATTAATTCAGGTCACTTTTAGTGAAGAAAGGAGATGAGAGTGTTTCAAGGAAAAATGTTCTCTATGAAATATTTAAACATGGTTAAAACTACCAGCAAGGTAGAGTTGAATGTTTTATGTGATAATAGTCGCTCAAATCTTAGTTCCCTGCAGGTGGTAAGAAAAGATCCACAGTGGCAAGCTCCTCTAGTGTTACCCAGTCGGCCACGTCCAAAACCAGGGCCAGTGTTGTGGGACTGAGTTCCTTCAATTGCTCACTGTGATGAATGGCAGCTCTCATTGCTTTCAGGATTTGGAGGAAGAAAGAGCATTGGTGAGCATGTCTATATTTACTGAGGACCTACTATGTGCTAGAAACTGCTGCCATTCTGGAGTAAGAAAACCTTGGCTCAAAGATGGAAGCAGCAATAGTGAAGGTCTTGTGGTTAGAAGACGGAGAGCCAGGACTCAGTTTCCTGCTATCTCCAGAGGACTGTGTCCAGGCGTAAGTACTGTATTTGGGGATAACAGTTTCTTCTCATACTCCAGGGACTGGGACGTCATTGTTAATAGGACAGGTTTTGTAAAAATCAGGCCATAGCAATCATCTTAAACTGACCTCAGAGCTCCTTAGAATTTCAAGTTACCAGTACCATTCAGCCATCATTTGAATCTGATAGTTCAGTTTCTTTCTTCTTTCTTCTTCTCTGGGCAAGTTCCATCAGCACAGTTTTACAATAGCACCATACTGAGTTCTAGCACCTTTATTATCCTTGTTCAGACAAACCCTCAAGTTTTTAGGTGACAAAGTACAACAAGCCAGAGGAGTCCTCCCGGGGATGGGGCTGTGCTGTGCCCAGGAGCTCTTGGGCTTCAGCTCTCACAGGGATGTAGGAGATAGTTGAAACCATAGCCTTAGCTGACGCACAGTTCTCTCTGATTATTACCCAGACTTTATTACATCATTTAATGAGGATACAGGAAGGCAAGCGCCTGTGGTGACTTGGCTGCTCTGTATGTTTTTTCCTCTGTGATGATATGGGATGGAAGGTTGTCCTCAACTGGCCAATGAGTATGTCAAGCCTTTAGAATATGTAATTTGCATTGCTAAATAATCATAGTCTGGTTTAAATGGAAGTTGTACTAAGTATGAAAGTAGAAAACACAGGGATAACTGAAAAGAAAAACAGGACTTAGCCTTGTGGAAGGAAATGATCTTGATGACATGTTCATGCACATGTGACACTCTGTGACCGGTAAGGGATACAAAATAAATTCACATCTTGTTGATGTGAATTGGGGATGAATTCTCCCAATTTCTCTGCGTATTTCTTTCTTTCTTCTTTTAAAGATTTATTTATTTATTATATGTAAGTATACTGTAGCTGTCTTCAGACACACCAGAAAAGGACATCAGATCTCATTATGGATGGTTGTGAGGCACCATGTGGTTGCTGGGACTTGAACTCAGGACCCTCAGAAGAGCCGTCAGTGTTCTTAACCTCTGAGCCATCTCTCTAGCCCTGCGTATTTCTTTCTAATTCAGCTTTCATGGATAGTCTATATGGCATGTACGCTTGAACACAAGGATGCTCAGAAGGCTGACTCCACTCATTTGATGCATTGCCCAGGCTTGATAAAACTGTGTCTTAAATGTACCAGTTGCCACTTGGAAAGGGTGTTTTGGCAAAGCCCTGGAGTGAAAATGGGAGTATTTGGCTGGCCTTAATCCAGAATCATTGGTGTTCTTAAAAGAAGAGAAAATGTAGATGTATATAGAAACAAAAGAAGGAGACAGCCACATGCAAGCCCCAGACAGGGGCCTTCAACAAATCCTGTCCCTTGAGTCCGCAGCAGAGTCAACCTTGGTGACACCTTGAAGAGGAACTCTGAATCTAGGAGACACACCTTTCTGTTGTTTAAGCCACGCAGTCTGGTGCTTCATCGTGGCAGACATTGCTCCATGAGAAGGCTGATACCTCCCATATCAGACAGGGGTGTGTGTGGATGCAAACAGGGAGAAAGAAATCTGATTGGAGTTTAACCTCCCATTGAACTTTTGAAGGTCACTCTCTTGGGACTGTTATCAGAATAACTGATGGCATGCCCTGTCTGAGGTCAATTTATTTCAGATAACATAAAAATGTCAATTGGCCCAAACTTGATTCTATAAGTGAGATCAGTTTTATTCTTTAATGAGAAAATTTCCTTAGAATATTACAGCCCACACAGTATAAGTAGAGATGCCGAAGAGGAAAAAGGTCTTGTGTGGTGGTGGAAATTTGGATTGACTTAGTTCTCCCACCCCAGGATATCTCTAGCCCTGCATTTTCTGACAGGATCTCTGCCTGAAGAAAGCCTGGACCCTCTGCAAGTAACCACCTCCTTCAGGTGGGTGTTTGCCCTGCCTGTTCCCATTCACCTTTTGTTAAGATTAACTGCCATTATTTGTTACGTCCAGACAACCACCCTGTGGAAACCCAGAAAAACCTGCAAAATAGAAGCTAGGTGATCTCCTTGAAGTGGAATGTGAGGGCTTTCTCAGGTCAGTAGGGAGGAGCTAGCTCCGAGGCGTACCCAAGATCTGAGTGGGGCCGCTGGAGTGCCCAGTTCGTCTCCCGCCAGCCTCCTTGCACACTTGGATAACATAAAAGCCTTTATGTCCACTGTGGCCTGTGAACTGGCTTTCATCATTTGTCACCAAAGACCAGCCACTCTTGAGGAATAAAGGACAGGATGATCAATCCCAAGGGAGACAAGTCCAGTTCCAGAATGTTCCTTTGTCCAGGAACAGCTGTGGGGAATTCAAGACTAGCCAAGGATGTAAAGATCACAGGATCTCTTTCTTTCATTGTCTACTTGTTCGTCTGGGCACCACACTGGGCTTCCGCCATCCGAGGAGCTGCCCACCACAGTGAAGGCATGAAGCCTTAGCTCAAAGAGTCCTTTCTCTCTGCAGAGCCTACAAGCAGCTGTTAACCCTTGCTTTACCTTCCTTTAATTTATTTTTTTTTTGTCTTGTATGAAATTGTCAAAGAATGAATAAAAATTTAAAGAAGTTTTTGAAATACATATTGATATGATATGAGAGTATGCAGATCATCACTGTGGTCAATATAAAGAGCATGCAACAGCGGACACCCAGACATCATCTCTAAGATCATTAGACAAACAATGTGCTCTTTTAGGGACCTTGCTTTAATACTAGGGGCTTTATTTCTTGTTGGCACCTGTATTTTGACGTACCTATGCCCTGTGGCTTACTTACTGGGGTCAGAATATTCAGGTATGAGATTAATTATCAAGGGTGTTAGATCAACTATTACCAAAGTTGGCATTGGTGCAAATGATGTTGTTTGTACAGGCAACTCAATTACGTTGTATTTAAAGTTGGCAAAACTACAGTCATGTGAAGATTAACGTGTCCACCCTTTGAAAGTGATTTACAGGGTGCACACTTGAAAAAGCTTAAGGGTAGAGCTGCCTTCTAGCCTGTTTTCTTTCCTGTGTTAAGCATCTTTGACTTGAGAAATGGTGACCTTCTCCCAGATGTCCTGTTACCAAGTCAACCCTGTCACACCTTGCTCTTATCCATTTAGGGGTATTTTACATTTGAGATTCTTCAATCATCAAACCTCCCTTGATTCCACTTTCAACCTAGGGTAAATCAACACAACAAACACAAACAAACAAACAAACAAACAAATCCTATAGGTCACACTCCTTAACGCACATCATGCCAAGATGGATTCTTGGGATCCTTTTGGGGTAACACAAATACTATAGCTGAGGAGAGGCTCCTCCCTTTTGCTGAGACTTCTTAGGTATCCATCTATGTAGTGGCAGTTCTTGGAATTGAGATGACCCTTAGCCCTTCTGCCAACATGGACCATGGGCATTGGCACAGGCTCAGCTCATGGGCAAGTGAGGTGGAAGAGGTTTGGGAATCATCATGGGACTATAGATACCCACACATTTGCTGTGAACCACATGTTAGGTAAGGTTAAGTATAATTTCATTGTCATAAAACCCTTTGAGGAAGATATTTCTAAACCTTTCAAGGTAGGTATTCGTATTCCCTTATTACAGAGGAAGACCATGATGTTTTGAGAGAGTCCTCACTTGCCCAAGGTTGTGCTGTTCAGAAATGTTAGGGCTGCTTCTGCACTCAGTCCTTTGTTTACAGCTCAGGGAAGACTCTCATTTAAAAGTTGGATGCTGAGGGAAGAACTATCCTAGGATGTTCCTGTCATAGAAGCTACCTGTTTAGTGCACTCCAAAGCTCTCCACTGTTCAGGTCTAATTCAGAACAGAAGGGCAATTATCAGATTTCATTTTCTTACTGTTCTTTTGAGGTCTCCATTTTCCTCTTCGTGGAGAAGCAGCTGGGCAGAATGGAGTGTTGGTGGACTTGGGAGCTGGATTTCTTCAGACTAAAGGACTTCAGTTGGGTTTCTGTGAAACCAAACCAAACCAAGCCAAGCCAAGCCAAGCCAATGAATTAACTAATAAAACATCATCATCATCATCATCATCATCATCATCATCATCATCAACAACAACAACAACAACAACAACAAATGGGGCTGAGGAGCGAGCTCAATAGATAAAGTGCTTGGATTTGCAAGGATGGGAACCCAACTTTGATCTCCAGAATTTATGTTAAAAACCCAGGTCATTTTATACCTGTTTCCCCATCACTGGGAAGCCAGCTTAGCCTAATCAGTGATTGTAGGGTTCCAGTGAGAGATCCTATCACAGAAAACAACGTGGATGACTGTCATGGGTAATGACAGCTGAGGTTGACTTTTGGCCTACACACACACACACAC
>NW_022196895.1:9833682-9836890 GCF_008632895.1 Mastomys coucha
ACACACACACACACACACACACACACACATACACACACACACCACACTTATACACAACACACACACACTACACTGCATACTTATACACATCATACACACAACACAAACACACAGACACACACTTGTACACATCACGAACACACACACACAACACACTTATACACATCTCACACATACACGCTACACACTTACATGCATCACACACATAACACATACACTCACAGACAGAAACACACACCAAGAAGCATGATATTGTTGTTGGGCATCATGAAATCCTGTTTTATTGTTGTTTTCTTTGACTTTAAAGAAAGAGGGAATAGTTGGCTCATTCTGGAAGCATCATTGTATTTTAACAAGTTTTTTTTTCCCTCTAGAAACTAGCAATCAGTTAAGACAATGACTCTTTACTGGTGATATTTAATGCAAAATGAGCAAATGGGTGGTGACTGATTGTGGAAATCTTAGTGAGCTGTTGATGTTGGTTCAACATGGGGTTTACTCTGTCTTCTTTGGTTGGCTCCACATGGGAGAATGCTAGACAAAAGTTGAAAAACACATTGCCAAGAAACTAGGTTCAACTCAGAACTGATTTGGTCTGCTTTTTTATTCTCTGTTATTACATCTATTGTGTGTATGACTTTCATTGTATTAGCAAAGATGCTTAAACATAGACCCCATTAGTGCAATTGAAATCATTCAACATGGAGCTGTTTTCGTAGTGAAATAGCCTGCATTAATGCTGCTAGAGTGTAGCTGATTCTTTAGCAATTACTGATTTAGAACACAAAATGACAGATTTTCCTTTTTTGTTTTTGATTTTTTTCTACACAGGGTTTCTTTGTGTCCCTGGCTGTCCTCACTCTATAGACCAGGCTGGCCTCGAACTCAGAGAGATCCACCTGCCTCTGCTTCCCAAGTGCTAGGATTAAAGGCATTTGTCACTACCACCCAGTTGATGACAAATTGTCCTTAGTGTTAATCTTAGGGTGAGACTAGCTCATAATAAAGACTAGCTCACACATGCATGTGTGCACACACAGAATACCATCACATAAAGCAACTCTGGAATTTCCATTCGTATGGTGGTTTAATAAAGTGATCTAGGTCTGGGCTGGCCAGTGTCCTGAGCAGACCTTGGGCAGAAACTCAACAGCCAGTCCCACAACACCCAGAGGAAGCTTTACTCCCAGGTTCTCTAACATGCCCAGGATCAGAGGTGAGGACAGAGCATCTGTCCCAACACTGGGAGTAAGTGGGACCAGTAGGATCCAGGCATGCAGGAACTCCGTCAGCCCAGTGGCACCCATTCCTTCCGGTCTGTTTGGGCCGGTGGCTGGAGCAGACCTTGGGAGCAAACTCTGCAGCCAGTCCCACAACACCCAGAAGAAGCTCCACTCCCAGGAGCTCTAACAAGCCCAGGATCACAGGATCCCAGAATCATAGGATCCCAGAGACAATTTGACTCTGAGGAGTTCTGACACAACCAGGATCACAGGAAGGACAGCCTCCAGTCAGATTTAGCAAAGGCAGGTAGCACTAGAGATAACCAGATGGGGGAGGGTGGAGGGCAAGCATAAGAAAATAAACAACACAAACCAAGGTTACTTGACATCATCAGAACCTAATTCTCCCACCATAGCAAGTCCTGGACACACCATCACACCAGAAAAGCAAGATTAAGATCTAAAATTACACTTCTTTTGACTGTATAAATAGTTTTGAAATATGTAAGCTGTTCTGAGAACCATAGTATAGTGTAAAAAACATCAAATAAACAATCCTAATAGAGAGGCTGAGATAGGAGAAGCAAGATTTCAAGACCATTATGTGGTACACAGCAAGACACTGTCACATACAAACAAGCAGAAAGTGTATATGGATTGTGCAATATTGGACCTATTTCTCCAATTACCAAATTAGAGAGATCACTGGATGACAGCCAACAAATTTCTAATTCTTCATATTTTTGAATTTCAATTGATTAGGATATGTAGGTAAAGCATTGCAATTCCACAAAAAAATCATTTGTAATTGGAGAGTTCCAGTCTTTTAACCAAGTGTGTGAGGGAATAAAGATACTGGGAATCCATATTTGGTTGCTTCACTGTTTTTTTAATGAATTTACTTGGAAGGGAAATTTCCACTCAACACATCCCACCTCTCAGAAAATTCAGTTGGGAGGGGACAGTCAGCTTCCTCTGTGGCCACATGATGTCACTGTTGCCTAAAAATATTTAGGAACAAAAGACCATGGTTGCCAGGCCCAGGTTTGGAGGGTTCAGGGGAGGTTGAGATGCTTGCTCAACAAGGGGACCATTTTTATGTATGTTTAACAGCTATTCCTAAAGACAACAGCAGCTTGTCTGTAGCCCCAGGCTCCTTGTTACTCAGTGTTTTTACTTCATTCAGGTCTGTCTTGTTTTTACCTAGTGCTTTCTTCTGAAGAGTCTGGAATCTTTCTAGTTCCTTAAAAGTTTAAAATGCAAGTATTTCATTGGAAAAGCATAGAATCCCAGTGAATAAAGACAACATGTGTCCTGAACAAAGGATTAGGATTCTGAGGAGCGCAGAGACTATGATTGACACACTTACAGGAACATTAGGCACGGTGAGATGTTGGGTGAGTTCACATCTCGGAAGGCTCCACGGGGGAACTGACGCTTAAGATTGTCTTCCAAGGGCGTGTAATATTTTTCCTGGTAGAGATGAGAAAAGGGGACACAACCAACCAAGGGCTTTTACTTGTGACACATTTACAAGTTCACTGGCAAAGGCAAGTCTTTGTTGCCTGCTGAGACTCAGTGACTTCAAGACCTGAGCTGAGACACAGTGATCCCTCAGAAGTGGCCGAGTCGCTCTGCTCTGACTTCACTGGCCACATTAGATCTTAGGCCCCGGTTAATGGAGATGTGCTGGGAGATGTCAGGAAGAGGGAGAAGAGTGGAAGATGGTTTCCCTTTTCAAGGATTTGCTACCTCCCTGGAAATAAGGAAAACTCAGTCATCTGAATTGACTCAGCGAGTAGTAGATAGATTTGGTGCAGAATGAGAATGTATCTCACTCAACACTGCATAGTGATTAGGGTCAATGAGCCTGTAGAATGGACAACAATGGATGCGACATTATTTCAGGGGTCTCTTGCCCAGCATCTTTACTCCCTCCAATGCTTGGTTGAAAGACTGCAATTCTCCAACTCCAAACAATTTTT
>NW_022196895.1:9836900-9838997 GCF_008632895.1 Mastomys coucha
TGTGGAATTGAAATGCTGGGTGCTTTAAAAATGAAAATATTTCTTAGAGAAATAGCACATTGAGCGCCATAGGGATCATAGGATAGGGTTGGTGATTTATATTATGACAGCACAAAGAAACAAACAAATTAGCAAGCAAATACACTTTTAAAGGACAGACATTCTCATTTCAGGCCTGGCGTCTCCCACCCCTTTTCCAGGAGAAGGTCAAATTCCAAGCAGGCACATCTCTGTCATCTACCAGGAGCACCCTGGTGACAAGCCCATGGGCAGGACTGAGGAAAGCCATCTAAAGACTGACCCATTGTCATCCGTGGTGAATGGAGCGTTTGCTTGTTTCAAATGACACGCCAGGCCACTCTCTGCCAAACAGCAAGGTGCTTCCCCATGTGAGGGAAGGAAATGAAAGGAACAGCCAGATTTGGTTACTGTCGGAGCTACATGATTCAAAGACATCCTTGTTAATGACAGCCGCACAGCTGGATAATTAATCAAAGTATGAAGAGAATATGGAGCACTCTAATGCACACAGCTCCATCCAGTCTCGGCGGGATGAGGCCATCATCTGTTTATTCTTCTCTGGGATGGCTTGAGATTATTCAATTATTCAACAGCTTCCCTCCTCGCTGGGATGGGGTTGTATGGTTTTTAATTGGCACCAGGGTCTTTCAGCTCCTATGAACTTTGCTAGTCACTCTTGTGATTCTAGTCCCCCGGAAGCCCGAATGTTTATCTTTCTCCAGAGCTTGGCCCAAACAATGCACCTTGAAGCAGCCATCAGTTTTTGCAAAAACAGATCCACCACACATCTGGTAGCAATCTTGACAAAAAGGTCTGCCTGCCAGTCTTGCATTTTGTCTCCTAACATGTGTTGTTTTTGCTGTAGAACAATAAGATTTTTTTTTTTTAAAAATGTATCTTGAGCATGAGTTTCTCTCTGTTGTTATAGTTGTTCACGTTGTAAATGTGTAAATATTGCCTTTTTCTTAGGAGACATTTTGGATCTTATTACTATACCAGTGTATAAATATTTGCCCAGTGTGGAGTTTCTTTGATGGGTTTACTGGAATAGCAATTCAGTATTTCTAATACATAAAGGCATAGTTTTTCAAACTTAGCCAAAGAACTGCAGTTGCTCATCAGAGCCTTTATTAAGGCATGGATTGCCACCTCTATTAGGGCCTGTGGACAGAGTCACAGTGCAATCTCATTAAGTGGGAGGCTCTGATTGCTCCCTCCCACCTAAACATTTGCCCTCTGTAGCTGAGGGTTTTTTCCTCCTTGAAACTCAAATTCTTCCAACCTCTTGTATTAACTCAGAATGCTCTTCTGCAGCCTGGGCCCCGCATGGCTCTGCCAGTTAATATTCTCAGCACTTTGCTGCTAACACCTACTGTTGCTCTGTTGCCTGACAGCTCCCAAGCACCCCTAATCCAGCTCCTCAGCCTGGTCCCCAAGACTCCATTCCACCCATCCAACCCCAACAAAAGACTCTGCCCCCTTTAAAATTTAATTTTTAAAGTTAGCATGCAATGTAAGGGATTAAAAATTGTTTCGAAGTAAGGAATGGGTTCTGTTATGACACTTTCATAGAAGTGAAAGTGTCACTTTTTTAGAAGGATTTGTTTTGATTGTGATTTATTTTGTGGCTATGTGTTGTTTGTGCATATGCACCATCTTTGTGCAGATACCCACAGAAGGCAGGAGAGGGCATCAAATCTCTTAGCGTTGGGGATACAGGCAATTGTAAACTGACCAAAACAGATACCAGGGATAGACTCTTATCCTCTAGATTCTAAAGTCTAGAAGAACAGCAAATGCTCTTAATCACTGAGCTGCCCAGCCCCCTCTGTGGAACTGTCCACACACAAGATGCCATTACACTTTCTTGTTCATTCTCCCACCCCCACTGCCCACCTCATCTCCTCTCTCACTCCACTGAGTTCCCTCTTCTGCATCCATGTCACATACATTCTGTCTCTTTTCCATGTCACATATATTCCACCGTCTCTCTTTCCTCCCTCTTTTTACAGCTCTTCCACCTCTCTGTAGCTCCATTTACACACACACACACACACACACACACACACACACACA
>NW_022196895.1:9839075-9841250 GCF_008632895.1 Mastomys coucha
TTTTTTTTGTCTATGTGTAGCATGGTTTGCTTAATATAATGATTTCCAGCTCTATCTATTTTTTTGTGGCTGTCATGATTTCATTCTTCTTCACTGCTGAATAAAATTCCAATGTGTGCATATGCCACACTTTATCCACCCACACTTTATCACAACCCAGATGTGAGCATCTGGGCGGCTCATAGGAGTGCGTCTATCTTCTCAGATATGTACTATCTCTGCGGTGTGTCGACTGCTTCTTCTCTGGCCACCATAATACAAAGTATCTTCTGAGCTGCTGTCCTTTGTATCCTTCTAGGAGCTATGTAACCAAAGTTACAAAGTTTACAAAGATCCCCAGGCCATACCATCACTCCCTTCCCTTCTCCTGGGAACTTGCTAACATGAAGACTTGAAGTACTAGATTCTAGGGTGTCACTCAGGCTGGATGAGAAAGGAGGCTGCATTTCATGGTTTCTCATTGGTTCCTGCCTGCGTGTTTGTCTGAGGACATAATTCCCTGAAAAGTACTGCCCAGAATATTCTGGCTGTGTTTTTGCTTCACTGTCTCCATTGATGCTTTCCTTGTTGGATGGATTCTTCTTTCTCCTTCAGCTTTGGTGCTATGCTGGCTAGTGTTTGTTAATGTTATAGAAAGAGACGCTGAGATGTTTCCACAGATGCACAGATGAAAGAGCCTTATCAGGGAACCATGTTGCTGGTGCCTTGACAGTGGAACCAGGAAAAAGAAATCCGTGTCTGTTGCCCCAGCCCAGCCTCCATCCATAGTTCTTTGTTAAGGCAACTTGCATTGACTGATACATCGCTCAGCAGATGAGTGTCCTGAGAAAAGATGCATTGGTGTTTGAACCTAAGACCTCATTATTTTGGTTGTTATAAAAACTGGCTTTACGGTAGCAGAGTTCACTGTGCAGTTCTTGGGGCTCCACTTGCTTCTAAGTCGATGATGTGTGAGATGGAGTTGAATTCCTTAGTTGTCAAAACCATCCAGGTCCCACCCAGCAGCTGTAGCCTCCAGGAATCTCCCTCACACTTAGGGTTTTCAGAGTGATTAAAGTGCCAAGCCCTCGCAAGCTGTGAGAGCCTTAAAAGCAGTGTGAGGGCTAGTGAGACAGGTGTCACTATAGCTACCACTATAGTTGATAGGATTCTCAATTGGCTATAACCCAGCTTCCTGTGTGAACAATATCTCATTGGCTGTGGAGAAATTTCTCTTCATCTAATACAGTTTTCTCAATGAGGGATGAAGTTCAATTGTTCTCCCAACCCCCACTTCTTTTGGGGGGGTAAAACTGGAAGTGTTGAAATAGAAAATTAAGACAAGCAGGAAATGTGGACATTGCTGTATCTCTTCTCTATTAAAGAGCCCCACCCAGTGCTAGGGCTGAAGAGGAGAACTGGCTGTCTGAGTGGCTTCCACTTACATTATGTTTATCTCTCAGTGATTTATATTTCTAACATTCTGGTTCTAGCACCTATGGCTCACCAAGGGGGTCACCAATAATGTCATTACTATTTTATGGTGAAGTTAGTTGATCTGTTGTTGGGATTTGAAGAGTTGGGGATCTTGGATTTGGTTGCTTTAAATTATATTTTGCTTCTTTCTTGGTTTTACAATGTTTTCCAGCAGGTTTATGGCTGGGGAATTCAAGTAAAAGTGAACACATTTGTTGACTATCAGGTTTCCCTGCCTAGCTTCTTCCCTTGAAAAACGTATGATTCTGGAATTTGGTTATTTCGAAAGCATGAGAGTTATTGGGACAGCATGATCAAGTAGAATGAGGTTGATGAGAACCAGAGGATTTAGGGGTTAATTCTATTTTTGATTCAGGTGTCAATCTGGCTGAATTACATACCCAGATAAGTGGTCACGTGTTTCTCTGTTCATCAAAGAGAGCACATTCAGGGATGAATATTTAAATCAGGGGAGGTTTGAGTAGAGTTCCCTGGTGTGGGTGGGGCTCAGGTAGCCAGTTGAAAGCATCACCAGAAACAAATGGCCTTTGAGAGCCAGAGAGAATTCTCCAAGCAGACATTCTTTGAACTTCAACTGTGGCTTCTGCCCCTCTCTGGCTTTCTGCAGGCTTTGGTTTGGCCAGCTTCCCCAGTGAGCCAGTTCCTTAAGAAATATCAATCTCCAGAGGAACCGCCAAACTGATTTCCAGAGTGGTTGTA
>NW_022196895.1:9843320-9854953 GCF_008632895.1 Mastomys coucha
AAAAAAAAAAAAAAAAAAAAAAAAGAAATATCAATCTCTCTCCACTCCTTCCTTGTACTGGCTGGTGGTGTTTCTCTGCAGAGCCCTGACTCTTACACTGTGGAGTGTCCATTTTTGTCCCTTCTGTGAACTGAAAATTGACTGTTTTACCATCTGTGGTAGGTGGAAATACAGCTGCATAAACTTTGAGGTCTCCTAGAGATGAACAATGGCACGATTGAAAACCCACCAAAGTGGAAATGCACAGACTTATTAAGAGCCAACTCCAAGGAGTGTGGCTCTGACTACAGATCTCTCCCCATTTCTCTGTGCTGCTGCTGCGTGTGTGTCTCGGGATTTGTGGTTGGGTGCTGCTGCCATGACTGTCCTGCTGGGTCACAGCCCCACCATCCTTGATCCCTTGACTCTGCTGGCAAGTCATCTCTGCCTTGGCCTCCTTCAGGTATGTATGTGGGCCCTCCCTTCGTGAGTCAGGCGCCCTGCAGGTGGAGCTCATCACCTAGGACCCAGCTAGTGCCCAGATGGAGGAGGATGCCCTTGCCTTAGCCTTCAAACGCCACTGCTGTTGACTTCATGTTGGTGCTGTTATCACTATTTGATTCCTAAATATTTTTCTTGTGAACAAAATGACAGTGGGCCCATCATCCTAGTGCTAGGAAGACAAAGGCCACCCACTGTGGTGCTTAGAGAAAATTACCGTTCATTTTTGTTGTTTTTGTTCTTCTGGTCCTTTTACCCCATCTCTTGATTAGAAGGCTGTGTAGCCATGCCTGGTTTATGCAGAGCTGAGGATTGAGCCCAAGGCTTTGTACATTCCAATCAAGCTATCTGCCAACTGAGCTGTGTCCCTAGCCCCAATTATTTACATTTTGATGAATATTATTCCACTTCTATTCAGGTACTCACATGATTTTTGCCTTCTTCTCCTTCTTTCTTGAGAGCTACCTAGCTCTTAACAGTTTGAGATAGGAAGATTTTTTTTTTTCTCTTCTATTCCTGTGTCATCAGGGTCATGAAGTATGACCCTGTAGGTGGCAGACTCCGGAGACATTCATCCTTTTACTAGACAGCTTTTAGGTTTCTAGTGATCCTATCCTGCAGGTTTTGGTTTTGAATGGATTTTTTTGAAGGCTTGCATCCAGGTGATGGGAAGGGACAGAGATTATAGGCCTAGCCAGAAAAAGCAATGCATGACACCGGAGGATTATACACCCTGCGCTGAGATGCCTTCCACTGGAGGATTATACACCCTGTGCTCACATATTTTAATGGAACCACTTCCCATAGTGCTTTTCAACTTTAATGTTTTATATTCCTCAGACTGTTCCAGCCCAGAGGCCAGTTCTCATCAGCCAGAACGTCAAACTCTAGCTTCTCGGGGGGTGAGGGGGAAAACATGGCAATATTATCACTTTTCTCTGAATTCTCCTGTTCTGCACCATCACTCTGGTCCTTTATTTTTCACAATGAAAGAATTACTGTTTTCAAAAACTGCATTGTCTCTTAGGAAACTTTAAGTATGGATAATCATGTTGACTGTAGAAATGGCTTGTGGTTCAAGAAAATGACCCACAGAATCAACTAACCAGGGCTCATTGGGGCCACAGAAACTGAACTAACAATTGGTGTGGATCTGAGCTCTGTCCTCTGCACATACGCTATGGTTGTGTATCTTGGTGTTCTTGTTGAATCCTAACAGTAAGATCAGGGGCTATCTCTGACCTGATCTTGGGATCCTTTCCTGCTTACGAGGTTGCCTTGTTCAGCCTTAGTGTGAGGGGATTGCCTAGACTTACTGCAGCTTGATCCCATGTTTGGTTGGCATCCCTGGGAAGCCTGCCTTTCTTTGAAGGGAAATAGATGAGGAATGAATCTGGGGGAAAGAGAAGGCTGCAGGGGTGAGGGATTGGGAGGACAAGAGGAAGGGGAGGGGAAACTATGCTTGGTATATAATACAAGAGAAAAGAATAAAAAGTGGCTGATGGTCTTCTCTCTCTTTGTTGCTTTTTATTTTTCTGTAGTGTTTGTGATGATGAGGAACTTTGTTGAAACGATGGGGAGAGGTGAGTTTGGAACTTTATGTTTCTCCCCAATGCTTTTTCTCTTCTTCGAATGCTACCTCTGCCTTGTCTATGCACAACATGGCATCCATGTCTTCATGGATTGGGAAGAACCCTGGGCTGGCCTTTGAGCTCTCCTGGGGATGCTTTTGGCTTTTCCAAAGATGCCCACTGTCTGTCTGGATCTTCTGTTGCCATCAGCTGTGGGGTCCGAGTTCTTGTACCTTGTGGGTGCTTCTTGGGCTTAGTCATGGTCTATCTCCTAGTGGCACTACCCAACCCTAACTTGGCCAACTACAGACCCTCTGGGTTGCTTGCCACTCCTTAGCCTTCAGTGTGGGGTCACAATGTAACACCTCATGGCAGGTTAGTTAGCTGTCACCTGCATAAAGACCCACACCCTACTCTCATTGTTCATGGGAACAGAGTCACAACAAGAGACAGCACAGAGTGTCCTCAAGGGGACTGGGATATTCAGGGACTAGTGTGTAAGATTCAGGAACTAAAAATACAGTAGACTCCTCTCATCCACACAGTATGGATTTCAAGATAGTTCACAGATGTTGAAACAATTAATGGAGCTTGAGTATCTGCAAATGTTTATTAATTAGGTATAGTAAGATAGAGTAACAGCAACTAATAATTATTTATTAAACAGGTCAAAATACTGTTTAGGTTCTAGGAAGGAGGTGGTGAGATAGCCTGAAATATATCTACAAAGATAGACTCACATACAAATCAGAGAAAGAACTAATCAGCCTATTGAATTAATGTATTCTCATCACAAAAATGGAATGTATGAGGTGATGGGAAAGTTAGCCTTAGTCTATGAATAAATGAAGACATTATGCTATTCACTATGAACATGTATAAATTGTGTGTGCATGTATATGTTCATACATGAGCATGTGTGGAAGCCGGAGGCTGACACTGGAATGTCCTCTACAGCTCCTTAGATTTTAAGGGAGGGTTTGTCATTGAGCCTGGAGCCAGACTCACTGGCCAGTGAGCCCCCAGGGTCTTCCTGTCTCTCTCTGTGTTGCCATACCTGGCTTCTTTCATGGATGCCTGAACTCGGGTCCTCAAGTTTGTTGGCAAACACTTTGCTCACCGGGATATCTTCCCAGCATGTGTGTGTTTACTTATAATCAGGAGATAAAAGAAAACCAAATAAACAAACGTGGATCTTAATGGGTATATGGGGATCACATGTAGAAAGTCTGATATGTCGTGGGAGGGTTTCAGTAGATGTCACACCACGCTTCATTTACTGGTCCAGGAAAAGGCATGTGACACAAACTGGTCCAAGAATAGTCCTTCCATGGGTTACTTCCAAAGGAGCACTTGGATTCTTGAGAGCACTGGCTCTAAAATGTAAATTCAACCTGTGGTGATACCAATGTTTTTATTCCAGCATGAAGACAGAAGCAGTGAGACACAGGCAGGCAGCTGACACCAGGGTGAGAGACAGGTTCTAGAGATGTTTGGACTCTGCGGTTTAGAGGTTACTGGTCTCTGCTCCCACCCCCACCTTTTAAGTAATATGTGCATGTGTGGGGTATGGGTATGTGAGCGCCAAGGTGCGTATATGGAGGTCAGAGGACAGCTTGCAGCAGTCTGTTCTCTCTTTCCATCGTGTGGGTCATCGGTATCAAACTTAGGTTGTTAGGTTGGCAGCAAGTACCTTTATCCATTGAAGCATCTCACTGGCTCATTTTTCAGTTATATTGTTGAAACCTTCCTGGAATCCTAGGATCCAATATGTTATATTATAATTAGTATTTGAATGTCACAGTCATTTACTGAGAGTCCTTACAATTACTAAGAGGAGGTAGAGGAGGGACGGTGTTCACACATGGTCCCGTCAGGGGCAGGGTCTTGTCCTAGGTTAGCTCTGCCTTGCACATGGCTGGTATCAGTTTCAAAGTCTACACACATTGTCAATCCAAGTGGAGAAAAAATAGGGTTATCACTCTCTTTCTCTTTTTTTTTCTGCGTCATTTGACCACATATTGGCTGCCTCCTCAAGTGATCACCCATGTGACTGTTGATTCCACTCAAAGTGTCACGTGCCCAGATATAGGGAAATGACCACAACATGAGGAAGCCAGCCACATAGCAATCTAACATCAGTTCCCCCAGATGTGGATTATTCAGTGTGAAATGACACCATACCTGAGGTAGTAAAGCACAGAGCCTTTTCATGTTTGTCCTTCACATAAGTAAAAAGCCCTGCAGTGCCCTTGGCTGTGTCTGCATGGGGTCTGGGAGAAGGCTTTGTTTGCAGACATGGATTTCTCATAGAAACATCTTCAGGGATGATGATTAAACTGGCCACAGATTGTCCATATGGCTAAAAACCTGCCCTGCATGGTGCGAGTTGCCTGGGGCTCGCGCAGCTGCAGAATGCTATCAAGCTTCTGTCCACCTGGCACCCTCTGAGCTCTAATTCTGAATCCAATAACCCAATCTTAGGGTTACCTGGAGCTCTCAAACAGCTTGAGTCCTGCAGTCCTTCTGAGCACCATAGGTGTGCTGAATCCCAAAACTTCTGAGACTGGTGTCAGGGATGGACGTGCCCAACACAGGTTCCTACAGCTTGACTCTGCCAGCCTGGATCATCTCTTTTCAAATTCTCTTATCTCAAAGCAGAATACGTTATTTCTTCAAGCATAGGCTACCGACTTTTTCCAGTTTTTTTGAGGCACTCCAGTGAAGACATGAGATTGACCAATAACTACAATACCCCAGTTATCACCAGGTTGTCTAGTGTGGTGTGAACACACCTTAGCTTCCTCCTCTCTGGAAGCATGGGTATATCCTCTGGCCCCCTTATATATGTTTTCCTGTGGTCCCTTTCCATCATTCCTGTAATAGCTCCAAGTCTCTTTCTTGTTTGTTTGTTTTTTTTTTTTTTTTCTTTTAGTATTGCCAACTGCACATGGGGCCTCACACATGCTAAGCAAGTATGGTGCCATCGAACTATGGTCGCAGCAGTCTAACCTCATGTTTTGTTATGAGACAGGGTCTCACTAAATTTCTCAGACTAACCTTGAGTAGTCTGTGTAGCCCAGCAGACCTTGAACTTCTGCCTCAGTCTCGTGAGTAACTGAGGGCAGAGGTCATTAAGCACCAGGCCTGCTGTGATGGTTTTTATATGCTTGGCCCAAGGAGTGTCACTCTTAGGAGGTGTGGCCTTGTTGGAGTAGGTGTGTCACTGTGGGCATGGGGTTAAGACCCTCATCCTAGCCACCTGGAAGCCAGTATTCTGCTAGCAGCCTTCAGATGAAAATGTAGAACTCTCAGCTCCTCCTGCACCATGCCTGCCTGGATGCTGCCATGCTCCCCCATCTTGATAATAGACTGAACCTCTGAACCTGTAGGCCAGACTCAATTAACTGTTGTTCTTTATAAGACTTGCCTTGGCCATGGTGTCTGTTCACTGCAGTAAAACCCTGACTAAGACACCTGCCTTAATTAAAAAATTGAAATGATAAGAAGTTAAAAAGAACACAGTAAACTCACATTTTTTTTACAGCTTCAAAACTTCTTCTTACCTTGTACTCTTTGAAGTTTATCATAGGGTTTGCACTTTAATGGCACCCATAATATTCCAAGTGTACAGTCCAAGGGTTTTTTATTTATTTTTTGTTCTTTTCTGTGTTTGTTAGTGAGGGAATCTAAGACTTTCACAGATGTTTATACTCAGAATCCTTTGGGGTTTGTATGGTCTCTTTGCAAGTCAGTTACCAGTGAATATCTTGATGGTAATTTGAAATCAGATTTTAGGTATTTTTTAGAAATATATTTTTTAAAAGTCTTTGTGGAAACAGAGTCCTCTTTCTTATCCTCTCATGTATTTGGGAGATGTTTTCATGATACCAACAGGCTTAGGGTTAATATCTCCTGCTGGATGTTCATTTGGCCCTGTGGCCTCTGGGCTTTGGAAGAATGTCAGAATGCTTGACAGAGAAGAATTATCCAGGTGCATGATGGCCTCAGTGGCTTAGACCATGGCCTGGGCTCCATCGCTTCACCAATAACTCTGGGTGCCTGTCGGTTTAGTTCCTGCCTTCCTGGCCTCTCCTGCATGTCAGCTGCAGGTCTGGTCACTTATCGGTCTCACCTCTTTCCAGCTTCTCTGCATCATGCTGAGCCCAGCCCAGAGCTCCTTCTCTCTGGTCCAAGCACCAGCTGTGGCAGTGATGGAGGGACTCCATGTCAGGGCATCAGCACCTGCGCTCCTACATCTGCCTTGAAAACTACTATTCCTGAACAAGACATTTTAGATTTGAGGGCAAGACAGAGAGAGGCAGAGTCCATACTTGCATTTGATGGGACCAGACAGGAGAATGTATAGCAGATGTGGGTGTTTGTGTGACCTATATATGGAACTGAAGAACACATGGAAGCATAGGTTTGGCAAAATGGTAACTGAGAACCTGAGGTCCCCAGGCAGACCGAGACATTTTTTACACTTTAGGAAGCTTGTATTTGTCAGGCAGTGATGCTTTTAATCCCAGCAATTGGGAGGAAGAGACATGCAGACTTCTGAGTTCAAGGCCAACCTGGTTTACAGAACTAGTTCCAGGACAGCCAAGGTTACACAGAGAAACCTTGTCCTGAGAAACAAAACTAACTAACAACAACAAAAAAAAATCAGCTTGTATTCATTCTCTGTCAGTCTTCTGTCCATTTTGCACTAGTGACCACAGAAGAACAGTCCTACCCCCTGGCTCTTCCTTCCCTTTAATGGCCTGAACACTGAGACCAGAAGCTGGTCTCCAGGGCTTGGCTAAGCACTCAAGCCTGCTGGGTAGTTATACTGGGTACTTGCTCTCCTGCAAACCAGTCGACTAGGTCAGGATGAGCTGCCGTGAACTCAGGAGCTGGGACTCTCTTCCTTTATGGCTTTATGAGGAGCAGCCTGCTTCTGCATTTTTCAGACTCCTTGGGATCTTTCAGACCTGGCTCTCAGACATACCCTCCTGCGATATTCACTAGGAATGATTTCATGTATACCTAGAGCTTCTGAGGTTAGCAAGCAGCATAGCAAAACCATGGAACAAGTGCCCGTGGTGCCCCCTGGGACAGCAGTGGGGAGAGCACAGAGGAGAATCTGTGTTCGTAGAGTTGTGGTGTCAGGCTTGCAAGATGCATTGGGATTCGCTGGTGGTTAGTCCTTGGGTCAGTCGCCACCAGAAGAAGATGTAATTTAGAGGGAGCCTGGATCTGAGTAGGAAGGTGCACAGAGCAATGTGGCCAGCACCTGGGGTGGCTCCTATAGCAGTAGAAAATTTCAACATAATCCACTGGCTGGTATTCTTGAGGAGGAGATAATGACCCCAGTAAAGTTTTCAATGGCAGTGATATTACAAATTGCCTATAGAAACTTTTCAGGTAACCACTGTACATCGTATTTACAGCAGAGCTCTCTATCCCTTTCCTATTGTAGAAATATTCACTCCATGTGGAAATCAAGGTTGATACATGCAAGGAATTCGAGGACGTGTTTTTTTCAGCAAACATTGTGTGAAAGTGTCTCCTAAGGTTATGATAGTATCAAGAACAACATTGAATAGACCCTTCTCCAAGTAGCACCCAAAGTGACAATCACTTCATTATTATTACTATTATTACTACTACTATTATTATTACCATTGTTTGTTATCATTATTATCATCATCATGTTGGGTGGTTATGTGTGTGTGTACTGAAGTGCTTTACAGCTGAGTTGTACTGACAGCCTTTAAATAACATTGTTGTAGTTTTCTTCCTGTCACTGTGATGAGCCACACTGACCAACAGTAACTTAGGGGAGGGAGGGTTTATTTCAGCTTATAGATCACAGCCCATCACCGAGGGAAGTCAGGGTATGAATTTAAGCAGGATCTTGAAGCAGAAACCGTGGAGGGAAATTGCTTGCTGGCTCACTCAGCTTCACGCTTAGCCAGCTTTCTTACCTAGCCCAGGGAAGGGTGCTGCCCACAGAGGGCTGGACTGGTTCTTCCTACATCTGTTAACAATCAACACAATCTCTCACAGTCATGCCCACAGGACAATCTGATCTGGGAAACTCTGAGATTCCCTTCTCAAGTGTCTCTAAGCTCTGTTAAGTTGACAGTGAAAGCTAACTATGTCTTGAAACAATAGGTCCCGAAAGCTCTAGAAGAGACCATCTAGCTCTACAGAGACTAGACCTCAGTCATGCTGGGACCTACAGTTAAATGACATAATGATCGTCTACCACTTAATGTAAACCGCTCTTCCAACCCAACCATTGGTCCCTATACTTAACTCATTTCTCTCTACCACTTCTTGTACTGTCCATGGATTTTGTCCTAGAAGATAGTTATTATGGTTGGGATATAGGTTATCTCTGCTACAACTGATAGTGAAATTTAACTTTCAATATAATAGTGTTTAAAGTTGATAGGATCTTTCAAAAGTGTTTGTTTGTTAAGAACATTGAAGTTTTTTTTTTTTTTCCCATGGGAGTGAGCTAATTATTTTGATCTTGTTAAAGCCCTCACTTAGAAGCTAGGCTGATGTTCATGTCTCACTTTTGGACTTCATTGCTCTCTCTCTCTCTCTCTCTCTCTCTCTCTCTCTCTCTCTCTCCCTCTCCCTCTCCCTCTCCCTCTCCCTCTCCCTCTCCCTCCCCTCCCTTCTCCCTGTCCTTCCCCCTTGATGGACTCAAAGCCAATTTCACACCTATAAAAATTCACTGTTAGGGCTGGAGATGGCTCAGCAGTAATGAGTGCTTCCTGTTCTTCTAGAATGCCCGAGTTTGGCTCCCAGCACCCACAATGGGTTCCCAGCCACCTGTAACTCCAGCTCCATAAGATCCAATACTGTCATCATCTGTTCAGAAGTCAAAGTGGAACCTGGGCAGGAGTAGGTTCCATGGGGCTTTGGTCTGGCTGGGACAGCTCTTACAAGAGAAGCAAGGAGGTTTGTGTGGCCTGTGTAGGGCAGGTAACCAATGTCCTGGGTCCTGTGTCAGCTACCACATCAGTAATAGTGCCAGAGTTGGCAGCTGTGGCAGTGTCAGCCAGGCAAATCTAAGGTCCATTGATGGATGCTTCAGGAGAAAGAACTCTTCCCCCCAGTGTTACAGCTCAGTAAAGGCAGTCACTCTCAAATGATCCTTGGTGAAATAACTTGTGTACTTTATTCTGTGTGGACAGAGACTGTATAGACATTGAGGAGTGGGGAGGGATTTAGGCCTAGGTATTTCCTATTGGCTCAATTTGAGATGTTAGTAATGCTCTATTTGCATGGGGAAGGACTCCAGGTATCTTCCTTACGTAACTGAGTACCATGGTCCTCTCAGTGGGGTTTCATGGTTATGTTGTGTTCCAGAGAAGGTATAAGAGTGGAGAGGGGGCTACTTGATTCTTACTATCTCAAGTCTCTGAGATTCTCAGAGTCTGAGCTCACTCAACCTTACCAGTTCTTTTGTCTGGTGGCATGGTCCCCATTGCCTCACACAATACCATCTTCTGTCTTCTGGCACTCATGAGTACTGCTGTCATGTTGCATGCTTGTATATACATACACACATATACACACACACAGAGACAGAGAGACAGAGAGACAGAGAGAGAGAGAGAGAGAGAGAGAGAAAGAGAGAGAGAGACAGACAGACAGACAGACAGATATGATTTATGTAGTGGGTCTGAGTGCATAAGTGCACATGTTATGTGTGGATATGGATGCATGCATACATGGTACTCATAGACATGTTAAAGGACAATCTTGTGGATCTCAGCCCCTCCTCCTTTTGTTTGATGAGGCCTCTCATTGACCTGTAACTTTGCCACTTAGACAAAGCTAGCTGTTCTGTGAGCTTCCTGCAATCTGTCTCTGACGCTTGTCTTGCCATCACTGGTGTTACAGGCACAAACTACTGTGCCTAAATTTTTATGTGGGTTCAGGTCCTCATTATTGTGAGGCAAGCACCTTACCTCACACCTCAGGTATAACCTTTTTTAAGTGATAACATTTATTTGATAAGAAAAATGAATAATACATGGGTGTTAGGCCTGCTGAATATCATTGCACCACATGCATACAATTCCCACAGAGGCCAGAAGCAGGCATCAGATTCCACAAAAGTTTGAGTTAAAGATGTTTGTAGCTGTTATGTGAGTCATCTGAGACCCCAACACATGTTCTTAATGAAGAACACATCTCTCCTGTCCACATTCCACTTGATGTTTGTCCTTCCAACCAATTGTGCTGTATCACTCCCAATCAAAGAGAGAAAATTCTAGAAACCTGTAGTGACAGGTCCATGAGGTAGGCATGGTGATTGTTGTAGGCTGCCAGACATCCATGCAAGGATCCTGTGAGTTCAGGAACCTGCCACAGGATCACTGATTGTCAGTTTGCAACAGATTTGTCACCTCTCATCTATGATAACAATACAGATTAGGCCCATCAGATGACATATACAATTGAGAAGTCCCTCCTGATTATGAAGGTGGGTAAAAGAATGGTGAAGGTCCAGTAACAATGTTGGGAGGAAACTTATGACTAGCTAGAGTGGATAGAGCCTGCCTCAGATCTATTCTTTATGAAATTTCCTGCTTTTGAGTTGACTTGCTATTTTAGTTATAGCAGCAGCAGCAGCAGCAGCAGCAGCAGCAGTAGCAGCAGCAGCAGCAGCAGCAGCAGTAGCAGCAGCAGCAACAACAACAACACATATGATGATAGTCCTCTAGGGCACAGGCAGATCCAACCCATGATCTATGGACTGTACACACCAATGCTATGAATATTGTCTAACATATAATTATAAACCTTTTTAAACTCTAGGATTTTTGTAGAATGGGGAACAAAACACCCATGGAAGAAGTTGCAGAGACAAACTATGGAACAGAGACTGAAAGAATGACAATCCAGAGACTGCTCCACTTGGGAATCCTTCCCATATTCAAGCACCAAACCCAGACACTATTGTGGATGCCAGCAAGTGCTAGCTGAAGGAGCCTGATATAGCTGTCTCCTGAGAGGCTCTGACAGTACCTGACTAATACAGAAGTAGAGACTCACAGCTATCCATTGGACTGAGCACAGGGTCCTCATTGAAGGAGCTAGAGAAAGGACCTAAGGACGTGAAGGGGTTTGCAGCTCCTTAGGATGAACAACAATATGAACTAACTAGTACCCTCAGAGCTCCCAGGGACTAAACCACCAACCAAAGAGTACACATGGTGGGACTCATGGCTCCACCTGCATATGTAGCAGAGGATGGCTTAGTGGATCACCAATGGGAGGAGAGGCCCTTGGTCCTGTGAAGGTTCAATGCCCCAGTATAGGGGAATGCCAGGGCCAGGAAGTGGGAGAGAGTGTGTTGGTGAGCAGGGGGAGGGGAGAGGGACAGGGATTTGTTTTTTGGAGGGGAAACTGGGAAAGGGGTATCATTTAAAATGTAAATAAATGAAGTATCTAATAAAAATAAATAAATAAATAAAAAGACTTAAATATATTCTGCCATGCACACTTTGCGTGATGGCGGTATCTGAGGCGTAAACTTCAAGGAAAGTCAGTCTCCTGCCTCCGCAT
>NW_022196895.1:9855795-9864093 GCF_008632895.1 Mastomys coucha
GTAGTCTGTTTGTCAAAAGCCGAATCCCGTGCCCACCTGGCCAGAACCCCTAGTCCCGTGGAACAAGGAACCCCGCAAGAAACCCTGGTCCGCGGCAATATTCCACTTGGGGAAAATTTTTTTCTGTTTAAGAAAATTTCTCCTATGCCCATGTGTTTGAGACATTTTCTTACTTTCTTTGTCTATTAAATTCAGCACATCCGGTTTTATGCAGAGGTTCTTGATCCACTTGGACTTGAGCTTTGTATAAGGAGAAAAGAATGGATCAATTTGCATTCTTCTACATGCTGATCACCAGTTGAACCAGCACCATTTGTTGAAAATGCTGTATTTCTTCCACTGGATGGTTTTGGCTTCTTTGTCAAAGATCAAGTGACCATAGACATGTGGGTTTATTTATGTCTCTTCAATTCTATTCCTTTGCTCTACCTGCCTGTCTCTGTACCAATACCATGTGGCTTTTATCACTATTGCTTTCTAGTACAACTTGAGGTCAGGGATGGTGATTCCCCCAGAAGTTCTTTTATTGTTGAGGATAGTTTTCGCTGTCCTGGCCTTTTGTTATTCCAGATGAATTTGAGAATTGCTTTTTCTATCTCTGTGAAGATCGCTGTCCTGGCCTTTTGTTATTCCAGATGAATTTGAGAATTGCTTTTTCTATTTCTGTGAAGAATTCAGTTGGAATTTTGATGGGGATTGCATTGAATTCAAGGATTGCTTTTGGTAAGATGGACATTTTTACAATGTTAATCCTACTGATCCATGAGCATGGGAAATCTTTTCATCTTCTAAGTTCTTCTTCAATTTCTTTCTTCAGAGACTTGAAGTTCTCGTCATATAGATCTTTTACTTGCTTGGTTAGAGTCACACCAAGATATTTTATATTATTTGTGACTATTGTGAAGGGTGTTGTTTCTGTAATTTATTTCTCAGCCCATTTATCCTTTGAGTAGGGGAAGGCTACTGATTTGTTTGAGTTAATTTTATATTCAACCACTGATGAAGTTATTGATCAGCTGTAGGAGTTCTTTCATGGAATTCTTGGTGTCAATTATGTACAATCATATCATCTGCAAATAGTGATATCTTGACTTCCTTCTTTTGAATCTGTATTGAGTTGATCTCCTTTTGCTGCCTAACAGCTCTGTCTAGAACTTTCAGTACTATATTGAATAGTTAGAGGGATAGTGGGCAGCCTTGACTTGTCCCTGATTTTGTGGGATTGCTTCAAGTTTCTCTTCATTTAGTTTTGAATTCTTGATCTCTCCAATACTTTTAACATGAAGGGGTTTTGTATTTTGTCAAAGGCTTTTTCAGTACCTAATAAGATGATCTTTTTCAGCATCTAATAAGATGATCATATGTTTTTTTTTTTTCTTTGAGTTTGTTTATATAGTGGATTGCATTGATGGATTTCTGTATGTTGAACCATCCCTGAGTTCCTGGGATGAAGCCTACTTGATCATGGTTAATGATTGTTTTGATGTGTTCTTTGATTTGGCTTGCAAGAATTTTATTGAGTATTTTGCATTGATATCCATAAGGGAAATTGGTCTGAAGTTCTCTTTCTTTGTTGATTCTTTGTGTGGTTTAGGTATCAGTGTAACTGTGGCGTCATCGAAAGAGTTGGGTAGTGTTTCAATTTTGTGAAATAGTTTCAGAAGTACTGGTATTATGTCTTCTTTGAAGGTCTGATAGAATTTTGCACTAAAACAATCTGGTCCTGTGCCTTTTTTGGTTGGGAGACTTATAACGACTGCTTGTATTTCCTTAAGAGTTATGGGACTATTTAGATGGCTTATCTGATCCTGATTTAACTTTAGTACCTGCTTTCTTCCGTTTCATCTAGGTTTTCCAGTTCCCTTGAGTATAGGCTTTTGTAGTAGGATCTGATGATTTTTTTTAAATTTCCTCAGTATTTGTTCTTATGTCTCCCTTTTCAATTCTGATTTTGTTAATTTGGATATAGTCTCTGTGCCCTCTAGTTAGTTTGGCCAAAGTTTTATCTATCTTATTGATGTTTTTCAAAGAGCCAGCTCCTAGTTTTGTTGATTCTTTGTGTACTTCTTTTTGTTTCTACTTGGTTGATTTCAGCCCTGAGTTTGATTATTTTCTGCCATCTACTCCTCTTGGGTGTATTTGCTTCTTTTTGTTCTAGAGCTTTCAGATGTGTTGTTAAGCTGCTTGTATGATATCTCCAATTTCTTTATGGAGGCACACTCAGAGTTATGAGTTTTCCTCTTAGCACTGCTTTTACTGGGTCTCATAAGATTGAGTGCCTTCATTTTCATTAAATTCTAAAAAGTCTTTCAATTTCTTTATTTCTTCCCTGAACAAATTATCATTGAGTAGAAAGTTTTTCAGCTTCCATGTGTATGTGGGCTTTCTGTTGTTTTTTTGTTTGTTTGTTTGTTTTGATTTTGTTTTTGTTTTTTGTTATTGAAGACCATGGTGATATGATAGGATGTATGGGATTATTTTAATCTTCTTTATGTTCTGTGGAGGCCTGTTTTGTGACTGATTATATGGTCAATTTTGGAGAAAGTCCCATGAGGTATTGCTAAGAAGGTGTATTCTTTTATTTTAGGATGAAATGTTCTGTAGATATCTGTTAAATCCATTTGGTTCATAACTTCTGTTAGTTTTACTGTGTCTCTAGATGTTTAGTTTCTGTTTCCATGATGTGTCCATTGATGTCTCCCACTATTATTGTGTGAGTTTCAATGTATGATTTGAGCTTTAGTAATTTTTTTTTTTTTTTTTTTACAAATGTGGGTGCCCTTGTATTTGGGGCATAGATGTTAGCATTGAGAGCTCATCTTGGTGGATTTTTCCTTTGATGTGTATGCAGTGTCCTCTGTCTTTTTTGATAACTTTTGGTTGAAAGTTTATTGGATATTAAAATGGCTACTCTAGCTTGTTTCTTGGGACCATGTGCTTAGAAAATTTTTTCCAGCATTTATATTGAGGTAGTGTCTGTCTTTGTTACTGAGGTGTGTTTTTTGTATGCAGCAATTTTCTGGGTGCTGTTTATGTATCCAGTCTGTTAACCTATCTCTTTTTATTGGGGAGTTGTGTCCATTGATGTTGAGAGATGTTAAGGATCAATGATTATTGCTTCCTGTTGTTTTTGTTGTTAGAGATGGAATTATGTTTGTGTGGTTCTCTTCTTTTGAGTTTGTTGTAAGAAGATTAATTTCTTGCTTTTCTTGGATGTAGTTTTCTTCCTTGTGTTGGAGTTTTCCTTTTATTACCTTCTGTAGGCCTGGATTAGTGGAAAGACATTGTTTAAGTTTGGTTTTGTCATAGAATATCTTGGTTTCTCCATCTATGGTAATGACAGTTTTGTTGGGTATAGTAGCCTGGACTGGCATTTTTGTTTTCTTAGGGTGTCTGTATGACATCTGCCCAAGATCTTTTGGCTTTTAAAGTCTCTGTTGAGAAATTCGGTGTAATTCTTATAGGTCTGCCTTTATATGTTACTTGACCTTTTCCCCTCATAGCTTTTAATATTCTTTCTTTGTTCTGTGCATTTGCATTTTATTATATGACTGGAGGAATTTCTTTTCTGGTCCAATCTGTTTGGTGTTCTGTAGGCTTCTTGTATATTTATGGGCATCTCTTTCTTTAGGTTAGGGAAGTTTTCTTCTATAATTTTGTTGAAGATGTTACTGGTCCTTTGAGTTGGGAATCTTCACTTTCTTCTATACTTATTATTCTTAGGTTTGGTCTTTTTATTGTATCCTGGTTTTCTTGAATGCTTTGTGTTAGGAGCTTTTTGCTTTTTGTTTGACTGTTGTGTCAATGCCTTCTATTGTATCTTTTATGCCTGAGATTCTCTCTTTTATCTCTTGTGTTTTATTGGTGATGCGTGCATATATGACTCCTGATCTCTTTCCTAGGTTTTCCTTCTTCAGGGTTTGTCTCCTTTTGGGTTTTCTTTAATGTCTCTATTTCTATTTTTAGATCCTGGATGGTTTTGTTCAACTCCTTCACTGTTTGATTGTGTTTTCCTGAATTTCTTTAAGAGATTTAAGTGTTACCACCTTAAGGGCTTCTAATTACCTGTGTTCTCCTGTATTTCTTTAAGGGAGTTATTTGTGTCCTCCTTAATGTCCTCTATCATCTTCATGAGATAGGATTTTAGAAATGAATCTTGCTTTTCAGGAGTGTTGGAGTATCCAGCACTTACTGTGGTAGACGAATTAGGTTCTAATATTTCCAAAAAAGTATTGATTTCTGTTGCTTATGTTCTTGCTCTTGCCTCTTAACATGTGGTTATCTCTGGTGTTAACTGGTCTTGCTGTCTCTGACTCCAGCTTGATCCTCCTGTGAGCATGTGAGCCTGTGATCCTATGATCCTGTGACCCTGGATGTATCAGAACTCCTTGGTGTTAAGCTGCCTCTGGAGTTGAGTGGAGTGAGTGGAGTGCCAGAGCCCAGGGTCCACTCCGGGAACAGGTGCAAACTGGAAGGAACGTGTGTCTCTAGCTTGGCAGGGGTTCCTGTGTTCCCTGTGTCCTGGGGTCCCTGTTAGGCCAGGTATTGGGGTGGGGGTTTGGGCCTCCCCTGATATACTGGGTGTGTCAGAACTCTTCAGGATCAAGCTGCCTCTGGGTGTGGGCAGATTGGACATGAACAAACTTTTTCTTTTCATTTTTCTATGACAAAAATATTCAACAGAATTGTGTAAGGGAAGAAAGATTTATATTTGGGCTCATGGTTTTAGAGAAATCTTCATCATGAGTGTGAAGGCATGAGGGCAGGAATGTGTTATCATGGTAGTTCATGTGCTGGTGGATCAGGAAGTAGACAGCAGGTAGAAATCAGGTCCAAGGTAACAACTTTCAAAGACCTTCTCCTAGTGATCTTTTCACCTGAAAGGTCTAAAGCTTTTTACAACAGTGCCACCAGCTGAAGAACAAATATTCAGAATGTGAGTTTGTGGGGATACCTCACCACCAAACTGTGAAATTAATCAAAGGAAATCATGCTGAGTTGTTCAAAATTAAAGCTGAAAGCCTGTGCAGCCCCTAGGCTGGGCTCAATGGTCAGAAAGAAATGATTGACTGAGTGTGGAGATGAGGGTTCCAGAAGCTGATGCCAGTGTAAAAAACACAGAGGGACTCTAATGAATCTTAAGTTCTTTTCTCTGGGGTAAAAGAAATCATGGCTCTTTGCTCCATTTTGCCTATATCAACCAATGCTAAGACTGGGAAATTTATGCTTCTCTAGTCTATGGTTGGCCTGGGTCACTTTGGTCAGTGTATTTAGCCCCTTCTACAGCTTGGCTTTCATTTCTATTTAGAATGCTGGTGTTGATTTTCTCCCCCCTCAGCAGGTCTGTTTATTCACTCTGAGCCTCCTAGATGACTCTATGGAATAGCTCCTACCCTTGACCTGCTGTGCTGGTGGCTGAACTCAGCAGGCCTTCTCTTTCTTCTTTTATTTGAATATGTCTCCAGGAACATTTAAAGGGTCCACATAGTCTCTCCCAAGCTGTGTGCTCAATTTTGAATTTCCTCCTTAACAGATACCCTCTCTGGGTGAAAATGACAGCCTGAAATCTCAGCCTTCAACTGAACAAGTTAGAATTTTCAACAGATCTCCCTACCAAGAGGGTTCCTGAGTGCTGCTTGCCATTTTTGGAAGAAATATTTTTTTAAACATTAGCATTTGTAGTACTTCGGCTACTAGAAAGAGTTGTATTCAAGAAACATGTTTAAAAAATCTGCAAGTTGTAATGTTGAGGCTGATTTAAAAATGAATGCCTAT
Source organism: Mastomys coucha (assembly GCF_008632895.1). Taxonomy (NCBI): domain Eukaryota; kingdom Metazoa; phylum Chordata; class Mammalia; order Rodentia; family Muridae; genus Mastomys; species Mastomys coucha. The sequence continues at coordinate 9,861,571 of NW_022196895.1, forward strand.
CTTCAAGGACACAAGAGACTTCCTGGGAGTGATTTATTCTAACACCCACAAACCCACAGTTCATTGCGTGTTGCCCATGCTGACTTATAATGTGCATTTGTTTGCACAATTACTCATTCATCATTTACCCAGTATCTGGCAAGTGCTTCAGACACTAGGAGTAACTTCAGGATGCACTGGGTGGTAATAATGATGACAACAGCTCATCATGATAATAATACCAACAACGATGGCAGCACGTGACACAGGTGACAACTGTGTTCTTATTCTGTGCCAGACATTCTACTAACCATTTAAATGTTATTTTTTTTTCAGGTCTAGAGATAAGATCCAAGGCCTTGCACAAAACAGGCTAACATCTATAGCCTAAGCCTCGCACTAATAATTTTAGGTGCTTTATAGCAATATGGTCTGAAAACAGAGAAGTTTCAGTGCTTTCATAGAGTTACATAATGTGACTGGCAGCTCTGTTGGTAGGTTGTGTTGGAACTGCTATTTCTGACTACAGTGCCCACACAGAGCAGGGGAGCTCACAGTTGACATAGCACAAGGCTTTTCCAGTGCTTAGTCTAGAGCACTGTACTGAGACTTGGTCATCAAGTTCAGCCCCTGTGAGGAATAGCAGAATGTGATTCCCAGATGTTAGCTTCTTCTCTGCTTCTGCCTGCTTTGTGTTAGTATTTCACTGGCACATAGGCCTTCAACATGAGAAGTGCTTAAAAGTATTTGTTGATGTTGTAGTCTATTTGGGCTCCTCCAGTGGAGTATCATAAACTGGGTGGCTTCTAAACAACAGAAATTTATCTGTCACACCCAGAGAGACTGAGAAGTCCAAGATGAAAACATCCATAGACTTGATGCCTGGTCTAGACCATTTCCTGTCCTAATGCTGTGTCCTCATGTAGTTTGAGAGTAAGAGATTTATTTCATTGCTTATCTGTCTGTCTGCCTATCTATCTATCTATCTATCTATCTATCTATCTATCTATCTATCTATCTATCATCTACCTATACACTTACCTACCCATATATTAGTTACAGATCTATCTTACTGTTTGTCTGTTTAGTGTGCGTGTGCGTGTGCGTGTGCGTGTGTGTGTGTGTGTGTGTGTGTGTGTGTGTGTATGTGTGTGTGCCCACACATGACTCCCATTCATGGGGCTTCACCCTTCTGAATCACTCCCCAGATTTCAACATATAGATTTCAAAGGAGCTACAGACCATTTGTCCATTGTACTTGACTTGACTAGGAAGTCATAGCAAGTTGTACAAATTTCCAGATGTGGCTCACTTATCCTGTTAGCCTTCATCTTTTTAATTTTTTTATTGTAATTTGTTTTTATTTTTAATATTTTGGATATTTTTATTTACATTTCAAATGTTTTCCCCTTTCCATGTCTCCCCTTTAAAAACACTCTCCCCCCTCCTGTGCCTCTATGAGGGTGCCACCCTACCCACCCACCCATTCCTATCTTCCAACCTTAGCTTTTCCCAACACTGGGGCATTGAACACCCTCAGGTCCAAGACCCTTTCCTCCCACTACTGTCCAACAAGGCCATCCTCTGCCACATATGTGACCAGCGCCATGTGTATTCTTTGGTCCATGGTCCAGTTCTCTGGAGGAGTTGACACTGTTGCTCCCCACATGGGGCTGAAACCCCCCTCAGCTCCTTCAGTCCCTTCTCCAACACCTCTGTTGAGGACTCCCAAGCTAAGTCCAGTGATGGACTGCGAGCATCTGCCTCTGTATTTGTCAGGCTCTGGCAGAGCCTCTCAGGAGACAGCCATATCAGGCTTCCATCAGTAAGCACTTCTTGGCATCCACAATGGTCTGGGTTTGGTGGCTGTATGTGGGATGGATCCCCAGGTAGGACAGTCTCTGGATGGCCTTTACTTCAATCTCTGCTCCATACTTTGTGTCCTTATTTCCTCCTGTGAGTATTTTGTTCACCCTTCTGAAAAGGGCTGAAGCATCCACATTTTGATCTTCCTTCTTTTTAGGTTTCATTTGCTCTGTGAATTTAATCTTGGGATTCCAGACTTTTGGGCTAATATCCACTTATCAGTGAGTACATACCAGGTGTGTTCATTTATGACTGAGTCACCTCACTCAGGATGATATTCTCAAGTACCATCCATTTGCCTGTGAATTTCATGAAGTCATTGTTTTTAATAGCTGAGTAGTACGCCATTGTGTAAATGTACCACATTTTCTGTATTCATTTCTCTGTTGAAGGACATCTGGGTTGTTCCAAGCTTCTGTCTATTATAAATATGGTTACTATGAACATAGTGGAGCATGTGTCCTTATTACATGTTGGAACATCTTCTTGGTATATGCCCAGGAGTGGTATAGCTGGGTCCTCAGGTAGCACTATGTCCAATTTTCTGAGGAACTGCCAGACTTATTTCCAGAGTGGTTGTACAAGCTTGCAGTCCCACCAGCAATGGGGAAGTGTTCCTCTTTCTCCACATGCTCACCAGCATCTGCTGTCACCTGAGTTTTTGATCTTAGCCATTCT
>NW_022196895.1:9864568-9870524 GCF_008632895.1 Mastomys coucha
AAGATCTTTTCCCAATCTGTTGGTTGCTGTTTTGTCCTATTGACAGTGTCCTTTGCCTTACAGAAGCTGTGCAGTTTTATGAGTTCCCGTTTGTCAATTCTTGATCTTAGAGCCTGAGCCATTGGCGTTCTGTTTAAGAAAATTTCCCCTGTGCCCATGTTTTCAAGATATTTCCCTACTTTCTTTTCTATTAAATTCAGCACATCTGTTTTTATGTGGAGGTCCTTGATCCACTTGGACTTGAGCTTTGTACAGGTAGATAAGAATGGATCGATTTGCATCCTTCTACATGCTGATCACCAGTTGAATCAGCACCATTTGTTGAAAATGCTGTATTTTATCCATTGGATGGTTTTAGCTCCTTTTTCAAAGATCATGTGACCATAGGTGTGTAGCGTCATTTCTGGGTCTTCAATTCAATTCTATTATCTACCTGCCTGTCTCTGTACCAATACCATGCAGTGTTTATCACTATTGCTGTGTAGTACAGCTTGAAGTCAGGCATGGTGTTTCCCCCAGAAGTTCCTCTATTGTTGAAGATCATTTTAGCTATCCTTGCTTTTTTGTTATTCCAAATGAATTTGAGAATTGCTCTTTCAAACTCTCTGAAGAATTGAGTTGGAATTTTGATGGGGATTGCATTGAATCTGTAGATTGCTTTTGGCAAGTTGGCTGTTTTTACTATATTAATCCTGCCAATCCATGTTTCCATCTTCTGAGGTCTTCTTCGATTTCTTTCTTCAGAGACTTGAAGTTCTTGCCTTACAGATCTTTCACTTGCTTGGTTAGAGCCATATCAAGATATTTTATATTGTTTGTGACTATTGTGAAGGGTGTCATTTCCTGAATTTCTTTCTCAGCCTGTTTATCCTTTGTATAGAAAGGCTATTGATTTGTTTGGGTTAATTTTATATCCTGCCACTGCTGAAGTTGTTTATCAGCTGTAGGAGTTTTCTGCTGGAGTTTTTGGGGGTCACCTAAGTATACTATCATATCATCTGCACATAGTAATATTTTGATTTCTTCCTTTCCAATTTGTATCACTTTGACCTCCTTGTCTAATTGCTCTAGCTAGAAATTCAAGTACTATATTGAATAGATAGGGAGAGAGGGCAGCCTTGTCTAGTCCCTGATTTTAGTGGGATTGCTTCAAGTTTCTCTCCATTTAGTTTGATGTTGACCACTGGTTTGCTGTATATTGCTTTTACTATGTTTTGGTATGGGTCTTGAATTCCTGATCTTTCCTAGAGTTTTAACATGAAGGGATGTTGAATTTTGTTAAATGCTTTTTTCAGCATCTAATGAGATGATCATGTTTTTTTTCTTTGAGTTCATTTATGTAGTGGATTACTTTGATGGACTTCTGTATATTGAACTATCCCTGCATCCCTGGGATGAAGCCTACTTGATCATGGTGAATGACTATTTTGATGTGTACTTGGATTTGGTTTTTGAGAATTTTATTGAGCATTTTTGCATTGATATTCATAAGGGAAATTGGTCTGAAGTTCCCTTTCTTTGTTGAGTCTTTGTGAGGTTTTGGTATCAGTGTAACTGGCTTTATAGAATGAATTAGGTAGTATTCATTCTGTTTCTAGTTTGTGGAATAGTTTGAGGAGTATTGGAATTAGGTATTCTTTGAAAGTCTGTTAGAATTCTCCACTAAACCCATCTGGTATGACTGCTTCTATTTCTTTAGGGGTTATGGGACTGTTTAGATGGTTTATCTGATCCTGATTTAAATTCTGTACCTAGTATCTGTCTAGAAAATCCACACTTTCCAGTTGTGTTGAGTATAGGCTTTTGTAGTAGGATCTGATGAGTTTTTGAATTTCCTCAGTTTCTGTTATTATATCTCTCTTTTCATTTCTGATTTTTAAATTTAGATAATGTTTCTGTGCTCTGTGGTTATTCTGGCTAAGGGTTTATCCATTTTGTTGATTTTCTCAAAGAACCAGCTCCTGGTTTTGTTGATTCTTTGTATAGTTCTTTTTGTTTTTACTTGGTTGATTTCAGCCTTGAGTTTGATTATTTCCTGCTGTCTACTCCTCTTGGGTGTATTTGCTTTTTTTTTTTTTTTTTTTTTTTTTTTTTTTTTTTTTTTTTTTTTTTTTTTTTTTTTTTTTTTTTTTTTTTTTTGTTGTTGTTCTAGAGCTTTCAGGTGTGCTGTTAAGCTGCTAATATATGCTCTCTGCAGATTCTTTTTGGAGGCACTCAAAGCTATGAGTTTTCCTCTTAGCACTGCTTTTATTGTGTCCCATTAGTTTGGGTACGTTGTACCTTCATTTTCATTAAATTCTGAAAAGTGTTTAATTTCTTTTTTTATTTCTTCCTTGACCAAGTTATCATTGAGTAGAGAGTTGTTCAGGTTCCATGTGTATGTGGGCTTTCCATTCTTTTTGTTTATATTGAAAACCAGCCTTAATCTGTAGTGATCTGATAGGAGGCATGCGATTACTTCAATATTCTTATATTTGTTAAGTTCTATTTTGTGGACTGATGATATGTTCAATTTTGGAGAAGGTACCATGAGGTTCTGAGAAGAAAGTATATTCTTTTGTTTTCAGATGAAATGTTCTATAGATATCTGTGAAACCCATTTGGTCCATAACTTCTGTTAGTTTCAATGTGTCTCTGTTTAGTTTGTGTCTTCATGATGTGTCCATTGATGAGAGTGGGGTGTTAAAGTCTCCCACTATTATTGTGTGAAGTGCAATGTATGTTTTGAACTTTAGTAAAGTTTCTTTTATGAATGTGGGTGGCCTTGCATTTGGAGCATAGAGGTTCAGAATTGAAAGTTTTTCTTGGTAGATTTTTCCTTTGATGAGTATGAAGTGTCATTCCTTATCCTTTTTGATAACTTTTCATTGAAAGTTGCTTTTATTCAATATTAGAATGCATTCTCCAGCTTGTTTTTTGGGACCATTTGCTTGGAAAATTGTTTTCCAGCAAACTACTCTGAGGTAGTGTTAGCATCTAGAACCTACGGCAGATATATGGGCGGGTCCACAGACCTGCTGCCAGGGCAATGGCCACCATATTCCCAGAATCCATTGGGTTTAACTCCCACCTTTACCTGGGACTAATATGTCACAACCCATATATATGGGACAATTCCTCCATTTGTCTCTCTCTCTCTCCTCTCTCTTTCTGTGCCGCTATCCCCCTACTCCCTCTCAATTAAACCTCTTGCACGTGGAACTGTCTGGGCCTGGTGATACTTGCAGACGCGTCCTGCCAACTAAAACACATCATTTGATGCCAAAGCCCGGGATCGTGGCAGTTCGTGGGGAGCGGTACCAGCACCGCTCACCTGGCAATTGCTCACCGCTTCTTGCTAGAGACACCAGACACCGCAGGACACAACGAACCTACAGCCAAGCGCCGCTAGACTACGAACTCTTACCATGTGAGCTGTACCCCACTCAGGCACCATTCAGTTCCATGTTTTCCATTTACCAGATTGCTCATAACCAGCCACACAGACACCAGCATATTAATTAATAGGATCAGTCAAGGGGAGAACCTCCAGCTTTCCAGATAAGGCCTGGCCAACCTTCCCTGGAAATTATGGAGTACAGCCTCCCAGTTGACATACGCGTTATGACGTTCTGCCACTGGGTGCCCCTTCCCTCGGAGGTAACTCTCGCTCCTAATAATTTCTCACCGGGCTCTTTGCAGCCGTCAAACCCCTGGATCCAGGGTGAGTTACTTTCCCACGCAGGCCACCGGCCCTGCTAGATTGCCACTAGGGTTTCTCGTGACGACTTGAAACCACTAGCTTCGGCTGTTAATTTTTCTTGGTGGTTAGATTGTTCTCAGGACACTGGTACGAACATCCAACCACCCCCCAATGGGTTCCAGAATGTCTTCGACCAGTTTCTCCAGGCACCCCACTGGGATGTCTCCTGGAAAATCTCAAATCTTTAAAGCTTACGCCTGATTTGAAGGCATCAAAATTAATATATCTCTGCAATAAGGTCTGGGTTAAATATCAACTAGATGGGAATTCAAAGTGGCCACTTAATGGTACTCTAGACCCAGCTATTTTAAGGGGTCTTAATACATACTGTCAGTGAACCGGTAAATGGAAGGAGGTTCCCTATGTTCAAGCATTCATATGTCTCCATTCCAATCCCTCCTTGTGCTCTTCTTGTTCCCCAACCCAACTTCTCTTAGCCATGAAGTTTACACAACCTCAACCTCCTCTAGATGACTCTACAATGCTAGATCCAGCTAATGAACCATAATCGCTGTAGTCCTGTCTCCTCGCCGCCAAAAGCCCAAACTGCCGCCCCAGTTTCTCCTCCTCACCAGGATGCTCCAGAGCCTGCTAGCTCTCCCTCTCTAGACCCCTCCCCTTCTGTGCCAGATGTGGGCCACTCCAAATGCCTCACATTGGCACCTACCTTCACTCCTCCTGTCACCCACTCTAAGACTGCAGCCAAAACCTTCAAGTCCTTCCTCTCCAAAGACACCTGACCCAGCGACTGTCCTACCTCTACGGGAAGTTGCTAGAGTAGATGGGCTCGTCAGAGTACATGTTCCGTTCTCACTTAGTGAACTTTCCCAAATAGAAAACAGGCTGGGGTCCTATACTTCTAACCCTTCAAAGTTTATTAAGGAGTTCCAATATATCATTCAATCTTACAGCTTGACTTTCCATGATGTCTATATGATCCTTACTAATAATTTGCTTCCTGAAGAACGCAGGCGAGTATGGGAAGAGGTGAGAGTACATGCAGATGGGATTCACCAGACAGACAACACATACCCAATTTTCTCTGAAACAGTTCCAGAACAAGATCCACAGTGGAGTTACAATTCTGCAGGTGGTATTTTAGCCAGAGACAGGTTCATCACATGCCTTCTGGCTGGTCTTAGAAAAGCGGCCTTAAAGCCCATAAATTTTGAAAAACTTCAAGAGGTTGTCCAAGACAAACAAGAGAATCCATCTCAATTTTTAGAATGCCTTACGAAGGCTTTATTACAACATAACAACGTAGACCCTGACAACCCAAAAAAGGTAAGCAACTTCTGATGACCTATTTCTTCTCCCAGAGCTACCCCGACATAAGAGCCAAACTTAAAAAACTAGAGAGGGGACCCCTGACTCCACAGGCAGAAGTCTTAGAGCTGGCTTTCAAAGTGTACCATGGAAGAGATGATAGGATCCACAAGCAGAAATACCATATGCTGGCAAAGGCTGTCCGACTAGCCCCAGCTGACTACCCTGGACTCATGGTCTCCTAAGACTCAGAGACCATTAGGCACCTGCTACAAATGTGGTAAAAAAGGTCATTGGGCAAAATCATGCCGTAACTTTCACAAGCCAAGAGGGCCATGCCCTAGGTGCCATCAAGAGGGACATTGGGCTGCTGATTGCCCTCATGTTACACAAAACAAAGGGACATCACTCCCAGATAACCCTCCAACTGATCTCCTAGGCTTGGCTATGGCTGACTGAGGAGGCCGGAGCTCCCCTGACCCGACTACTGCCATCACTAACAGGGAGCCCAGGGTAAATATTGTGGTATGTGGATGGTCCATCTCCTTCCTCTTGGACACCAGAGCCACTTACTCAGTCCTGACAGAGTTTTGGGGGCCCACTTCTCGTTCTGGTTCTCCTATTGTTGGGGTAGGAGGACAACCTTACTTCCCTCTCCAGACCCCACCACTTAGCTACATTTTTAGGGGTGTACCTTTTACCCATTCCTTCTTGGTAGTGCCACCGTGTCCTGTACCCTTATGAAGAGATCTTCTGACTAGGCTGGGAGCCTCTATTTCCTTTGCTTCCCACATTTGCCTAAACCCAGGCTCGCCAGCGGTTCTCCTGCTCCTTCTCCTAGCCAAGCAACCTACTAACACTACCATGTTATTTCCTTTATCAGCTTCTCAGGTAGATCCCCGAGTCTGCGATGTCCAGAACCCCTCTGTTGCTAAACACCATTCTCCT
>NW_022196895.1:9872857-9883505 GCF_008632895.1 Mastomys coucha
AGGAGCTGCAGTCAGACATAAAAAACTTCAGAGACCGTGAGACCTCCAGTTCTGAGATTTTTGAAAACTCCATATGGAAGTGGATACTCCTGTTTGTAACTCCTTTTCTAGTCATCTTCCTGGTGTTATTATTTGCTCCCTGCCTCATTAATCTTGTCTCTACATTTCTTCAATGACAAATACAAAAAATTTCTAACCAAACTATCAATCAGCTCCTGTTACAGGATTACCAGCCGCTGCCCACAGATGAGCCACTGTCCACAGAAGAACCTGATGCAAACATTTACCAAGTGGATCCCGATGGTGAAAGCCAGCTACCCCCATTGACAACGCTCCTAGACAGCAGGAAGTAGCCTAAGAGACATGACGCCCTCATTCCCTTTTCATCATCGGCTTCCCCTTCCTTTTTTCTTTCCTTCTCTTTATAATATAAAAAAGGGAGGTATGTTAGCATCCAGAACCTACGGCAGATATATGGGCGGGTCCACAGACCTGTTGCCAGGGCAACGGCCACCATATTCCCAGAATCCATTGGGTTCAACTCCCACCTTTACCTGGGACTACTACATCACAACCCATATATATGGGACAATTCCTCCATTTGTCTCTCTCTCTCCTCTCTCTTTCTGCGCCGCTATCCCCCTACTCCCTCTCAATTAAACCTCTTGCACGTGGAACTGTCTGGGCCTGGTGATACTTGCAGACGCGTCCCGCCGACTAAAACACATCAGTTTGTCTTTGACACTGAGATGCATTTCCTGTATGCAGCAAAATGCTGGGTCATGTTTAAGTATCCAGTCCGTTAGTCTATGTTCTTTTATTGGGGAATTGAGTCCATTGATGCTAAAGGATATTAAGGAATAGCTATTGTTGCTTTCTGTGGACTCCCTCCCCACAGCCCGGACAGTATCGAAAGCGAAACAGTGCCACAGGCTGGGGCTGCCCACCTGTTGAGCGAAACCTGGCTCAAGTTACATTCGAAAGCTCCACTCCCACAGAGTAACAAGGAAGTCACTGATTGGACTGTTACACTGACGTATTTTGGGGGGAGTGGTTTTTGCCCCAGGTAATATACCTGTTGGGAGAACAAAGGATTTAATATTAAAGAACCAAGATGGCTGAGCAGTAAATTCTCCTGTCTAATTTTTACCCTTCCACGTGGGTAGGTATTTCTGTGACCACTCTATCCTATCCCTAACTCTCTTGCTACTGCTCTTCTTTCTAACTCCATATTTCCAGGTAACCCACTCCTTAACGTTGGTGCTGGTAACCAACAGCTTTCTATTATTTTTGATGTTATTTTTATGTTTGTGTGGCTATTTTCTTTTAGGTTTGTTGAAAGAAGATTACTTTCTTGCTTTTTCTTGAGTGTAGTTTCCTTCCTTTTGTTGGTGTTTTCTATCTTTTATCCTTTGTAGTGCTGGATTTGTGGAAAGATATTGTGTAAATTTGTTTTTGTCCGGGTATGCCTTGCTTTCTCCATCTATGGTGATTGAGAGTTTTTCTGGGTTGGTATTTGTGTTCTCTTAGGGTCTGTATGACATCTGCCTAGGATCTTCTAACTTTCATAGTTTCTGTTAAGAAGTCTGGTGTAATTCTGATAGGTCTGCCTTTATATGTTACTTGACATTTTCCCCATATTGCTTTAATATTCTTTTTTTGTTTAGTGCATTTGGTGTTTTGATTATTATGTGACTGGAGGAATTTCTTTTCTTGTCCAATCTATTTGGAGTTCTGTAGGCCTCTTGTATGTTCATGGGCATCTCTTTCTTTTGGTTAGGGAAGTTTTCTTCTATAATTTTGTTGAAGATATTTACTGGCTCTTTAAGTTGGGAATCTTCACTCTCTTCTATACCCATTATCCTTAGGTATGGTCTTTTCATTGTGTCCTGGATTTCCTGGATGCTTTGGGTTAGGAGCTTTTTGTTTTTTGATTTTTGCATTTTTTTGACTATTGTGTCAATGTTTTCTCTGGTTATCTTCTGTCCTTGAGATTCTTCTATCTCTTGTATTCTGTTGGTGATGCTTGCATCTATGATTCCTGATCTTTTTCCTTTTTCCTAGGTTTACTATCTCTAGGGGTTTCTCCCTTTGTGATTTATTCATTATTTCTATTTATATTTGTAGATCCTGAATGGTTTTGTTTGATTCCTTCACCTGATTTGTTTTGTTTTCCTATAATTCTACAAGAGATTTTTATGTTTTGTCTTTAAGGGCTTTTAGCTGTTTGCCTGTGTTCTCTTGCATTTCTTTTTTTTTTTTCTTTTTTTAAATTAAAAAAAAATTTTTCTCTTGTATTTCTTTAAGGGAGTTATTTATGTCCTTCTTAAAGTCCTCTGTCATCAACATGAGATGTGATTTTTAAATCATAGTCTTGCTTTTCTAGTGTGTGGGAGTATCCAGGGTTCGCTGTGATGGGAGAGCTGGTTTCTGTTGATGCCCAGTGGCCTTGCTTTCTGTTCTTCTCCTTGTCTCTCACTATCTGTTTAGTTTTGGTGTTAGCTGGTGTTGCTGTCTCTAACTGTGGCTTGTCCCTCTTGCAAACTTCTATGTCAGTACTGCTGAGAGACAAGTTCTTTCTGGAATGAATTTAGGTATGAGCTATGGTACAGGATCTGCTGTGGGGTGTAGACAGAAACCAGAAGGATCCTGTCCCCAGCTGTTCCCTGGTTCCTGTGTGCTGATGGCTCTGTGAGGGTCCCTCTTTGGCCAGAAATTTAAAGAGAAGTGGGGTCTTACCTGTGGTGGCAGGTTTGTCAGCACTCCTGGGAGAGGAGGTCTCTCCAGGCAGTATTTGTGCAGGTAGAGCTGTGGCAAAGGATCAGCTCCAGGAGCAGATGGAAACCGGATGGATCTTGTCCCAGGGTGCTCCTCAGTTCCTGTGTTCTGAGTGTTCCGGGAGGAACCGTCTGAGCAGCAATGGTGGTCTTACCTGTGCCCATAGGCCTGCCTGCTCTCCTGGGAGGCTTGCTCTCTCCCAGTGATATTTGGGTATAGAGCCCTGTGGCACAGGATCAGCTTCAGGTGCAGACAGAAACTGGAAGGCCCATCTTTTAATTTAATTTAATTTTTATTCCAGGAAACAATACCTGCCCTTGTGTACTTCTACTGAGGCCATTGGCACCTGAAAAGGCACTGAGCGTATATCCCAGAGATAATTTTTAGTTTCTATTAAAATTCTCCCTTTACTTAAGTTCATTGGATCTGAACACAAAGAAAAGGAGGAGGAGGAGGAGGAGGAGGAGGAGGAGGAGGAGGAGGAAGAGGTGCATTGGGACCATCACTGTTCATGGGATGTTGAATCTATGGATGTTTTTCCCCCCATACATTCAGGCAGATTCAGATATATCTTCCCCCCCTCCTCCTCAAACTCAGTAAGCCATTTCTACCTATTCATTTTTTTCTTAAAAAATCTTTCATACTTATAAAAAAAGGTAACAAGTCATGAGTTGAGCCCCTATCTCCAAAGAGCCGTGAGATTAAGCCTAGCTAGATGGCACATTGACTAGTGAGAGGGATATGTGTGGAAGAGTCACTATGTTTCTATTAGCTAGGGAAGAAATATCAAATGACAGTTTAAAAGCTGTATTCAATTATTTAGGAAAGTGGAGGAAAAACTTAGATATGAATTTGGGGAAAAAAGCAAGAGAAGATCATAGGAACATTTTTGGAAAGTTGTGTCCCTGAACCTATGTGAGGGGTTCTTCTCTACTCTGTAGAGACCCTTGGTCTGTTGACATGTTTCCAGTTTGTACCCATCACTTTCCTCAATGGTATTACTGAAGATCTGACAAGAAGCCACTTAATGGAGGTCTTATTTCTGTTAAAGATTTCAAGGGATTTGACGGGGAGAGTGTGGCTGTGGCTTGGGCTATGGTGGTGGGTATAGGTGTGGGAGAAAGCACAAAGTACTTGCCTTCATCCTCTCCTCTTATCTTGCCGAGGTCAATGCTTGTAGAAGGTACACAGAGCTTGTGCTCACAGATAGCACAAGAGTAACCAGGAATATTAAACTCTATGCTTTATGTGAAGGGATTTATGTATGTTTTCTGCACAGAAAACTGGGATAGGGTATAGTAAATAACCTGACATCTTTTGTTATCTGTAGAGCCATGATTCACCTGATTACCCAGGCTGTTGTTATGTTTATCTCACACTCCTGAGCATTGTTTCTTAGTTGGAGGTCTCATGTACTCTGTGACAGAGTTTACTAATATGCTTATTCTAGAACTTTCCTTCCAGGACCCTTATCCTTAGCGTTGTTTCTCATCAACAGAACCCACTGGTAGTGGAAGAGGCCACAGGTACTTTACAAAAGACCTGCACCTTGCAAAAGAGCTTCAGTGTAGACATGTGGTTGTGCCTTGTTGTTAAAAGTATCACAAGGAAAATTTTTTCCAAAGGTGTACTGTGCTTAAATATGTCAAAAATAAACTACTGGGGGTCAGATTCCAGAGGTTTGAACTAGCCAAGGTAACTAAATGGTGCTGAGCTGACTTCTGTCTTATCTCTCCAGGATCACTCCTTTCCAGCAGTGGCATTTGTAGGGACTCACACAAACACTGAACACCAGGTTCACCTCTGTTGAAGGCCAAGCTCTGCTTTGCTGGAAGAGTCTCTTCATCCTCTGCCCTGACAGAGCTTTGCTTCCCATGTTTGCATCTTCTGTCAATGGAAAGACCATGCAGGCAGGATCAGCTAGCATATGCTTGCATGTCAACACAGCCCTTTTCCTGATAGAAATTATACCCCTGCCTCCAATTTTAGAGTATGTAAAATAATTTTTAAAAATAAGTATTGGAAAACCCAACCTCCTGTCAAACTCTTATGAATCATCTAACCCAGAAATTCTTGACTCTGTGAAGTTAAGTGTGTGTGTGTGTGTGTGTGTATGTGTGTGTGTGTGTGCTTGTGTGTTTATGTGTGGACGCTAGAATGTCATTGGACTTCGTCCTCAGTCACTCTCTATTTTAGCTTTTGACTTCATCTCCTGAATCTGGAGCTTGCTGTTTCAGCTAACTTGACTATCACTGAGTTCTATCTCTTTCCACCGTGGACCTGTTGCTTGTGGATGTTGCATGTCTGGCCTTTATACAGGTGATGGGTATCTGAACTCAGGTCCTCATACATGTCAAGTAAGTACTTTATCCATTGAGCCTTCTCCCCAGCCCCTATGCTCATCTTTTGATATGCATTTGATTGTACCAATAATCATGGTATATAGACTCTTTTACTTATAAGTATTTTATAAGAAGCTAAGGTTGTAGGTGGTAAGTGAGTTACTTAAGCCATGCTTGGGGCTAGAGAGATGGCTTAGGGGTTACGAGCACTGACTGATCATCAGAGGACTGAAGTTCAATTCCAAGAACTCAAGTGGTAGCTCACAACCATCTTTAACTCTGATTCCAGGGGACCTGACATCCCTTTTTGGCCTCTGTGGGCAACATACATGCATGTGGTGCACAGACTTGTAGGAAAACATGAAGAATCCCCCAACTATTAAATAACACAGAAGGAACTTGAAGTAGTCTGTACCCTTTACAAATAGGCTCTGGGTCGTTCAGTGATACCCCACATAACTAGTGTTGTTGGATAGCAATTCCTTACATTAAACTAGTATCATAGACAGCCGTGAATGAAACTTAGCCTGAAGCCAGCTGGACAGAGTTCTCCATGTTTCTATTATTCTACAAAAGCACAAGCATTTAGAATAGAATTATACCAACAACAACCAACAAAAGGCCACCTTGAAAGTATCCCTAGTTTCATCAAAATGAATGTTTTGGTTTGAAGATTCATTTCATGGGTTATATAATCCCAATAAATATATTAAACATTGGATATGATGTTTAATTAAATTGTCCTTAGTTCCTGATCTTGTATGCCTTGTCCAAAGAAGGACTGGGGTGGGGTTGGGGACAGAGCTAATTCAAAGAACATGAAAATATAAGAGCATGCCAGGTAGTATCTGTACACTGAATAAGTAAGATATTCCACACATTTATAGCTTTCTTTCTGTCCTAAATGTGGGAGTGCTTAATATCATTAAAACAAGAATTTCTGTTACATAGTTGAATTCATGTGTTTACCCATCAACTATTTTCTTTAATTTTTAATTTTTTTCTTTGTGAATTTCATACATGTGTGCAACCACTCCACCCCTCTCTCCTACTCCTCCCAGATTCCCTTCATGGTATACTTTCCACTTCCCTTTAAGATTTATTTTAAATTGTGGGCATTTGTGTGTCTGTTGGGAGTGGAGTTGTGCCTTGCAAATGCTAGAGATGGCATCAGGTGCCCTTGAACTAGAATTACAGACAGTTATGAGCTGCCCATCATGAGTACTCCTCATGCTACTTGATTCTTCTGCGAGAGTAGTATATTTTTCTACCTGCTGAGACAACTCTGTAGTCCCCCATTTACCTTCTTGACCAGCAGAAACTATACAATGACATGAAGATCTACTTGCTTTATTAAATTAAAAGTAGATTCTCATAACTAAATGTGAGCATCACTATTATAAACAACACAAAAGGGGTGTGGAACTTTTACACAGGAAGCTAAATATCCAGACCATTCATTTACCATATACAGCTTTTGGTGGACACTTATGACACTTTGGGTGTTAGATTTTGACATAGCTTTACTTTCGTTGCCTTGACCAGGAAGCCACTATCAACTAATGGCATTCTGTTCTGTGATGTGGGTGTGTCCTTTGGTAGTTTAAGTAAGGTCTTTCAAAGGCCTAAGTACTACCTGGAGAGCGAGGACAACCCATGACTTTCCCAGAGGCCCTCATAAAAGGACAATGGGAATGTTAGTTTTGTGTCCTTGCATAAGAGCCAACTTGGAAAGGCCAGTCCCAGGCCTTGAAGAGTTAAAGCTTTGGTTCCTGGGAAGGTGGTCTTCCCCTGATGAGACTGGAGCCATCAGTCCCGAGGCCACCGTGTGCTCTTCATACACCATATTATCTCGGTGCAGCATTGCTTGAGTAGACTGATGGCTTTGTCTCATTGTATGGTAGATTCTGTGGATTCTGTCTCATTTCTTCCCTGGAAATAGTATATAATGTGTTATACTTCTTAACAGAGTTTCTTGATATAAGTCATCAGCTTATACAATACCTGTTGCTTTTATCTTATTTCTCATCGTCTTTACTTCTCATCCCTGGCCCTCCCACTCAACACTTCATTGTTTGCAACTCTTATTGCTTCAGGGTTTGAGTCAATGCTGAAGCTGTGGCCCCCAACTGCTCTACTGGGAACCTTTAAGATGTGGAACCTGACAGGAGGTCTTTGTTCATTGTAGGTGTCTGCTCAAAGGGGAATGGGGGCCCTGGGCCCTTGCTCTCTTGTTTTGCTTCATGGCTACAAGTTTAGAGATTTTGTTCTCACCACCTATTCTGTGCCACCTAATCATAGGCCCAAAGAGACAGCTGTCACCAACTAGAACTTCCAAAACTGTGAGTCAAAATAAACCTTTCTAGCATTTAATTATCTCAGGCATTTTGTTACAGTCACTCAAAACTGATGAAAACAAGGGCATTCAGAAAATGTAGCCCTCGTGGCCAATGCCTGTCTACTTACATTTCCAAGGCCCAGAGAGGGGAATGAAGGATCAGGAAATCAATTTTATGCGATAAGTTCTATTTATTTGGCTCTGTATCATTGTTCTGAGCTCATCAAATCCCTGTATTATTCACTTCAGCTTGGCAAACAGGAGAAATGGATCTCACTCTGTGCCATTTCTGAACTGACATTGCTAAGCTGCTGCGGAGAGTGGATTGTTGAGGAGTCACTGCTATGGTATAATTGAAATTTTAAGTCTGTTAAGTCCCCAAGCAAGAGATTCCTCTCTCCCTTCCACACTCCCAAGTTTGTCTTATTATTCTCATCTTATTTAAAAATAGCATGGAGTCTGAGGCAAGATGGTGCAGTTCTCTGGAGACTGCCTTGTTAACGACCCCCATCTTCAAATGGTCAGTGATAATAAACAAGGAGAAGGGATCTCCAAGGGGGCAGAACATTAATAAGGGAAGATTTTAAAATTAATTTTTCAAGTTAATTAAAATGTCCAAAAGCACAATAAAACTGCAGAAAATCTGGCAAGGGAATGGCAGCAGGCTTGATTAATGCAAGTCAACTGCCTTTCGAGGGTAATAGTAATAATGATGAGATTATGGGTATGGAAGAACCTGCTAGAAAGACGTGTGACATGTGCAGAATACAAACTGCATCTCGGTTACTATTTTATGGTGCACAATGGATCTTATTAAGGAGGAAGAGCAGCAAGAATTACCACCAAATTGCTCAATAAAAGTCTTGTGTAATTACCAGTGTTGCACCAGCTGGAGCAGCCACACCTCCCATGGATGTTCTGCATAGTTCTGCATCGATTTCCAGTTTGCGAAGGGCTGTGGGTTCTAACAGACTGTTTAGATCATCACTGAACAGTAAGTTTAAGAGAATGTGAATGTGGCACGAGGAAGTCGCTGCTTTAGGTGCCAGGGGCTTCCGTTCAAGAGAGGCGTTCAGATATCAGTGTAATTCACACTGATAGGATTTAGAATGTGTTTAGAGCTTTCACAGGGGTCAAAAGAGGAAGAGATTCTGGGCTGCAGCGACATCTCAGTGGCGAAGAGCAATTGCTGCCCTTAAAGAGGAGTTTGGTTCCTAGCACCCAGCTGCCTCATCAAAGCTATAATTCTAGTTACAACGGATTTGGTGCCCTCTTCTGGTCTCTGAAGGCACCTACACACAAGTGGTGTTTGGTCTAAAAAGGGGCAGAGATGGTTGGAGCATACATTAAATTTAAAAATCAAATGACTTTGATATTGGCAAGACTGGGACCAGCAGAAATGGAGGCTTTTTACCTGTGAGCCCTTAAAAGGTTGAACAAGTCACATTATACTTAATATCTTCAAGGCACATAGTAGACAATGGAAGGAATGCTAGTTAGTGTTCATGATGGGAACTGTCACCACAGGAAATGGAAGCACCTGTTGGGTGTGGAGGAGCAAATTTGCGACCCTAGTTGTTATGAAGTTGAGGCAGGAGGATTGCAAAATTGACAGCAGATAGGATATATTTTTTTTATTTATTTAAGTTTTATTGCATTATGATGAGAAAAGATACATAATTTCAATTTATCTGAATTTGTTAACAATTAAAAACAGCCGGGCGTGGTGGCGCACGCCTTTAATCCCAGCACTTGGGAGGCAGAGGCAGGTGGATTTCTGAGTTCGAGGCCAGCCTGGTCTACAGAGTGAGCTCCAGGACAGCCAGGGCTACACAGAAAAACCCTGTCTCAAAAAAACAAAAAAACAAAAAAACAATAAAACAAAAAAACAAACAAACAAAAAAACAATTAAAAACATACTTTAAGTAAACAGAATTACATCACATTCTTCTTTTCCTTTTGTACCCCAACTCCTCCCAGAGACCTCCCTTCAATACCTGTCACACATTTCAGGGTTTTTAAAAATCATATTTTTTGAAATTTATAACATATGGTAACAATAAAAATGAGTATTATAAAAGTTGTTTGATATAAAACAACAATCAACTGAACAGTTTTATGTAGATACTTCTCTATAGCAATACTGAAAATACATACATTTTTCTCAATATAAATTTTAAATAATTCCAAGCATATTAACTGTATGATATTTTAAAATAATGCAGCACTATTAGTTTTTATAAATGTATATAAATAGATAAAGACTTTTTGTTTTTGTTTTGTTTTGTTTTTAGTAGAGCTTAAAATCTTGGCTCTTACTGTGATATAAACCCAAAATAAGAACAATTTTTAGACATTGGAGTTTATTGTAATAAGGCTGTACTTCAATGACCCTCACATCACGAAAGGATTTTACCTCCATAGTGGCTAAGCTGAGAGTTGACAGTTCTGCACCAAGGAATGAATTGTAGCCATGATTTTTGGATACAGACTTCCTGCTATGGTCAAAGCTATTTGACTTGAGTGATTGTCTTCATTCTCAGGCCACAGGGAACAGGTTACATTAATTTAAGAAATAGTATGTGCATTAAGATGGTCTATCCATGAAGTCATTCGCCAACTGTTTCAGTGAACAATGGTTCTGCTTGGAGGGTGGCACAGACATTAGGTGAGGGTAAGAATCTGGTTCATTGGCTGTGATGATTTTGAAAAGCATTCATCTCAGGGAAAGAGTAACTTATAAAGTCCTTTTCTTCAAACTTGATATAATAGTTACAAACATCAAGCAAAGCATTCAGTCTCACTCTTTGTTGTTCTTTTACAAGCCCCAAATTAATTTTCTACATTTCTTTTGGTTGTATAAATAATTTTGAAATATGTAAGCTGTTCTGAAAACCATAGTATAGTGTAAAAATATCAAATAAACAATCCTACTAATAGAGACGCTGGGATATGAGAAGCATGATTTCAAGACCATTATATGGTACACAGTAAGACACTGTCACATACAAACAAGCAGAAAGTGTATATGGACTTTACAATATTGGACCTATTTCTCCAATTACCAAATTAGAGAGACCATTGTATGGCAGTCAATAAATTTCTAACTCCTTATATTTTTAATTTCAATCAATTAGGGTATATTGGTAATATTCATTTTCATATTAAGAGATATTAAGAAAAAGTAATT